>NC_080096.1:75324566-75924566 GCF_950005125.1 Chionomys nivalis | reverse complement strand
AACCCTGCCTTCTTCCTCCCTGTATTCGGTTTAGTTTTACCACGTACCCATATTCTGTCCTGCCATAGGCCAAAGAAGCTTCTTTATTGAAGAATGGTAATAAAATATATTCATAACCTACTAAGGGGAAGGCCACATTAAGAAGTCTCTTACATGTAGTTGCAAAACAACATATTTTTTGCTTCAAAGTAATCTGTTTACCTACTGTTATCATTTTCTGTAACATTTGTGATTTCTAAACTGCACATTGCACCTGAACAAAGCTTATATTTAAAATAAATATAACATCTAAATTTTTATTAATTACTAGTTACTAAATTAATTTATTTATGGCTTGAATGTTTCCCTAAAACATATGTGATGAGATTCTAACTATGGAGGCATTGAGTTAGACTTGGGAATAGAATCCTTCTAAATGTGATTAGTGTCTTGCATAAAGGCCCCCAGAAAACTTTCAGGTACTCCATCATATGTGAAGATATCCAGAAACTATTAGCCTAAAACCCAGAAAAAGGATCTCATTAGAATATGACCATTCTACCCATCTATTTTTAGCATCTAGTCTAGAAAACATAAGCCTGTGCTACACACAGGTTCCCTAGCATATGGGACTGTATAATGACAGTCTGAACTAGTATAATTCTGAATCTGATGCCTCAAATGACCTGTCTGCTTCCTCCATTAAGAAAAGTGAAATTATTTCCAAAGTTACTTTGCAGAAAATTGAAGCCTCATAATTCGTTCATTCATTATTAATAAAGAATTTAATTAAGTAATAATTTATTAATTTAGCAAATATGTATGAACATCCCTGTTAGGAGTGTAAAACAGCACTAGCTTTTGAAAAACAGCTAAGCGGACTCTTAAAAATGACCCAACAATACTCCTAGTAGAAATGAAATGTCTCTTTACATAAGAACAATGAAAAACTGTGATCACACAAAAATCGGTTTAGAAATTCTCATGTAGCTTTTCAAATAGTCAAACATTTAAAAGATGTTTATCTATTGGTGAATGGAACAACAATGTAAAATGCATATCTAGTATAATGATTAACTTTTTATTGTCAGTGCAACCGAGGATGTTTAAAAATTTGGTTAAGATTTCTGGCAGTGTCTATAATGGAATTACAGAGAAGATGGGAGGTCATGGAAGAATTAAGAGAAGATGATCCATTCTAAACATGAGTTCACCACCTCATTTGCTGAAGGTTCCACTCAAACTAAAAATTAGGGAGATAGTCACGCAGTGGTGGCACATGCCTTTAATCCCAGCACTCGCGGGGGGCGGGGCAGAGACAGGTAGACTTCTGTGAGTCTGAGGCAAGCCTGGTCTAGAAGAGCTAGGTCCAGGACAGGCTCCAAAGCTGCAAAGAAACCATGTCTTGAAAAACCAAAATAAAAATAATTAGGGAGCGAGAAAGCTCATGAACAGATGCTCCAAATGCCTGTTGTCTGTTGCCATCAGAGTCCACATTCCATAGCTTTGAAGTGCACAATTGCACAAATTCTCTCTTTCAAGGGTCTTTTGTCCCTTCTCTTTCAGGTTGGGATGTATTCTTGTTATGTATCTTCCTCAGAAGCTAGCATAATCTTGTGTGTACCTATATAACAATACATCTATTAGTTAAAACTAATAGTATATGCTCAAAGAGACATAATTTGTAAAATATGTAACACTACTGAACATTACCAGAAACAATAAGAACAGCACATATTTGTATCTCAGAGATATTATAATGAGTTAATGGAGGGAGACATAAAAGATTTTGTGTTTAACTCTTAAACTAGAAAATTGGAGCTGAGGAAATAAGGAAGTTGAAAAAGTACATGGTGTGCAACATTAGAACCTAACTTCAATTCCTATAACAAACCTTAAAATTTATCACTGAACAAAGCATAAGCAATGATGACACCAAGAAGACATGCTAACGTGAAAGAGGTAAAGTTTGTGAGGCTTCAACACTAGATAAAGAACTATTGGGCTCACCTAAAAGTGGTTTTTAAACATAAAGCAAAGAAAACCAGCCCACAAATCACAAACCCAGAGAACCCAGACATCAATGAGGACCCTAAGAGAGACATACATAGATCTAGTCTACATGGGAAGTAGAAAAAGAAAAGATCTCCTGAGTAAATTGGGAGCATGGGGACCTTGGGAGAGGGTTGAAGGGGAGGGGAGAGGCAGGGAGAGGAGCAGAGAAAAATGTAGAGCTCAATAAAAATCAATAAAAAAGAACTATGTGCAACTAGAAAGTGTTCAGAGTGGGAGAAAAGGTCTGTCCAAATTACTGTTCTGTAGCTATGAAGAGACACTATGACCAAGGCAACTTATAGAAGAAAATCCTTAACTGTGTAATTGCATAGAGCTTCAGAGGCTTAGTTTATGGCCACCATGGTGAGGAGTGGGACAGGACAAAAGCAAGAATAATGTTGAAGTAGTAACTGAGATGACATCTGATCAACAAGCTGAAGGCAGAGAAACAGAAGGATGATGGAGAGAGAGAATGTGTGAGTGTGTACCTTGGTGACAAAGCCATACCTCCTAATCTTAAACAATTTTCTAATTGGAAGCCAATCAGGAAGCCAAGTATTCAAATATATGAGCTTCTGGTGTCCATTGTTATTTCAGAGAAGAAACCACCAATTATTTATTTAATCCTAAGGTATACACCCTGAAATTGTATGTACGTAGATAGTACTACACTGACTTGAGCAGGTTGTATATATGTATTTAAGAACACCCACACACACATGCGTGAACAATGAAAGAAAAATAAGTTATGACCTTAAGATAAAGCAAAAGAATGTATGTATGTGGTCTAAAGAGGAAAGAGAAGGGAATAATTAATATAACTAAATTTTCATTTAAAAAATACCTTTTAAATAAATCAGTGGGGAGGTGAAGAAAACTAGATCTATCGGTTTCACAAGAGAGCCAACCTAGGTTAATCAAGATACCTTAGGACTGTGACGGTCCCTATCCTAACAAACAATGCAAACAGACTCTGAGAAATAACACCCGTTGTTGACCTCTGGCCTCTACATCAGCCTACCTGTGTAATACACGTTTACCTTCACTCATGGGAACCCACAGAGATATGTATAAATGAACACACAAAACAAAAAATTAATCTTGGCAATATAAATCTGGTTAAAATGTACTGGAATTGGTAAGAGAAAGTGAATGGGAAGATATACAATGGAATTCCCCCTTTTATTCATTATATATTCACTATATATACATATACATATGTGTGTGTGTATGTATGTATGTATAACAACTGAGTATATTGAGTGCGACCTCTATTTACATGGATCTAGGACCCTCTACTAGAGCATGGGTTATTGATGGAGGAGTTATTTTCATTTAATAAAGAAACTGCCTTGGCCCATTTATAGGCCAGCCCTTAGGTGGGTGGAGTAAACAGACAGAATGCTGGGAGAAAGAAGCCGAGTGAGGAGTCGCCATGATTCTCCCACTCCAGACAGACGCAGGTTAAGATTCTCCCTGGTAAGCCAGCTCGTGGTACTTCACAGAATATTAGAAATGGGTTAGATCAATATGTAAGAGCTAGCCAATAAGAGGCCGGAACTAATGGGCCAGGCAGTGATTAAAAGAATACAGTTTCCGTGTAATTATTTCGGGGCATAAGCTAAACCATGTGGGCGGCTGGGTGCCGGAGACGCAGCCCCGCCGCTCCTATTTCAACAGGTTATCCTTGAAGGAAACTGGTATGCAATTCCCCAGAAGTAATTAATTACCAATAGCTCCTCAGCTCAGGGTGGTGCTTCATCCTCCCAAATCTATGGTGTTATTTCATCTGTCTTGATCATGTGTCTTTTGTCTGCAGTCACACCTTGTGTGAGTTCTTGGGTGTAGCTGTACAGGGATATCTCACATTGACTGCTTTGTTATACTGGTCTACTAACTCTGACTCTTTTGGTTATTCTGTCCTCTTCCAGGATGATCCTCAAGCCTCAAACAAAGGAAATGTATGTATATTCATGTCCCATTTAGATCTGAGCATTCCATGATCTCATATTCTCTGCATATTGATTACTAGTAGATCTCTGTTTTAATTCCTATATACTGCAAAAAGAAGCTTCTCTGGTAAAAGTTAAGAGCTGCCTTAATGTCGGTGTATAAAGACAAGATCTTTGGGGGTAATTTATTGCCACATTCATTTATTTAAAAGATAGTAGTAAGTACTTTTCGAGATCCTTCAACCTAGCCATTCGTGAGTTTTTGACTGTGTTAACAGAGCCAGGCTGGACTTCTGTGTTTTAAATAGAAGAATGAATTTAAACTCAACTAGAAAGCAGTTGGTTTCTTTCATAACAATCATACTACCATTGTACTGACACATTGTGTCAGGCTAATCGCTACTATAGCTCATGGGCTTCACAGCTAGGTAGAACTTTTGATTTTCTCTAACATAACATGCATAGACGCATAGACCCTTTTTCATTCTTTTTTTTTTTTTTTTTTTTTTTGGTTTTTTGAGACAGGGTTTCTCTGTGGTTTTTGGAGCCTGTCCTGGAACTAGCTCTTGTAGACCAGGCTGGTCTCGAACTCACAGAGATCCGCCTGCATCTGCCTCCCGAGTGCTGGGATTAAAGGCGTGCGCCACCACCGCCCGGCCCTTTTTCATTCTTAATAACTAGTCAGTATGGACAAACTTCCATGTCAGAAACAGCTTTATTTAATTTATATCTTATATCAAATTTTAGAAGGAACCAAGAGTAATAGAAATACTCAAAAATGACTGAAGATATGTGTATCCTCTCCCACTTACCAAAAATTTTTGGCAGTATACAATAATTTTTAGTTACATGTATTTAAACATGTTTGTGTGTAAATTATGAAAATTTAAAACATCTGTAGACTGTTTAATTATTAAGCAAGTAAAATTAATATTTCCATTTTCATACCATTTCTTTGTATTTGAAGAGTTAGAGATTATATTTTTTCTGGTTGTTCATAAAATATGTAATTGGTTATTATGAACTGCATAGTAGCACTTTATGCAAGTAACTTAAATAATCTATATTTTGAGCAAGGGAATAACACAAATATGTATGTATCTGCTGAAATTCAGTGAATACTATATTTGAAATTGGCATATTTCACTTATAATACATGCCTCAATCAAGTATATTTTAAAGTGTATACGAATACTTTATCATATTAAATGGTGTGAATTGTATTGTTTCTTCTCTCACAATCTAAACAACTTATTATTTATTATTTGTTCATGAGCGTCTTCATTTTAGTTTCTATGTATTTAATATTCTATTTAGAATTAAAAAACAAGAAATGCCTGTGGAAACATTGAGCTTTTTGTTCTGACAAAACTTTGAATAGACAACAACTGCTCTGACTTGTCAGATCAGAGTGTTTCCACCATGTGGCATTTCACATGACTTTGGGAATTCAACCAAATCTTTATATAGTCTCTACCTGTTAATACCTTCTGTTCAGGTATGCTTAAGTCAGAGAAACAGTAAAGGATCTGGCTCTTCAGTTTTCTGAACAGAATGTAAACCTTCATCTATGGTCCCACCCCCCATATGTTGTGTGATGCAGAAAGTTTTCCACATTCACACCCACAATGATGTATAAGTCTCACCTCTCCATAACAAGGTAAAGATGTTGAGTGCTAATTCTGCCAGGCATATCACTAAGAGCATTTGATAGGTGTTGTCTAATGTACTCCTCTATATAACCAAAGGAAAAGAGCCCTTTGTTTACAGATAAAGTAGCCAGTCAATGGTAAACAATTGATACAGGTACTTCATACCTAGAATTCCAAACCAAGAACAATGTTAATAAAGTTATTTTATGAGTGATTTAGCATCCATGATGCTAAATGTTTGCCATAAAGTTGTCTCTGACTTCAAATAGGCAAGAGTGTGTAACTTTTGACAGGTGAAATGAAAACATCCAAATTCACTAATATCACATGACCGACAGAAGTATAATTTGTGGGACGGTGTATGAATATTGTGTCCTCTAATTTATGGGAGGTCCAGGCTATAAATCTCAGCTATAACAACATTTATATTTTATTTAGTCTGATTTACCAAAAGTTAATGGTCAAAATACGATCTGCTATATAATTTATGGAGACCCATGTAAGTGTATTGGCTATGCCTTCATCAGCAGCAAGAAGACCAAGAACCCACAGGCCTAGCTTCTCAAGTCTTGGCAAAAAGAAAACACTCCCATTTATTATAGCCTGTGATGAGAGCAATACATGCTGTGGGCCTAAATCAGATGTAGCAAGAGGTTGTCACTTCTTTTAGTTTGTCTACTTTTATTGTTGTTGTTGTTTGTTTACATATTTTTTTGTTTGTTTTTACTTCCCTACCTAAGATTCCCCTCCCTCCCTTCTTTCAAATCCCCCCAATCTTTATTATACCTACCCCTATTTACTTCTCTGTCACTGTTTCTCTTCATGTATAAACAGTCATCCAATCCATGTCTGCCAGCCAAGGGACATCAATTCATTGTCATACTAGGCACCTCCTCTTTCATTAAGGCTAGATACAGCAGGCTAGTAGGAGGAAAAGGTCCTAAAAGCAGACAACAGAGTCAGAGATAGCCCCTGTTCCCACTGTTATGACTCCCACAAGACCAAGTTACAGAACTATAACATAAATGTAGAGGACCTAGGTCCGTTCCATGTAGGCTCCGTGGTTGCCAGTTCAGTCCCTGTGAACCTATATGAGCTCAGGTTAGTTGGCCCTGTGGGTTTTCTTATAGTATCCTTGATTGCTCTGACTCCTACAATCTTTCCTCCCCCTTTTTCTTTTCTTTTTTTTTTTTTAATATTTAGGGTCTTGTTTATTTATTTTTTTTTATTCTTTTTTACTTAAAATTTCCAACTGCTCCCGGTTTCCCATTTCCCTCCCCCTCCTCCCACATATTGCCCCCTCCCCCTGTTCCCCTCCCCCTATCCCCACTCCACTTCTCCTCCCCCTAGTCCACTCCCCCTCCCTCTCGATACTGAAGAGCAGTCCAAATTCCCTGCTTTACATGAAGACCAAGGTCCTCCCACTTCTATCTAGGTCCAGGAAGGTGAGCATCCAAACAGGCTACGCTCCCACAAAGCCAGTTCATGTATTAGGATCGAAACCTAGTGCCATTGTCCTTGGCTTCTCATCAGCCTTCATTGTCCGCCTTGTTCAGAGAGTCCAGTTTCAACCCATGCTTATTCAGTCCCAGTCCAGCTGGCCTTGGAGAGCTCCCAATAGATCAGTTCCACTGTCACAGTGGGTGGGTGCACCCCTCGTGGTCCTGATTTCCTTGCTCATGTTCTCCCTCCTTCTGCTCCTCATTTGGACCTTAAGAGCTCAGACGGTTGATCCAAATTGGGTCTCTGTCTCTCTCTCGATCCATCGCCAGATGAAAGTTCCTGTGCCATTCTCCTTGGCCTCTCGTCAGCTCTCATTGTCCACCACATTAAGAGAGTCCGGTTTTATCCCATGTTTTTTTCAGTAGCAGTCCAGCTGGTCTTGGTGAGCTCCCAATAGATCGGCCCCCCTGTCTCAGTGGTTGGGTGCACCCCTCATGGTCCTGACTTCCTTGTTCATGTTCTCTCTCCTTCTGCTCCTCATTATAACCTTGGGAGCTCAGTCCGGTGCTCCAGTGTGGGTCTCTGTCTCTATCTCCATCCATCGCTAGATGAAGGTTCTATGGCGATATGCAAGATATTCATCAGTATGATTATAGGATAGGTTCATTTCAGGTTCCCTATCCTCAGGTGCCACAATGAGCTAACTGGGGACATTGCCCTGGGCTTCTGGTAGCCATTCCAGGTTCAAGTCTCTTGCCAACACTTAGGTGGCTCCCTTAACTAAGGTATGAGTTTCCCTGCTCCCCCATCCAACCTTCCTTTACCCCCAATCACCCCGATTCCCCCAGTTCCCCTCATCCTCTCCTTCACACTTTTCTCTCCCCATCTCCCCTCATCCCCATCCCACCGCACCCCCCAAGATTCCCATTTTTTGCCCATCAATCTTGTCTATTTCCCATAGCTGGGAGGATATCTATATGTTTTTCCTTGGGTTTACCCTCTTGTTTAGCTTCTTTAGGATCACAAATTATAGACTCAGTGGCCCCTATCCATGGCTAGAAACCAATTATGAGTGAGTACATCCCATGATCTTCTTTTTGGGTCTGGGTTACCTCACTCAGGATCGTATTTTCTATTTCCATCCATTTGCATGCAAAATTCGAGAAGTCATTGTTTTTTACCGCAGAGTAGTACTCTAATGTATATATATTCCACACTTTCTTCATCCATTCTTCTATTGAAGGGCATCTAGGTTGCTTCCAGGTTCTGGCTATTACAAATAATGCTGCTATGAACATAGTTGGACAAATGCTTTTGTCATATGCTAGGGCATCTCTTGGGTATATTCCCAAGAGTGCTATTGCTGGGTCCAGGGGTAGGTTGATCCCAATTTTTCTGAGAAACCACCACACTGATTTCCAAAGTGGTTGCACAAGTTTGCAGTCCCACCAGCAATGGATGAGGGTACCCCTTTCTCCACAACCTCTCCAGCAAAGGCTATCCTTGGTGTTTTTGATTTTAGCCATTCTGACAGGTGTAAAATGATATCTCAAAGTTGTTTTGATTTGCATTTCTCTGATCACTAAGGAGGTTGAGCATGACCTTAAGTATCTTTTGGCCATTTTAACTTCTTCTGATGAGAATTCTCTGTTCAGTTCAGTGCCCCATTTTTTAATTGGGTTAATTATCCTTTTAAAGTCTAGTTTCTTGAGTTCTTTATATATTTTGGAGATCAGACCTTTGTCTGTAGCGGGGTTGGTGAAGATCTTCTCCCAGTCAGTAGGCTGCCTTTTTGTCTTAATGACAGTGTCCTTTGCTTTACAGAAGCTTCTCAGTTTCAGGAGGTCCCATTTATTCAATGTTGCCCTTAATGTCTGTGCTGCTGGGGTTATACATAGGAAGCGATCTCCTGTGCCCATATGTTGTAGGGTACTTCCCATTTTCTCTTCTATCAGGTTCAGTGTGTTCAGATTGATATTGAGGTCTTTGATCCATTTGGACTTGAGTTTTGTGCATGGTGATAGATATGGGTCTATTTTCATTCTTCTACATGTTGACATCCAATTGTGCCAGCACCATTTGTTGAAGATGCTTTCTTTCTTCCATTGTATACTTTTAGCTCCTTTATCGAAAATTAGTTGTTCATAGGTTTGTGGGTTAAAATCCGGGTCTTCTATACGATTCCATTGGTCGACTGCTCTATTTTTATGCCAGTACCACGCTGTTTTCATTACTGTAGCTCTGTAATAGAGTTTGAAGTCAGGGATGGTAATGCCTCCAGAAGTTCCTTTATTGTATAAGATTGTTTTGGCTATCCTGGGTTTTTTGTTTCTCCATATAAAGTTGATTATTGTCCTTTCAAGATCTGTGAAGAATTTTGATGGGATTTTAATGGGGATTGCATTGAATCTATAAATTGCCCTTGGTAGAATTGCCATTTTTACTATGTTGATCCTCCCAATCCAGGAGCAAGGGAGATCCTTCCATTTTCTGGTATCCTCTTCAATTTCTTTCTTCAATGCCTTAAAGTTCTTGTCAAATAGATCTTTCACTTCCTTGGTTAGAGTTACCCCAAGATAGTTTATGCTTTTTGTGGCTATCGTGAAAGGTGATGATTCTCTTATTTCCCTCTCTGCTTCCATATCCTTTGTGTATAAGAGGGCGACTGATTTTTTGGAGTTGATCTTGTATCCTGCCACATTACTAAAGGCGTTTATCAGCTGTAGGAGTTCTTTGGTGGAGTTTTTGGGGTCGCTCATGTACACTATCATATCATCTGCAAATAATGCAAGTTTAACTTCTTCCTTTCCAATTTGAATCCCCTTTATCCCCTTATGTTGTCTTATTGCTATTGCTAAAACTTCGAGAACTATATTGAAGAGGTATGGAGAGAGTGGACAGCCTTGGCGTGTTCCTGATTTTAGTGGGATGGCTTTAAGTTTCTCTCCATTTAATTTGATATTAGCTGTCGGCTTGCTGTATATAGCTTTAATTAAATTTAGGTATGACCCTTGTATCCCTAATCTCTCCAAGACTTTTATCATAAAGGGATGTTGAATTTTGTCAAATGCTTTTTCAGCGTCTAATGAAACGATCATATGTTTTTTTTCTTTCAGTTTATTTATATGATGGATTACATTGATAGACTTGCGTATGTTAAACCAGCCCTGCATCTCTGGTATGAAGCCTACTTGATCATAATGGATAATTTTCCTAATGTGTTCTTGGATTCGGTTTGCCAGAATTTTGTTGAGGATTTTTGCATCGATGTTCATGAGTGAGATTGGCCTGTAATTTTCTTTCTTGGTTGTGTCTTTGTGTGGTTTTGGTATCAGAGTTACTGTAGCTTCATAAAAGGAATTTGGCAATGACTTCTCTGTTTCTATATTGTGAAATACCTTAAGGAGTATAGGTATTAGGTCTTCTTGGAAGTTCTGGTAGAATTCCGCATTGAAACCATCTGGTCCTGGACTTTTTTTGGAAGGGAGGTTTTTGATAACTGCTTCTAATTCTTCACGACTAACAGGTCTATTTAGGTTGTTCACCTGGTCCTGGTTTAACTTTGGTATATGGTATTTATCTAAAAAAGTGTCCATTTCTTTTACATTTTCCAGTTTTGTGGCATACAGGTTTTTGTAGTAAGATCTAATGATTCTCTGAATTTCCTCTGTGTCTGTGGTTATGTCTCCCTTTTCATTTCTGATCTTATTAATTTGCAAATTCTCTCTCTGCCGTTTGATTAGTTTGGATAGGGGTTTATCAATCTTGTTGATTTTCTCCAGGAACCAGCTTTTTGATTTATTGATTCTTTCAATTGTTTTCTGTGTCTCTATTTTGTTGATTTCAGCCCTTAGTTTGATTATTTCCAGTCTTCTACCCCTTCTAGGTGAGTCTGCTTCTTTTTTTTCTAGAGCTTTCAGGTGGGCTGTTAAGTCTACAATGTGTGCTTTCTCTGTTTTCTTTAAGTGGGCAGTTAGTGCTATGAACTTTCCTCTCAGGACTGCTTTCATAGTGTCCCATAGGTTTGAGTATGTTGTTTCTTTATTTTCATTGTCTTCAAGGAAGACTTTAATTTCTTTCTTTATTTCTTCCTTAATCCAGGTATGGTTCAGTAGTTGACTATTCAGTTTCCATGAGTTTGTAGGCTTTCTGGGGGTAGCATTGTTGCTGAATTCTAGCTTTAATCCATGGTGATCTGATAAGATACAGGTGGTTATTAATATTTTTTTGTAACTGTGAATGATTGCTTTGTTACCGAGTATGTGGTCGATTTTTGAGAAGGCTCCATGAGCTGCAGAGAAGAAGGTATATTCTTTCCTATTTGGGTGGAATATTCTATAGATGTCTGTTAAGTCCATTTGATTCATTACCTCCATTAATTCTCTTATTTCTCTGTTAGGTTTCTGTCTGATTGACCTGTCCATTGGTGAGAGAGGAGTATTAAAGTCTCCTACTATTAATGTGTGCGTTTTGATGGCTGCCTTGAGTTTTAACAATGTTTCTTTTACGTACGTGGGTGCTTTTATATTAGGGGCATAGATATTCAGGATTGAGATTTCATCCTGATGAATTGTTCCTGTTATGAGTATAAAATGTCCCTCTCCATCTCTTCTGATTGATTTAAGTTTGAAGTCAAGTTTGTTAGAAATTAGTATGGCCACACCTGCTTGTTTCCTAGGTCCATTTACTTGATAAGCCTTATCCCAGCCCTTTACTCTGAGTAGGTGCCTGTCTTTGTGGTTGAGGTGTGTTTCTTGTAAACAGCAGAATGTTGGATCCTGTTTTCGTATCCAATCTCTTAGTCTGTGCCTTTTTATAGGTGAGTTGAGTCCATTGACATTAAGTGATATTAATGACCAGTGGTTGTTAACTCCGGTCATTTTTTTTTAGTAGTAGATTTTGTGTGTTTCCCTTCTTTGAGATGTGCTGGTAAAGGGTTTCTAGATGTCTGAGTTACTGTGGTCATTGTTGGACTCCTTGATTAGTGATTTTCCTTCTATTACTTTCTGTAAGGCTGGATTTGTGGCTACGTATTGTTTAAATTTGTTTTTATCCTGGAAAATTTTGTTTTCTCCATTTATAGTGAACGAAAGCTTGGCTGGGTATAGTAGTCTGGGCTTGCATCCATGGTCTCTTAGTTTCTGCAGTACATCTATCCAGGACCTTCTGGCTTTCATGGTTTCCATAGAGAAGTCAGGTGTAAGTCTGATAGGTTTACCTTTATAAGTAACTTGGCCTTTTTCCTTTGCTGCTCTTAGTATTCTTTCTTTATTCTGTATGCTTTGTGTTTTGATTATTATATGGCGAGAGGATGTTTTTTTTTTGATCCAGCCTATTTGGTGTTCTGTATGCTTCTTGAACCTTCATAGGTATATCTTTCTTTAGGTTGGGAAAGTTTTCTTCTATAATTTTATTAAATATATTTTCTGGACCGTTGAGCTGCGCTTCTTCTCCTTCTTCTATTCCTATTATTCTTAGGTTTGGTCTTTTTATTGTGTCCCATATTTCCTGAATGTTTTGTGATGAGAATTTGTTGGCCTTGCTGTTTTCTTTGATCAGCGTGTTTATTTTCTCTATGGTATCTTCAGAATCTGAGATTCTTTCTTCTATCTCTTGTATTCTGTTGGTTATGCTTGTTTCTGTAGTCTCTATTCGTTTACCTAGATTTTCCCTGTCCAGCTGGCCTTCTGTTTGTGTTTTCTTCTTTGCCTCCATTTCAGTTTTTAAGTCTTGAACTGTTTCCATTATCTGTTTGATTGTTTTTCCTTGGTTTCCTAGGGTATCATTCACTGATTTACTCAATTCTTCAAACTTTCTGTTATACTTCTCATCCATTTCTATAAGGGCATTTTTTACATGCTGTTTAAGGGCGTCAATCACTTTCATAAAGTCAATTTTATCTACTTCTTCATGATTAAGGTGTTCATGTCCTCCTGTTGTGAGGTCGCTGGGTTCTGGTGGTTTCATATAGTTTTTCAGATTGTTGGGTGAATTCTTGCATTGGCGCCTGCCCATCTCTTTCTCCGAATGCTCCCCTATGGATCTTCTTTTACCGGATCAGGTCTCCTTGCCTACTGATGTACTTTCCCAGTGATGGCACCCTGCAATGATAGCTTTCCTGGTGCTCCAGTGATGTCTCTCCTGGTACCAATATCAGATCTCCGTGCCCAAAGACGGCAATCCTGGTACCCAGATTAGCTCTACCACTGATGGCTCTCCTGGTGCCAAGATCAGATCTCCGTGCAGGTTGGGTAGTTCGTAAACAAAGGCCTTACCTTGTTTGGTGCAGGCAGGCCAGTGAACCAAAGGAAGTCTCGCCTGCCTACTTGCCCTGAGGATTTGCCCCCAGCGCCAGACAGACTGAGCTGGATGGTGTTATGTGCCCAAAGAGGAAAGGGGGCAGAAGGAAGAAGGGTTCTGGATGCAAGCTGGGTGGGACAAGAAGAGAGAGGCAGTATGCAGGGTGTAGAGCCCCTGCAGGGAGGCAAGGGAGTATAGGGTGGGGGATGAGGAACTTCAGAGTTCCCTGTCCAGGGCTGCTTCCGCCGCTGCCGGTCAGGTCACAAACTCACCCCGCTGCTGTCTCTCCTGGTGCCTAGATCAGATCTCCATGCAGGCTGGGTAGTTTGTAAACAAAGGCCTTACCTTGCTTGATGCAGGCAGGCTGGAGAGACAAAGGAAGTCTCGCCTGCCTACTTGCCCTGAGGTTTTGCCCCCAGCGCCAGACAGACTGAGCTGGATGGTGTTATGTGCCCAAAGAGGAAAGGGGGCAGAAGGAAGAAGGGTTCTGAATGCAAGCTGTGTGGGACAAGAAGAGAGAGGCAGTATGCAGGGTGTAGAGCCCCTGCAGGGAGCCCAGGGAGTATAGGGTGGGGGATGAGGAACTTCAGAGTTCCCTGTCCAGGGCTGCTTCCGCCGCCGCCAGTCAGGTCACAAACTCACCCCGCTGCTGTCTCTCCTGGTACCTAGATCAGATCTCCATGCAGGTTGGGTAGTTTGTAAACAAAGGCCTTACCTTGTTTGATGCAGGCAGGCTGGAGAGACAAAGGAAGTCTCGCCTGCCTACTTGCCCTGAGGATTTGCCCCCAGCGCCAGACAGACTGAGCTGGATGGTGTTATGTGCCCAAAGAGGAAAGGGGGCAGAAGGAAGAAGGGTTCTGGATGCAAGCTGGGTGGGACAAGAAGAGAGAGGCAGTATGCCTCCTCCCCCTTTTTCATAGGATTGCTCAAGCTCTGCCTCACATTTGGCTGTGAGTCTCTGCATCTTTCCTCATCAGTTGCTGGGTGAAACCTGTCTGTTGACAGCTTGGCTAAGAACCAATCTGTAAGAAGAGAAGAATATCATTAGGAAACATTTCATTTATATTTTTGCCAGTCCTGTTTGGTTCTGTCTTTGTCTCTGGGGCATCTCACCTATGAGTCTGGGTCTTGGCTCTCGTGAGTGAGTTCCCTCTCAGCGTATGGTTGTCCAGCTATGTTCCAGGCATTAGTCAATCTTGACGTAGATTGATTCTCAGTTTTCTGAGAAACTACCAAATTGATATCTATCATGTCTGTACAAGTTGGCAACCTCCACCAGCAATGGAGGAGTATTCCCCTTATTCCACATCCTATCCTCCATGAGCTTTCACTAGAGGTTTTCATCTTAGACATTATGACAGGTATAAGATGGAATCTCAGTGTCATTTTGATTTGCATTTCCGTTATAGCTAAGGATGTTGAATATTTCTTTAAACAATTCTCGACCGTTTGACAATCTTTTTAAATTTATTTCTTATGCCATTCACAGTTCCCCCCTCCACTCCTCCTAGTTCTTTTCACCCCACCCCTCATTTTTACCATCCCCTAATGTACTCCTCCTCTGCTCCTGTTCAGGAAAGGACAGGTCTCCAATAAATATCAACAAAACATGGCATATCAAGTTGCATATATTAAAATTGGGCAAAGTGACCCAGTATGAGAAGTAAGGTTCCAATAACTAGTAAAACAGTAAGAGACAGCCCCTGCTCCATTGTAAGGAGTACAACAATTAGACCAAGTTACACAACTGTAACATATATGCAGAGGGCTTAGGTCAGTCCCATGTAGGCTCTCTAGTTGTCAGTTTAGTCTCTGTGAGCACTATGAGCCCAGGTTAGTTGATTCTGTAAATTTCCTTGTGGTGTTCTTGACCCCCCTGTCTCCTGCAATCAGTCCTCTCCTTCACTAACTTTGCCCAGTTTTTGGCTGTATGTCTGCATCTATTTTTATTGGTTGTTAGATGAAGCCTTTCTGATTGCAATTTGGATAGGCACCAATGTATGAGTATATAGTGTTAGGTATCATTACATTGTGTTTTTTTTCTTCCAGTCATGTTTGATTTTATCCTAGGTTTCTGGATCCTCAGCCTGTGGATCCTGATACTCAAGGCAGTGTCAGTGATCATCTCTCTACCCTAGAGTGGGTTTTAGGCTAAACCAGTCAGTCATGAGTTAGTCATTCCTTCAAATCTATAGGCCACCATACCCCAGCACCTCTAATAGGCAGGACAGACTGTAGGTTAAAGGTTATGTGGCTGAGTTGGTTTCCCACTCTCTCCACTTGAATCTTGACTGATCACAGGAGATGACCAGTTCAGGTTATATATATGCTTGATGTGGGATTTTCCTCTATATGCCGTGAATATCACCAGTTAATAAAGGAACTTCTTTGGGCCTATAGCAGAGCTATAGGAAGACAGAGCTAGGCAGGGAAAACTAAAGTGAATGCTGGGAGAAAGAAGGCAGAGTCAGAGAGAAGCCATGTAGTCCTGCCAGAGACAGATGCTGGAATTTTAGCCGGTAAGTCACAGCTACATAGCCACACACAGACTAATAGAAATGGTTTAAATTAATATGTAAGAGTTGGCTATTAAGAAGCTAGAGCTAATAGGCCAAGCAGTGCTTTAATTAATACACTTTCAATGTGATTATTCAGGGCTAAGCAGCTGGAAACTAACAAGTGGCTCTCTCCTTCAACATCTGCTAATTCCAGGAGTCTTAACTGTTGCCATCCTTGTAGATACCTGGGAAATTCCCTTGTTCCATGCTTTTAGCTGACCTTGAAGTTATCACCCCCTTTAGAGTATACTCTTTCAGTACTCTCTGCTCCAACTAAACCTGACCTCTCCTGTTCCCTTCGACACATGTGTAGTCAGAGAATGCTTGTTTGTTCTTGGCTATCCAGACCCAAAATAATCACAAAGAAAGTATATTATTTGCAATACTATTTGGCCAATAGCTTAAGCATATTTCTAGCTAGGTCTTACATCTTAAATTAACCCATTTCTATCAATCTGTGTATCGCCACGTGGCAGTGGCTTCCTGGGCAAAGTTCTGGCATCTGTTTCCTTCATCAGCTACATGGCATCTCCCTGACTCTGCCTTCTCTCTCTCTCTACATCTCCATTCAGATTCTCTGCCTAGCTTTACTCTGTTAAGCCATTGTCTGAAAGCAGCTTCTTTATTAACCAATGGGAATAAAACATGTTCACAGCATACAGAGGGGAATCCCACATCACACATGCCTGCATTCAACCCACTAAATCTCTTTACCCTTCCCAGGGAGATCTGGGCATCCCATGTTGAATACTCCTGGATAACTTGTTTCTCTGGATCTATGGATTATAGCATAATTATCCTTTATTTTATATCTAACTACCTGATTATGACTGAGTATATACTATTTTTGTCTCTTTGGGCTTGGGTTACCTCATTAAGGATGATATTTTCTGGTTCTATACATTTGCCTTCAGGTTTCATGATATCATTGTTTTTACAGTTGAGTTATACTTTATTTTGAAAATGTACATTTTTTTGCTATCCCTTAATTGAGGGACACGTAGGTTATTTCCAGTTCTGCCTATTATAAATAAAGGTGGCAAAAACATAGTTGAGCAAGTATTCTCGTGGTACGATGGAGTATCCTTTGGGTATAGGCCCAAGAGTTGTATCACTGGGTCTTGAGGTAGACTGGTGTCTAATTTTCTAAGAAATTGCCATATTGATATCCGAAGTGGGCGTACAATTAGGCACTGCACTAGCAATGAAGGAGTGTTCCCCTTTTTTAATATCACCTACAGCATGAACTGTCACTTGACATTTGATCTTAACCATTCTGACAAGTGTAAGATGAAATCTCAGAGTTTTTTTGTATTGCATTTCTCTGATGGCTAAGGATGTTAAACATTCCTATAAGTGTTTCTCTGCCATTTGAGATTCCTTTATTAAGAACTCTCTGTTTATATCTGGACTCAATGTTTATTTTATTTTATTTTTTATTTTTATTCTTTTTTAGTTAAAATTTCCACCTGCTCCCCGTTTCCCATTTCCCTCCTCTTCTCCCAAATACTGCCCCCTCCCCCCACTCCCCTCCCCCTATCCCCACTCCACTTCTCCTCCCCCAACACCATTCTCCCTCCCTCTCGATACTGAAGAGCAGTCCAAATTCCTTGCCCTGCGGGAAGACGAAGGTCTTCTATCTATGTCCAGGAAGGTGAGCATCTAAACAAGCTAAGCTCCCACAAAGCCAGTTCATGTATTAGGATCGAAACCTAGTGTCATTGTCCTTGGCTTCTCATCAGGCTTCATTGTCCGCCATGCTCAGAGAGTCCAGTTTCAACCCATGCTTATTCAGTCCCAGACCAGCTGGCCTTGGTGGGCTCCCAATAAATCAGTTCCACTGTCAAAGTGGGTGGGTGCATCCCTCGTGGTCCCGATTTCCTTGCTCATGTTCTCCTTCCTTCTGCTCCTCATTTGGACCTTAAGAGCTCAGACCGTTGCTCCAAATTGAGTCTCTGTCTCTACCTCGATCCCTCGCCAGATGAAGGTTCTAAGGTGATATGTAAGATATTCATCAGTATAGGATAGGGTCATTTCAGGTTCCCTCTCCTCAGTTGCCCAAGGTACCAGCTGGGGACATCTCCCTGGACACCTGTGAACCCCTCTAGAGTCAAGTCTGTTGCCAACCCTAAGATGGCTCCCTTAGTTAGGATATATACTTCGCTGCTCCCGTATCCACCCTTCCTATATCCCAACCATCCAAATCCCCCAAGCTCCTCCCATCCTCCCCTTCTCACTTTTCTCATCCCATTTCCCCTTTGCCTCATGCCACCTCACCCGCAAGTTCCCAGTTTTTGCCCTGCAATCTTGTCTATTTCCCCTCTCCAGGCAGATGACTATACGATTTTCTTTGGGTTCTCTTTCTTATTTAGCTTCTCTAGGATCACAAATTATATGCTCAATGTCCTTTATTTATGGCTAGAAACCGATTATGAGTGAGTACATCCCATGTTCCTCTTTTTGGGTCTGGGATACCTCACTCAGGATAGTGTTTTCTATTTCCATCCATTTCCATGCAAAATTCGAGAAGTCATTGTTTGTTTACCGCTGAGTACGACTCTAATAGGTACCTCCTTAGCGATAAGGGAAATGCAAATTAAAACAACTTTGAGATACCATCTTACACCTGTCAGAATGGCTAAAATCAAAAACACCAATGATAGCCTTTGCTGGAGAGGTTGTGGAGAAAGGGGCACACTCATCCATTGCTGGTGGGAATGCAAACTTGTGCAACCACTTTGGAAATCAGTGTGGCGATTTCTCAGGAAATTTGGGATCAACCTACCCCAAGATCCAGTAATACCACTCTTGGGAATATACCCAAGAGATGCCCTATCATATGACAAAAGTATCTGTTCAACTATGTTCATAGCAGCATTGTATGTAATAGCCAGAACCTGGAAACAACCTAGATGCACTTCAATGGAGGAATGGATGGACCCAATGTTTTAATTGGATTATTTGGGGTTTTGATATCTAAATTCTTGAGTTCTTTATATATTTTAGATATTAGCTCTCTGTTAGATGTGGGCTTGGTGAAAATCTTTTCCCATTTTGTGGGCTGCCATTTTGTTCTTTTGACAGAATCCTTTGCCTTACAGAAGCTTTTCAGTATCATGAGGTTCCATTGTCATTCTCAGTGTCTACATGATTGATGTTCTGTTCAAGAAGTTGTCTTCTATGTTAGTTCTTTCAAGGCTATTCCCCCATTTAATTTTCTATTGGGTTCAGTGTATCTGATCTTATGTTGAGGTCTTTAATCCACACAGACTTGAATTTTGTATAGGATGATAACTATTGATCTATTTGTATTCTTTTATATGCAGATATCCAGTTATACCAGCACTGTCTGTAGATGCCTTTTTCTCCATTGTACTATTTTGGCTTATTTGTCAAAAATCAAGTGTCCATAGGTATGTAGATTTACTTCTTGATCTCTAATTTGATTCCATTGATCAAACTGTCTATTTTATGTCAGTGCCATGTAGTTTTCATTGTTATGGCTTTGTGATACAGCTTGAAACTAGGAATGGTATACCTTCAGAAGTTCTTTTATTTCATAGGATTGTTATAGTTATTCTGTGTTGTGGAATATTAGTTGAACATGTGTTACATTCATTTATGCTGCAAATTATTTGTCTAATGATGCAAAGATGTGTTGCATTCTTTTATATTGCACTTGTTTATGTCTGTGAAGCTGTGTTATTTTGCCTCTCTAAAACACCTAATAGACCTAATAAGAGTGGAACAACCCATAGCTAGGAAAGATGGGGATAGGCAGGGCTGCCAGGCAGAAAGAATAAATAGAAGAAGAATGAGAAGAGAGGGAGAAGTGAGAAAAGGAGAAGGTGAGAAGGACTCCATGGCCTAGGCACCGAGTCACATACCCATCCATGGAGTAAGAAAAACGAGAGGCATATAGAATAGAGAAAGATAAAAGCCTAGAGGATAATTTAAGGAAAGCTTTCTAGAAAAGAGTCAAGCAAAGGCAGGCATTCAGAAGTATCCATGTACTTATTTGGGTTCTGGGTAGTGGGGCCCTAAAGAATAAGGGGAAAAAAAACAAAAAACAAAACAACAACAACAAAAAAAACTACATCCTGAAATTTTCCTTTCTCCATATGAATATGAATACTATTCATTCAAAGCTGTAAAGAACAGTGTTAGTTCTTGGGAATATACGCAAGAGATGCCCTATCATACTACAAAAGCATTTGTTCAACTATGTTCATAGCAGCTTTATTTGTAATAATCAGAACCTGGAAACAACTTAGATGCCCCTCAATGGAAAAATGGATAATGAAAGTGTGGAATATATATGCATTAGAGTACTATCAATGCGTAAATACAATGACATCTTGAATTTTGCATGCAAATGGGTGGAAATAGAAAATATTATCCTGAGTGAGGTAACCCAGACCCAAAAATATGAATATGGTATGTACTCACTCATAAGTGGATTCTAGCCATAAATAAAGGACATTGAGCCTATAATTCGTGATCCTAGAGAAGCTAAATAAGAAGGTGAAATCAAAGAAAAATAGGTATCCTCCTGGATATTGGAAGTAGACAAGATTGCCAGGCAAAAATTGGGAGCTTGGGGGTGGGAGTGTGGTGGGGATAAGAGGAGATGGGGAGAGAGATGTGAGAAGGGGAGGATGGGGAGAGCTTGGGGGAATAGAATGGTTGGAATGGAGGAAGGGTGGATATGGGAGCAGGGAAGTATATATCTTAAGGGAGCCATTTTAGGGTTGGCAAGAGACTTGACTCTAGAGGCTTCCCAGGTGTCCAAGGAGATGTCCCCAGCTTGTTCCTTGAGGAGCTGAGAAGAAGGCTCCTGAACTGGCCCTATCCCATATCCACACTGATCAATATCTTGCATATCACCAAAGAACCTTTATTTGGTGATGGATGGAGATAGAGACAGAGATCCACATTGGAGCACTGGACTGAGCTCCCAAGGTCCAAATGAGGAGCAGAAGGAGGGAGAACATGAGCAAGGAAGTCAGGACCGCGAGGGGTGCGCCCACCCACAGAGATGATGGGGCTGATCTAATGGGAATTCACCAAGGCCAGCTCGACTGGAACTGATGGAGCATGTGATCAAACCGGACACTCTGAATGTGGCTGACAATGAGGGCTGACTGAGAAGCCAAGGACAAAGGCACTGGGTTTTGATTCTACTGCATGTACTGGCTTTGTGGGAGCCTAGTCTATTTGGATGCTCACCTTCCTAGACCTGGATGGAGGTGGGGGGACCTTGGACTTTCCACAGGGTAGGGAACCCTGACTGCTCTTTGGGCTGGAGAGGGAGGGGGAGGGGAAGTGGGGGGATGTGGGAGGATAATGGGAGGAGGAGAGGAGTTGGAAATTTTTAATAAAAAAGAATACTGTTGGATATTGCTAGGAATTGTATTGAATCTCTAGATTGCTTTTGGTAAGGTGTCCATTTTTACTTTTAGTCCTGGCAATCAATGAGCATGGGAGACCTTTTCATCGTCTTATAGCTTTTCCATTTTTTTTTCTTCAAAAACTGGAAGTTCATGTCAGGTCTTTCCCTTGCATTGTTAAAGTTATTTAAAGATATTTTATTTTATTGTGACCATTATGAAAGGTGTTATTTCCCTGATTTAATTCTCAGTCCTTTTGTCATTTGATTAGGAAGGCTTCTAATTTTTTTGAGTTAAGTTTGTACCTGACTACTTCAGAGGTTATCACTTCTTATAAGGCCAAAATTATGGTGATGCTGGGCCAGGACAAAACATTTGTCACCTTGATTACCCACAAGATATCCTTCTCTAAACAACATCATAATGTCATGCAGAATTCATCCAAGAAAGAGAGTAATGGTAGAATTCAGTTGTCACTATATCATAGCAAGCTTGTTGGCCCTTGAAGAGAGAATGACAATGACTAAGTTATGGAGAGGTAGGGAGGTAGGGAACTAGAGAAGTGGGGGCTAGGAAGGATCTGGTACAGCATGATTGAAAAACAGGAACAGGGAGGCACATCTAGAGGTAGAGGAAGATCTTCATTTGAGGTGAGGTTCTACATTCTGAACATATACTTCACATCAGAATGATTTTGTAAAACATGACTTCAAAGATAAAGATAGAAATTGCAGAGAAACATAGCAGCTCGAAGTGCAGATGATAAGTGGCTGTAGAGTGTCCATTGCCAGACTGGACATCTACAATACTTCTCTTCTTACAAGATTCAGGAAACTTCATGGAAGAAGTAGCAGGAAGATTTTAAAAACCAGACCTCTAGGAGTATTGCTGGAAAATGGTATTTTCTAGAAATTAGAGATTGTTGCACTGGTGACGCCTCAACAACTGTGAGGGTAATGGAACAATGTTTTACTCCTAATTGAGGAGGTACTGGCTATTGATTGTTGTATAGCAGGGTCAGTTTCTTCATGAATATGCTACCACAGGGTAGGCGGAACACTTGTCCATGCTCTAATGTTCAGTCCTGTATCCACGTGCATATGAGCAACACTAATTAAACTTGGTAGATTATGTATTTAAAAAAATAAAAGAGTATGTAAAATTAGGAGGGGTCTGGGGGAATAACAATAAGGAAGTTGAAGGATTAGGAGTTGAGATGTAAGGGGTATATATGAAACAAATGTGTGGGGCTGATATGTGGGAAATTGAGTTTTAAAATTCCTACTTTAACTACAGAACATAAAACACCATGTCCTGCACCCTTATAAGCTCCGAGCCATTAAAGGTTTTGATCACATATCCATGAATATTTGGTAAAGATTAAGTCGGTTCTAATTAAGCGCTAGATTTGGAAGTATCTAAAACTAAATAACTCCCAGTTAAATATTTGGTAGCTGTGTTGAGCCAAGTGCTTAACCGTACTGCATTATAGATTTCTTATCAGAGAAAGTAGTTTTATAACAAAATGTCAATGTATTGCATAATTAGCCACTCAAATGAGCACCTAGCCCACAGTGAACATTTTATTATTTTTAAATATTGGCCAAAAAATACCCCAAACCTCTTATATGCTTGTCTTTAAGCAAATTTTTTATCTCTAACTCACTGATAAGAATTATAGTAAGGTTGTCTGTTTAGTCATATTTTTCTGCATTCTCTTATTAATGAATAGACAATCTTAAAACAATATTAAGAAACAAATTATAAACAGGAAAATATTTATGTGCATAATTGTACATAAATATATCATTTATTTGTTCATAAGATGTCATTACATGCCCATATATATTCATGCCTTTATAAATCTATGATAGCACTGTTATTCTATTTTTGTTTTACCTAACATTAAATTGCAAGCATTTGTTCAGATGGTACATTGCCATAATTATTGCTGTAATGGTTGCATAATATCCTATTATGTTGATATATCATGATTTACTATAAATTATTCCCCTACTGATGGACATTTAAGTTATTCCAGGCTTTTGGCGATTATATCTAATGGTATAGTGATCATCACTGAGCCCTCAACCTTATTTTTGCTGAATTATTTCCTTGGGATCCATTGCCAGGAAGAAGATTCCTAGGGCAAAGAGAATAAATACATGTAGGGTGCTTGCTACATATAGAGCCACGGTTTTTCCAGAGGGGCAATAATAATAAATAACAATAATAATAGCTACAAGCAGCACTTAATCTGCACAGATGCTGTATTGAACTGTGGCTGCATATTGTTTCATTTCTTTCTCACAAAGACAACAGGAATGATAATTCTTATTTTACTTATGAGGGAACTGAGGCAGTGGGAAATTAAAATAACTGGTATAGAGCCATATATTTAGTAAGTCACAAAACTGGGAAACGAATCAAAATCTTGTGTAATATTGAAGTCTGTTCATTACAGTAGGCATTTAAATACTCCTCTTTACTTCCTGCTGTTGATAGGTCCAAGATTGCACACAGTTCTAAATAGTGGTTCTGATCTCTCCACAGAGACTCCAGCATCACCAGCTTACCATGGATAAATTCTTTTGAAATTTTTCTGCATCCTTAAATAGAAATGTGCTCATAAGCTTTTACATCTCCCAGTCGATCTGCTCCCCCGCCTTCTCTTTCCTGGGCCTTCTTCTCATTCTCCTGCTTCATCTTGTACCTTCTCTTCCTTTTTCTCCTACTAGAACCTTACCTTCTTCCTTACCACATGTTTTGAGTGTCACCAGAATGATTAGTTTTCCTAGAAGCTGAGATGGAAATGTTTCTCATTATTTTTTTTCACACTGTATTTTCCTCATTCTACAATTTTAAGCAATTATACCAAATGCTCATAAAAATTTGTGTGCTTTGTGTTTGTCATTTGCAACTTATTTTGAGTGCTATTGAAATTAAATTACTGAATTAATACATTCCTAAAATACTATACATAAGCTATTTTTAAAAAATTATGCAAGTCTTTGCTGTACATTAGCTCTAATTTCAGAATAATTATTTTTAAAAGAACACTTTCGTAATATATGAGAGGTTCAAATTAGGTCTTGTAGACAGATGTTGTACATTCTTTTAAAGTAATAACGTAGGATAAAATAAAATATATTTTGTTATACAACATTAATATTTTGTCTGAAGTAAGTTTCTTATGGGGCTTGATCAGGTTTTGCTTTAAATGTAATTTTTGTGATAGGAAGAGACCATTCTTATGGCTGCAAGAAAATATGTACTGAACCTCACTCTGTAATTTAAAAATAATTGTGAAATGCAAGATAGAGAATTAAATAAGAAGGTTCTTAAAAAACAGAGAGAAGGAAACTGAACTACTTGCAGTAAGTCTAGAAGTGGAAAAATCACTCTACACACAGAACATCCTGTTACAGATGTCACAAGTGCACAAGGGGTAACTCTCCAAACACCCCTCACATAATTTGGTGTGAACTTTAGAACTGAGATGCAACAATCTAGACTATAATACCTATTTCCAGGGACTTATGTGTCCTCCAGCTTTCTTATTTATCTCCTTCTCCCCTGTTTTTCCCCTAGACTCCATTCAATCTACAGAAAAATGAAACATTTAAATATATTATTTAGTCTGGAAAGAAATGTCAGTGTTTTCTGTTTCCCTTCCCATTTATTTTTTTCTCTGATTTTTCACACAGTCATTTCCACAGACCCAAGTATCATAGGTATATTTTGTAATATTGTGAAACAGAAATTTTTCAAGGAAATTCTTCACAAAGCACAGACAACTTGAACATCTAAGAAGAAAATCAGAAGCTTCTGATTGTACCCATGGTTGCTGTTATAATGGAGAGCCAAGCAATAGGTCATAGAGGGAAGAGATAAACTTAGCTCCTTTCTCATAAAGTCATTATCAAGCCAGTGGATCCTGAGGCAAAATCATCCTTTTGAAAAAGTCTTGAGGCCATCCAAAATGAGGTAATTATTTATAAAGAAGTATCATAAATTTTAAGAAAATTAATATTAATATTGGAAGAAAAATTTCAATTTGTTTGGGTTGTGTTTAATATATCTCTATAGTGTCTCTTTTCATTTTCCCATGCCAGAACAGTGTTGGGATTATCTTTGAAACATTAATGGTATCCAGATTAATATTTGCTAAGTGAACTGCCTTGGGAGCTCACCAATCAAGATGCCTGCTCGAAATCTTCCCTACAACCTTTCAAAGAGTATCCTGAAGCCCATCAGGCCTTCGTACAACAAAAAGACTGCCTAAGTGATCGAATTCAGAAGGCTTTCAAATGTCTGAGTTCTGACATTTTCTGTAACATTGCTGACAAAAGAAAACCAACATCACAGAAGATACCGCTTCAATTATCATCATTTAGGGAATGAGAAACTAGAGTCAGGAAATGGACTAAATATTTAAAGCAGTTTCTTCATAAATATAGATACTTAAGGGGTGATAAGTAGATTTGAGATACAACTGTCTGTAAGGATGTACCTGAGTTAGGAATACCTAAGTATTCTCATTGTGAATCCAATATTGGACTGATTTTATCGATTTTACTTAATCTCAGAATTTGATAAGATATAGGTTATAGTTAAGGTTTTGTTTTGCGGTTTTGTTTTCTCTTGAAACAAGGAGAGAGCTAATGGTGTTGAATTCTTTACCTAAAGTCATAGACATGGGAAAATACAGAGTTTGCTCAGCTTTGAGTCCTCCTCGAAGTTCTTCTGTGTATGCCATTGTTGCTCTGTTGCTTTTTACTATAATAGCCTTTATTTACAGTTGTGTCTTAACTGTACACTAATGCATATGCGTGATAGACTTGTTCCCCAGTCTATAACACTGTTAAAGACAAAGAAGGACATTTGGGGCATAGAATCCAATGAAAACAAACGAGTTATCCACAATAAGTCCTTGAAAGAGCTTAGCCCACATCCTCTTTCTCTCTTGGCTTCCCATGTGCCAGGTGTGCCAGGAGGTGAGCCCTCCTCTGCATCCGCTTCTTAATTCTTTTTATTATTATTATTAAACTTTTTTTATTAAAAATTTCCGCCTCCTCCCAGCCTCCCTTTTCCCTCCCCCTCCCCCCACTCCCCACACCCCTCTTCCCTCCCCTTCCCTCCCCAGTCCAAAGAGCAGTCAGGGTTCCCTGCCCTGTGGAAAGTCCAAGGTCCTCCCCCCTCCATCCAGTTCTAGGAAGGTGAGCATCCAAACAGGCTAGGCTCCCACAAGTCCAGTACATGCAATAGGATCAAAACTCAGTGCCATTGTCCTTGGCTTCTCAGCAGTCCTCATTGTCTACCATATTCAGAGAGTTCGCTTTTATGCCATGCTTTTTCAGTCCCAGTCCAGCTGGCCTTGGTGAGGTCCCAATAAATAAGCCCCACCGTCTCAGTGGGTGGGTGCCCCCCTCGCGGTCTTGACTTCCTTGCTATTGTTCTCCCTCCTTCTGTTCCTCATTTGAACCTTGGGAGCTC
The DNA here is from genome assembly GCF_950005125.1 of Chionomys nivalis. Classification (NCBI taxonomy): domain Eukaryota; kingdom Metazoa; phylum Chordata; class Mammalia; order Rodentia; family Cricetidae; genus Chionomys; species Chionomys nivalis. The sequence continues at coordinate 75,897,741 of NC_080096.1, read as the reverse complement.
AGTCCACTGCTCCAATTTGAGTCTCTGTCTCTATCTCCATCCATCGCCAGATGAAGGTTCTATGGTGATATTCAAGATATTCATTAGTGCCGGGCGGTGGTGGCGCACGCCTTTAATCCCAGCACTTGGGAGGCAGAGGCAGGCGGATCTCTGTGAGTTCGAGACCAGCCTGGTCTACAGAGCTAGTTCCAGGACAGGCTCCAAAACCACAGAGAAACCCTGTCTTGAAAAACCAAAAAAAAAAAAAAAAAAAAAAAAAAAAGATATTCATTAGTATGGCTATAGGATCGGACCATTTCAGGTTCTCTCTCCTCAACTGCCCAAGGACCTAGTTGGGTACATCTCTCTGGACCCCTGGGAACCCCTCTAGAGTCAAGTCTCTTGCCAACCCTAAAATGGCTCCCTTAATTAAAATATATACTTCCCTGCTCCCACTTGAATTTTGCATGCAAATGGATGGAAATAGAAAACATTATCCTGAGTGAGGTAACCCAGACCCAAAAAGTTGAACATGGGATGTACTCACTTATACATTTTAGCCATAAATATAGGACATTGGGCCTATAATTCGCGATCCTAGAGAAGCTAAATAAGAAGGTGAACCCAAAGAAAAACATAAAGTTATCCTCCTGGATATTGGAAGTAGACAAGATTGCTGGGCAAAAATTGGGAACTGGGGGGGGGGTGGGATGGGGGAAAGGAGAGATGGGGAGAGACAAGTGAGAAGGGGAGGATGGGGAGAGCTTGGGGGAATGGGATGGTTGGGTTAATTCTTATTCAAGGTTTGCCAGTGCTTCTTCAATGATCCAAAAAACCTTCTGCTTTACTGTAGAAAATACAGTATCAGTTCTTCTCTTTCACGTTTAATCTATAGGTCAAATTTTCAAAGCTCTTAAACAGGAAACAGTAACTTTCTAACCTTCGCATGACTTAAAGTCGCACATTGCATTACTAAGGAAAAATGCTTGCTTGGAGAATTTAAGTTCCAATTTTAATTGTTTGATTGGGGGCTTCACCCTAGCTCCTGGTATCCATTTTAAAATGTTGGGTGGAAAGCTCCGTTTCAAGTCATCTCCCCTGGGAGTTGCCACAGTCCAGAATGTACCTCCAAGAAAGCCAGCGAAATGCAACCTCTCTCCAGTGGGGCTCAAGACCACTCCCATAGGCTATTTAAACTGCCCTCCCCCTCAGAAAACGAACATGTGGTCTTTCTGGTTTGCCTTTCCCCTTTCTGTGTTTTCAGGGAGGTGAGGGCCACCACTGAGCACTGGCATTCATTAAACCTGGGCCTTTTCTAATTTGGTTTGATTTGGTTTCATTTGAATTATTGCATCAGCAGACAGGTTTACTGGGCCAAAAAAGAAAAAAAATAGCATTTATATGTTAACATTGTTTAGTAATTCTCCCTCCCACTCTTTTCTCTCTCTCTCTCCCTTTAATTGCCTCCCTGTTCTTCCTTCTTTTTCCTTCTCCATTTCTTTCTCTCCCAGCCTCTTTTCCCCATGTGCCCCATGCTTTGCTAGTGACTCAAGTTCAAAGTAAACTATGAATCACATTCAGGTGTCTGCCTGCGTGGCTCACAAATACAAGGCTTCCTTTTGCAAGAATAGCTCTCCTCTCTCCTGACTGAATTGGTTCCTCCTGCACCCCCACCAACCCTATGGCTTTCCCTCTATTTTTAGATAGACATTCTGAAGTCTTAATATATCAATGACATTTATAACACATGTTAATATCTAAAACGTCAATGCTCTATTTGTAGCAATGACTGCTGATGTGATGAGATGCTTTTGTTATGTCAGTGACTTTTATTATAAATAGGATGAAACTGTGAGCTCCTTTTGCAAAAATTAAAGAATAATACTGAAGCACTCTCTGCCCTAGTTTGTTCAACCATCAGCCTCAATAAGAGGCTGTATTTTATTATTTTGGGGAGGAGCACATTTTATAAATTGCTCTTTATAAGTTCAGAGTGAATATCTGTCTCTTAGAATAGAAGACAGCAGGCTCTTCTGGATGATGCGTTAGAGCAGAAAGTGTGGACACCGGGGATCCATTTTATAATCTTTGTAATTTCTCATGCCCTCTGTGGTGACTAGCACCTTGGATCCCTGGAGGTGGCCAGTACTAGGGTTTTATATGAAACCTATAATGCTGATCTGTGTCTCTTCACATTTTACTCATCATTAAAGTGCATTTGACAATTACAGAAGTTATAGGCTAAAAGCATCTGTGTTGGGTGAAGCTAGGCAAGGGCAAAAACTGGTGCTGGGTGATTTGGAAAAACCACTCTACCTCTCTGAGCTGCATTTTCTTCTCTAAAATATTGAAAATAAGTGAATCTACTGAAAAGAGATAGCAAAACTATAATGATATATGTGTGGGTGTATGCATGAAATTCAAAAATGAATACATGTTTGAGTAGTAATCATTGTTCATTTTGATTCAACGATACTTATTTCTATCTTGTTGGTGAAGAATGCTTTGCTCTGTAAATCTGGTTGACCTGCTATTTATCTAGACTCTATAGTGTAGCATGTGCCACTATCTAACTGTTCTGTTTTGCTATTTCTTTTGCTTAGGACTTTCATGCATCCTTATAATGTACTTTGGCCAAATCTGTCCCCACATTCCATCTGCTCCAATTCTTTCCCTACTCTATCACTACCCTCTCCTTCCAGCTTCATGTAGTCTTCCTTTTAAAAAGAAAAGAGGAAATAAAAAATTGTTCCTACTTTGTGCTACCAGTATGGAAAAACGCTACCAGTATGGAACCATCAGCTTGATGCTAAATAACATTTTAGGGTCCTAGTCACTTTAGAAAAATGACTATTCATTTTCTACCAATCATCCAGTGTCACTAGCTTCTCAGATCATAATAAAACTTTATGAGTCCCTCCATAGTTCATACTGATATGTTGACTGTGTTGATCCTATCTAGGAGATCTTGGGCATACATAGTTTTTGAGAGTTCATGTATACTATTGCTCTTTTAAGTCTTGAAAGCACTGTTTGTATTAGCAGTCTACAGCATATGACTTTTATAATTTTTCTACCCATTCTTCTGTAATGAGTCCAGTGACTTTGGAAGAAAAAGTATGATATAAATGTTCCATTTGGTTCTCTGCACTCTAATGGCTCTTTTTCTCTGCATGCTATCCTGTTGTGCTCTTTGTGTTAACTATAGTATAATGTTAAAAGAAACTTCTCTGGTGAAATTTCTGAAATGCAACCTCTGGTTAAGAAGACAAGAACATAGAATAACGTTTCAAGCCATGTCCAATTAAAAGAATAAAAATAATGAGGTTCTCTTTTATGTACTAAACCAAAATGTGTTCATTTCTCGGTTAATGGAACCAGGTATGAGTTCTGTTATATAAAGCAAGCTATATTCCCATGGTTACAAGGGTGGCACAATTATTTTTGTAGAAACTTAATAACCCTGAAGCTTTAATGATTGAGATTAGTAGCCTTGACCAAAGGGGATAATAGAGACAAGGGAGTTTAAAATTTACTACTTTTGCCATGTGATGATTTTATCAAGAAAGAACCTTCAATGATCTTCACAAAGAATTTTTTGTGAACATTGCAGCTTCTGGTTTCCTAACCTTTGACCTCCTGTTCTTCAAAATTGCAAAAAATAAATTTCAAAGATTGCTATATTGCTCAATCTATGGTATTTTTCTTTGAAAGAACAAGTGAAATAAGACACAGGCATCATTTTATCTTGCTATTTATTCTTCCTATGTCTTCTTTTAATTCATTCTTCAAACCCAACATTGATATCACCTCCACTAGAATCATTTGCTCAATCTGCACTTTATCTCTCTGATGTGTCGTAGATTCTTCGATTAGTTTTGTGATTGACTATTATGTACTGATTGGCCTATCATCCCCCAGATCATGCTTCTTTTGAAGGAAGAACTAAGGGTTGTTCTTTGTTGTGGGAGGTCCTTCAACTCCTCCAGCCAATAGCTGCTGAGATACCAGCCCATTGGGGCGTGGTCTCTCTTTTAAAAAGTGGCCACTCCTAGCTCTCTCTTTGCTTCCTGCTCCGTTTCTGGCTACTAGACTCCTTCTTGATTGTGCAGAGGGCTGTTGTCTGGGACGGTGATCTGTAAGTTTTTTCCCCTTTTAATAAATACCACCCCATTAATCATAATTCCAAACTGGTGTGGGATTGTTTGTGACTTACGACTTCAGTTCTTTATATCTCAAGACACAGATCACAAACAATAATTCTGTGTCAGTTTACTGAGTTGTGCATATTTCTGATGTCTTGTGACACATTCTTCTTTTAGTGGGTAAATCAGCCATTGTTTCTGCTGGTTTTCTTTTTGTCAAATACATCTTTACCTGTTCTTCTCATTTTGAAGAACATGTTCGTTACTTTGATTTAATCATGCCACATTGCATACATATTTCAAAATACCACATTATATTCCATAACAGCATATAGTTATAATTAATTTATCACTTCTTATTTCAAATGCAGATTGGATACTACTCATCTTTTCTAAAATGTTCCAACTATGGACATTCCTGTACATAAACTGAGCTTCCATAGGGAGTCAATAAGATCTGGTTCATTAAATTGGGGCAGCACCAAGCCCCTCCCCCATTCATTAAGTCTGAGCATGGCATCCCACCATAGGGAATGTGATCCAATAAGCTAGCTCATACACCATGAACAGATCCTGGTCCTACTTCTGGAAATCTCACATATAGTTCAAGCTTCAATGCTGTCTCCCACATTTGGAAGGCCTAGTTCAGTCCTGTGGAGGGTCCATACCTTTCGGTGTAAAGTTCATGAGTTTCTTCAAGCTTTGTTCTGCTGTATTGTATGTTTTTCCAGAAGGATCCTGACCTCCCTTCCTCATATATTCCCCCTCCCTCTCTTCCCTTGGATTTCTAGAGCTCAGCATGTTGTTTGGTTGTGGATCACTGCATCTGGTTTTGTCAGTTGCTGAATGAGAACTCTATGATGACAGTTGGTGTATTCACCAATCTAATTATAGAGGAAGGTCAGTTCAGGCAACGTCTCCACTAGGAGTCTTCTCTGGGGTCATCCTTGTGGATTCCTGGGAATTTCCCTAGCACCAGGTTTTTCCCTAAGCCATGGTAGCTTTTTTTTTTTTAACCATGTTCTATCTTTCATTTTTCTCCTACTTGTTCCCTCTCCTCCCTTGTTCATCCCATTTCCTTATATTCTCACCTCCCATACCCTCCTTTTTTACTCCTCCCCTCACCCCGTTTCCCCAAGAGATCTCATCTAATTGACCTTCCCTGGGTAATTCGTGTGTCCCTCTTAGGGACTTCATTTTTACCTAGATTATCTGAAGCTGTGTATTGTACTCTGGTTAATCTTTACTTTATATCTAATATCCACTTATGTGTGAATACATAACCATGCTTGTCATTTGAGCCTGGGTTTCCTGACTCAGGATTTTTTTTTCTAGTTCCATCAATTTGCCTGCAAATTTCATGATGTCATTAGTTTTTATAGCTTGAGCTATAATCCTTTGTGTGAAGGTACCATTCTTCAGTTGAGGGGTATCTAGGTTGTTTCCAGGTTCTGGATATTATGAATAATGCCACTGTGAACATTGTTGAGAAAGTGTCCTTGTGGTATGATTTACTATCCTTTGAGTAATGGCCAAGGGCAGTATCCCTGGGTCTTAAAGTAGAATGATTCTCAATTATTTCTGACAAACTGACATACTGATATTCAAAGTGGTTGAACAGTTTGCACCCAAACCAAAGGTGGAGGAATTATAACAGGACTCTACATCTTCTCCAAAATAAGCTGTCCTCAGTATTTTGATTGTAGCCATTCTGACAAGTGTCTTTTTGATTTGCATTTCCCTGATGATTAAAGATGTTAAGCAATTCCTTAAATGTCTTTCAGCCATTTGAGATTCTTAGTCTGAGAAGTCTCTGTTTAGCTCTCTACCCCATTTTAATAAAATAGAATTATTTTGTATTTTGATATCTACTTTCTTGAATTCTTTGTATATTTTGGAGATCATCCCTCTGGCAGATGTGGGGTTGATGAAGATTTTTTTCAGTCAGTAGGCTGTCATTTTGGCCTATTTGCTATGTCATTTGCCTGCAGAATCCTTTTGGTTTCAGGAAGTCCCATTTATTGATTTTTGCTCTCAGAGTCTGTGCTACTGGTGCTATATTTAGTAAGTTGTCTCCCGTGCCATTGCATCCAAGGCTACTTGCCATTTTCTCTTCTATCAGGTTCAGTGTGACTGTACTTATATTGAGGTCTTTGATCCCTTTAGACTTGAGTTTTGTGCATGGTAATATTTGCAGTTTTCTACTTGTTGTCATCCAGTTATGCCAGTGCCATTTGTTAAAGATGCTTTCCTTCTTCCATTGTAACTTTTTGGTTTCTTTGCAAAAACTTAGGCATTCATAGATGTATGGATTAATGTCTGGATCTTTGGTTCTATTCCACTGGTCCACATGTCTGTTCTTATGGCAATACTAAGCTATTTTTACTACTATTGTTCTAAAGTAGAGTTTGAAGTCAGGGATGGTGATGCCTCCAGAATTTCCTTATGGTACAGGTTTGTTTTAGCTCTTCTGGAATTTTTTTGTTTTCCATATGAAGTTGAGAATTGTTTTTTCAAGGCCTATGAAGAATTTTGTTGGGATTTTGATGTAGATTGCTTTTAGTAAGGTTGTCATTTTTATTAGGTTGATCCTACCTATCCAAGAACATGGGAGATATTTTCATTTTTGGACACTTTCTTCAATGTATTTGTTATACAGGTCTTTTACTAGTTTGGTTAGAGTTACTCCAACATATTTTATATTTGTGGCTATTGTAAAGAGTGATGTTTTTCTCTTTTCTTTCTTAACCTATTTATCATTTGTATACAGGAAGGCTACTTATTTTTTTTTAGCTGTTCTTATATCCCATTACATTACTGAAGGAGTTAATCAACTGTAGGTGTTCCTAGGTAGATTTTTTTTTGGGGGGGGGTCACTAATGTATACCATCACATCATCTGCAAAAAAACCCACAGTAATTTGACTTCTTCATTTATAATTTGTATTTCCTTGTGCTGTGGGACAATGGTCCTATTCCCTATAAAGATTTATCACTTGTATTGTTTTAACAAAATGCTGATTGGCGAAAGTGAGGCAGGAAGTATAGGTGGGGCAACCAGAATAGGAGAATTCTGGGAAGAGGAAAGTGTCAGTCTGTATTGGCCATCCAGATTCAGAGGACACAAGATAAGACTGCCTCACTGATAAAAGGTACCAAGCCACATTGCTAACACAGACAAGAAAAATAGGTTTATGTATGATGTAAGAGTTAATAAGAAGCCCGAGCTAATATGCCAACCAGTTTATAATTAATGTAGGCATCTGTGTGTTTCTTTGGAACAGAACAACTGTGAGATAGGTGGAACAAAACCTCTATCAACACCCTTGATCTCCTTTTGTTATCTTATTGCTCTAGCTAGAACTTCAAGTACTATATTGAATGGATATGGAGATAGTGGACAACTTGTCTCATTCTTGATTTTAGTGGAATTGCTTTGAGTTTCTTGACATTTAGTTTATGTCAGTTGTAGGCTCACTGCAATTTGTTATTATTATGTTTAGATATTTTCCTTGTATCCATAAACTCTTCAAGATCTTTATCATGAAGGAGTGTTGGAATTTGTCAAAGGCATTTTTGGTATCTAATGAGATGATCATGAGTGGTTTTTTTTCTTTCAGTTTCTTTTTTTTTTTTCTTCTTTTTTTTGTATGGATCTTGGTTTATTGTTAAGAAATTTAAGGTCAATTTTGTTATATGTGTAATTATTTTTTATTTTATTATTATTATTAAAATTTTTCACCTCCTCCCCTCCTCCCACTTCCCTAAAATAGATCCATATCTATCACCATGCACAAAACTCAAGTCCAAATGGATTAAAGACCTCAATACCAATCTGAACACACTGAACCTGATAGAAAAGAAAGTAAGAAGTAGTCTACAACATATGGGCACAGGAGACCACTTTCTATGTATAACACCAGTAGCACAGTTTCTTTATATGGCAGATTACATTGACAGATTTCTGTATGCATAACTAACCCTGCAGCTTTGGGAAGCCTACTTGAACATGGTGCATAATTTTATGATGTGCTATTGGATTCAGTTTGCCAGTATTTTGTTTAGTATTTTTGCATCAATGTTCATAAGGAAGATTGGTCTGTAGTTCTCTTTCTTTGTTGAATATTTGTGTAGTTTGGGTATTGGGCTAAGTGAAGATTCATAAAAAGAGTTTGGTAATGTTCTTCCTGTTTCTATTGTGTGGAACAGTTTGAGAAGTGTTGGTATTATTTTTTCTTTGAAATTCTCATAGAATTCTATGGTGAAGTCCTCTAGTTCTAGGGTTTTTTGGTTGGGAGACTTTTGATGACTGCTTCTGTTTCATTAGGAGTTATAGATCTATTTAAATTGTTTATCTTGATTTAATTTTGGTATATGGAATCTATCAAGAAAGTTGTCCATTTCTTTTAAACTTCTCAGTTTTGTGGAGTACAGTTTTTTGATGTATGATTTGATGATTTTCTGGATTCTCTCAGTACCTGTTGTTATGTTCCCCTTTTCACTTCTGATTTGTTAATTTGTATATTATCTCACTGCCTTTGGTTAGTTTGAATACAATTTAACTATATTGTTGATTTTTTTTCAAAGAACCAACTCTTTGTTTCTTTGATTGTATGTATTAGTCTCTTTGCTTCTATTTTAATGATTTCAGCCCTCAATTTGATTATTTCTGGTATCTATTCCACCTTGGTGAATTTGCTTCTTTTTGTTCTAGAGCTCTCAGGTGTCCTGTTAATTGGTTAGTGTGGTATTTCTTCAGCTTCTTTATGTAGGCATTTTGTGCTATAAACTTTTCTCTTAGTACTGTTTTTATAGTGTCCCATGAGTTTGGGTATGTTGTACCTTCTTTTTTTTTTTTTAATTCTATGAAGTCTTTAATTTCTTTATTTCTTTCTTGTCCCAGGGATGATTCAGTTGAACACTATTCAGTTTCCATGAGTTTGTAAGTTTTCTGGAATTTGTATTGTTGTTGAATTCTAACTTTAAGCCATAGTGATTTGGTAAAATATAGGGGTTATTCTGATTTTTTTTAATTTGCTGAGATTTTTGGGATTTTTTTTTTTGTGTGTGAAGGACTATGTGGTCAGCTTTAGAGACAGTTACATGAGGTGCTAAGAGGAAGGTATATTATTTTGTTTTTGGGTAGAATGTTGTATAGATGTCTACTTAGTCAATTTGAATCATAACAATTTATACTTCCCTTGTTTCTCTGATAATTTTCTGTCAGGCAGACTTGACTATTGGTGAGAGTGGAGTGCTAAAAACCCAGATTTTCCATTTCCAGGACTTCCTTGATTTGTGTTTACTTTATTGCCTCTTTTTCAATTTTTAAGTCCTGAACTGAGTTCTTTCCTTGTTTGATTGCTCTTTCTTGGCTTTCTTTAAGAGATTTATTGATTTCTTCTAATTTTTGATAGTCTTTCCTTTATTTCTTTATGGGAATTTTTCATTTCCTCTGTAAGGGTCTCTATCATCTTCATGAAGATTTTTTTAATGTCATTTTTCTTCTGCTTTTTCTGGGTGGAATGTTCAGGTCTTTCCGTTAAATACTATTAGATTCTGGTGGTGCCATTTTGCTTTTTAAGTTGTTGAACGTACTTTTTCTTTGCCATCCACCCATGTCTTACTCTAATTGGTGCAGACAGTGCCTTTGCATCTTTATTTTATCTTTCCATACTTGTTTGTGTTTCAGGGAGTTACTTTTGGTTTACTCTGTGTAGTCACTGTCTGTGTCTCCAGGAGCCACTGAAGTCTTGGGAGACGGGCGGCAACTGAGACAGCCTGAGGTTTTGCCCCAGGGCCTAAGAACTAAAGACTGGGCTCTGTATCTGAGAGGTTGGTCACTCACCTCCTTGTCCACTCTGTGCAGTAGTGGTCTGTGTCTCTGGGAGATGCTGAGGTCATAGGGGATTAGCATAAATTTTTGAGTGAATCTTGTATCCATCTATTCCACTAAAAGTGTTTATCAGCTAAAGGTGTTTCCCAGTAAAATTTTTGAGCCACTTATGTATACTATCATGTCATCTGAAAATAGTGTACTTTGACCTCTTTTCCAATTTGTATCCCATTGATCTCCATTTGTTACCTTACTGCTCTAGCTAGACTTCAAATGCTATGTTGAATTTATATGGAGCGAGTGGACAGCCTGGCCTTGTTCTTGATTTTAGTGGAATTATTTTAGGTGTCTCTATGTTTAATTTGATATTGCCTGGCAGCTTGTTTTATATTACTTTAATTATGTTTAGATATGTCCCTTATAACCCTGATCTCTTCAAGACTTTTATCGTTTGTACTTTCTCAAAGGCCTTTTTAGCATCTAATGAGTTCATCATGTGTTGTTTTCTTTCAGTTTGTTTATATGGTGGATTACATTGTCAGATTTTTGTATGCTAAACCATCTATGCATCTCTGGGATGAAGCCTACTTAATCATAGTGAATGATTTTGAAGCATTTTTGGATTTGGTTTGTGAATATTTTATTGAGTATTTTTGTATCAATGTTCATGAAGGAAATTGGTCTATAATTCTCTTTTTTTTTTCTTGAGTCCTTGTATGGTTTGGATCAGGATGACTGTGGCATCTTAGAAAAAATTGGGCACTGTTTCTTCTGATTCTATATTTTTGGAATAATTTGAGGAGTATTAGTATTAGTCCTTCTTTAAAAGTCTGATAGACTTTTGCATGGAAACCATCTGACTCAGGGCCTTTTACTGATTTGGTGACTTTTAGTGACTGCTTCTATTTTCTTAGAAGATATAGGTCTCTTTAAATTGTATATCTAATCTTGATTTAATTTTGGTATGTGATTTCTATCAAAAAAATTTTCCATTTGTTTTAGATTTTCCTATTTTGTGGAATATGGGTTTGTGAAGTATGACCTAAATATTCTCTGGATTTCTTAACTATGTGTTGTTTTACTTCCCTTTTCATTTCTGATTTTGTTAATTTAGATAGACTCTGTGGTTTTTTTTTTTTCTTTTAGTTAGTTTGTTAGTTAGTCTATCTTGTTGATTTTCTCAAAGAACTAACTTTGTTTCATTGATTAATCATATTGTTCTCTTTGTTTCTTTTTTATTGATTTCAGTTCTCAGTGTGACTTGTGCCTTTAGAGAGAGACCACACCTGACACTTCCTTGAGTGTCAGAACACAAAGTTTGGATGGTCCAAAGACCTACGATAGAACCAAAGAAGTTTAGAAGGGAAAAAATCAACATAAAGATGCCTAAATATAATCTACTATCCTCATAGATTTGTAACTCCCCAATTGTTATTAAGAAATCTTCATCCAGTAACTGATAGAAGCAGATACAGAGACCTACAACCAAATATTAGGCTGAGCTTTAGAAATTGTTATTGTTGTGACTGCTCCTCTTCAATTTAAACTCCCTGAGGAAATATTCTAAAGATGCCAGTAAGGCACCATAATAATACATTTGTAAGCATAGCTGCTTGTTTGGCATCTTGGCAGCTGAGAATATAGGCTGTCGTGTTGTTCATTACTAAATTTCCGTACACTTTCAGATGGTAGAACTGGGCTAAAAGCACAAATGTTTGCCCTCCCCAACTTTCTTGCTGAAGAGAGGGTGGAAGGATTGTAGGAGCTAGAGGGATCAAAGACAACACAGGAAAATCCATAGGAACAAGTAACCTGGGCTCAGAAGAACTCATAGAATCTGAGCCTACAAGCAGGGAACTTGATAGGACAGACCTAAGCCCTCTACATATATGTGACAATTGTGTAGCTTGGTCTATTTTTGGAACTTCTAACAGTGGGAGCAACAACTATCCCTAACACTATGGTTTGCTTTGGGGAACATATTTCTCTTACTGTGTTGTCTTCTGCAGCAATACAAGGAGAGGAACTCAGCCCTACTGCAAATTGATATGTAATCCTTTATTGGTCCTCATAGGAGACCTGCCCCTTTCTGAACTGAAACAGAAGATAAGTGGATCTGGGCTCACTGGGGGCAGAGGGGAGGTGGGGTGAGGGAATAGGATGAGAGGAAGGGGAAGAGAAACTGTTGCCAGAATATAAAATGAATGAATAAATTTAATATTTTTAAAAAGCTGTATGTGGCAGTTCATGGTTGTGAAACTAATATTGGGGAGGCAAAGGCACAAAGCCCACTGGAGTTTGCTATGTGATCAGTCAGGCTATGTCAGTGAGTTCCAGGTTTAGAGAACTCTATCAAAACATAATGTGGAGAACAATTGGGGGAACACTCAGTGTTGACCTGTTGCTTCCAAATACCTGTGTAATGTCTATGTATTCATGGGTACACATGTGTGGGTGCATGTGCACTCACCCCACGGCACATGGGCACATAGGCACAAGCGCACACACACACACACACACACACACACACATACACACACACGCACAACATACCAGAAGACAGATTTAACAAAAGGTTTAATTTGAAGAAAACATTTCTACACTATGGCTCCCAGCATCCTCATGTATAAAACGGAAATGGGAACAGGATCTATCCAATCAAGTATTTGCCAAAATTACACACAAATGTCCGAGAAGAACAAATTTGAGAATTTGAAGGACATTCTGAATCAATAAATTTTGATAGAAGGTGAGGGTAATAGAAAAAATGAAGATTTAAACGGGGTTTAAATAATATTAAGATATTTAGCCCTTACCATACAATGAGTGTTCCATCATGACAGTTTTGAGTAACAAAGCAGGGTATATCCCAGGTGTCTACAAAACTTGGAAAAATAGAGAAGTGTGCATCCTTAGATTTATATATGCATGGAACACACTTGGAAAACACATCTTTCTAGTGCTGAGATAGAATTGGAGCAGAAGTGGAGTATAGAGAAGGCAAAGAGGAGTTATGATGCTCTAAGTTTAGCTACTTGAAGACAATTTGCCAGAGGCCCAAATCCCAGTGTGTACAAGCCTGGAGGGCCCTAGTGGCACATTGCTGCTTCCCCAACCAGCCCGCTTTCTAAAGACACCAGAAAAGGAAGAAAGTGGAGGAGGGCAAACTTTTGTGCTTCTAGCCACGTTCTATCATATGAAACTGTAGAGAAATGTAGGAATGAACTAAGACAGGTCTGTACTCATGGCTGCCAAGATGCAGAAGCAGCAGCTAGGCTTACAGAGTTGTTGATACAGTTCCTTACTGGCGTCTTTAGAAAAATTCCTCAGGGAGTTTAAATTGAAGTAGAGCAGTCACAGAACTAACAGCAACCCATCCTCCATGCAGAGACAGTTACAAAAGCACTTTCCCTTATTCTAGACAGTAAGCAGAGTAGGTCTTAAAAATACCATGATTTGTGTGCTTGCATCTCACATGGGTTTGCCTACTGGGATTGGGAACACTGTCCATGTTGTCAGGGCCCCCCAGGATGTGCTCACACTTTGCTTTCATTGTTTATCTTTATTGCTTAAAAAGGAAAATTCTTTTTATTAAGTGCTTCTTTTTTATTTTATTTTTAAACAATCTTTTCTGATTTTACATAGCAAACTCAGTTACTATCCCTTGCCCTTCTCCCATTCCCCCCACCTTCCCACCACCCCACTCCCATCCACTCCTCAGAGGTAAGCCTTCCCATGGGGAGTCAACAAAATCTGGCACATCAGTTTGAGGAATGACCAAAACCCTCCTCCCTATACCTAGATAAACAAGGTATTCCTCCAAAGAGAAAGAAATACCTTAATGGTCTCTCTCAAACACACATGCACGCACACAAGCTGGTCATTTTTTCTCCACTATTTCTTTCCTGCAACACCAAGGCCAAGTGTCTTGTTTCATTCCTGGGGGAAATCAGCCTATAGTGGCTTGCTTCCTTTAAGGAGATTAATAATATTTTGCTTGACGGTCTAGAGATTTGCATAAATTGTAAAGAGAAGCTGAGAAATCTATTTTAGTTTGGAAACTACTCGCTGAACATAGCGGACAATGAGGGCTGTTGAGAAGTCAAGAACAATGGCACTGGGTTTTGATCCTACTGCACGTACAAGCTTTGTGGGAGCCTAGGCTGTTTGGATGCTCACCTTACTAGACCTGGAAGGAGGTGGGAGGTCCTTGGACTTCCCACCAGGCAGGGAACCCTGACTGCTCTTTGGGCTGCTGAGGGAGGGGGAGTTGATTGGGGGAAGGGGAGGGAAATGGGAGGTGGTGGCGGGGAGGAGGCAGAAATCTTAAATAAATAAATTTAAAAAAATGCTTAAACTACCAAGAATAATCTTTTGAGATCATTGTATAGAGTAAAAGTGAGTACAGGTGTTAAGAGGTTGTCTAGAATTCATTCATTCATTCATCTTTTAATCAACAACTTAACAATCCAGATCATGCTTTAAACAGTACCATCTTCCAGAAAAAAAATAGAGGGAATAATCACATGGTTATAATATAGCAGATAGTCCATAAATATAAATAAAAAAATAGTTACAGAAGTTTGGTATGGCTACTCCTAGAACAATGCATAGATGATAAACATTTATTTTTTTAATTTTATTGATTTTTATTGAGCTCTATATTTTTCTCTGCTCTCCTCTCTGCCTCTCCCCTCCCCTTCAACCCTCCCCCAAGGTCCCCATGCTCCCAATTTACTCAAATGATCTGATCTTTTTCTACTTTCTACTTCCCATGTAGATTAGATCTATGTAAGTTTCTCTTAGTGTCCTCATTGTTGTCTAGTTCTCTGTGATTGTGATTTGTAGGCTGGTTTTCTTTGCTTTATGTTTAAAAACCACTTAAGGGTGAGTACATGTGATAATTGTCTTTCTGGGTTACCTCACTAGAAATTATGTTTTCTAGCTCTATTCTTTTTCTGGTAAAATTCACAAAGTTCACATTGAACTTTGTGAAGACTTAAAATTGACAATGAGAATTACAAGGTTATAAAAATTAGTCATTCATAATTGTCTACCAACAGAGTGTCAAAGAAGTGTCATTTACCTTGACCTGGAAGGACACCTGCATAATTTGGAAACAAACAGTCAGTATGGAGGGAGTAACAAGGTAAGAATGGAGCTAAGAGAGAATGGATAATCCAACCATACCATGTATCCCAGAGGTAGAAGAACAAGGGTGCAGAATCTCACATACTAAAAAAGACAAGTCATTCCAATAAGTCTACATCCTCCATCAGTGATTCCTAACAGCAACAAAACCTAGACATTTTTTGAAGAAAAACAAATAAAGTATCTTGAAGAAGATTATTATTTAATACCTTCCACAAACTGTTGGAATAACCAGACTTTTTCACACAGATTTCGTGACACACTATCCCCTAACCACAGTACAATTTCATTCCACTATTTCAGGAGTTTGGCAGAATGTCTCATGGCCTTCTGCTATGTAAGAGTCCCAGTATATTTCACAATAATTACTGTGTTTCAAGTCCCACTTTTATCCCCTGGTATAAAATTATAATATGTATTTCCTCTGTTATTAAAATGAAAACAGGTAAAATTTTGGCTTGCATGTTTATTGTTATTTGAGGACCCTTGTGGACATTTATAATATCTGAGAGTCTGTGATAAAAAATATATGTAAGAAAAGATGCCAAGTAAATTCTGAATGTTTAAATTAGTAAATATGATCATTTGAAGTAAATGAGTTGAAAAAATATTTCAAACTTTTAAGGAATTCACCCAACAATCCAACTTTGGGAATTAATCCTGAAGAAATAATCATAAGAATACATGTACATTTCCAAACTGATGGTGATCCTTGCCTTATGTGTATTTATTAATGGAAATGGCCAACACAATTGATTGCTGTGTAACAGCACTTGCCACGCTAGTTTAGAGGCCTGAATTAAATCTGTGAAAGTCGCATTGGAAACAGTGAATAAGCTCCCAAAAGTTGTCTTCCAATCATCACCCTTACACTCATGTCTTACATAGACACACAGTAATAATAACGTTAAATAAATGCTTATTTAAGTAGTGGAAAAATTTAAAACACATTGTAATTGTAGAATTTGCCTAGATTTTATTTTTTTCCTTTCTATGTCTTTACAGGGAATCCAAAAGTGATTTAGTTAGTCATCTAAAGCGTTTATAAATAAATCTATTTATGTATTTTCAGTTACTATTTATTTGTTTCTCACAACTACCCAGACAATTCAGATGAGAAACAATGAGAAAAGACAGAAAGGATGGCACACATGAGACAGTTGTCCTCATTCAGACAGGGTCAGGTCATGGAGTGAGCGTTTAACTGCCAGGCCTGTTTTGAGCCTCAGCAACCACTGGGGTCAGAAGGTAGTACTCAGGTTAACACTAGAACTAGCACCACATTCATAAGAGCACACTGTAGGAACACATTGTGGGAAATTGGACATGCTCAGTGAACTAGAGACTTGAACATAGTCTCTAAGGACTCCTTGGATTGCCCATTCAACTGATTGCATAATGTCCCCCGTTCTATTTATATATTTTTAAAATAAAGATGTTATAAACAAAAACCCTGTTTCAAAAACCCAAAACCAAAATATAAAAAATAAAGGTATTTTTTTTTACCTAAAACTTAAATTACCTAATAGGAAAGAGATAAAAAATGGCTATGACAGGTCATAAATAAGTTTCCAGTAAATGGTAGGCAGCTCCATCATCTTTTTATTTATTTTAACATTAAACACAGTGATTCTTGCTCCAAGATTTTTATTATTTTACGTACCTACCACAGTTTCTCCTCCCTCCTTGACTTCCATTCCCTACAGTCACCTCCCTTCTACCCCCTATTCACTCCTGCTTGTCCCAAATCAGAAAGGTAAAACCTCCCATGGGATTCAATAAAGCATGGGAGATCAAGTTGAAGCAGGACCAGGTTCCTCCCTACTGCATCAAGACTGATCCAGACATCCTTCTATAGGGAACAGGTTCCAAAACGTCAGTCTATGCACAGGGACAAGTCCTACTCTGACTGCTAGGGACCCCACAAACAGACAAAGTTACACAGCTGTTAGCCATGATTAGGGTCTATCTCGGTCCCTTTCAGACTCCCTAGCTGCCAGTACAGAGTCCACGAGTTCCCACAAAATCAGGTCAGCTGTCTCTCTGGGTTTCTATCATGTTGACTCCTCTTGATTTTGTCCAATTTTTAAAAATAAAAAACAAAACACAGAGTCACTCTAGACTTCCCATTTTCCTCATACCTTGCTTGTATACAAAGCATTCCACAAATTCTTGAAATTTTAACCTTTACATTTCTTCTATCTCTATTGTCAATTATTTTAAAAAAATTAATCATACTATTATGTGTCTGTGTGTGCATCATGGGTGTTATATGGATGCTGTGGAACATACATGAAGGCCAGAGAGCCACCTTGTGGATTTTGTACTCTCCTACATGGGAATAGAAGTCAAGGTCAACATGTTTTTGCAACAAGTGGTTAAACCTGCTGAGCCATTACATTAGCCAAATCAACAGTCCAGTGTTTGATAACTTTAAGAGAAAATGACCATAGGAAATTATTGATATAGCTGCTGTTTCTAGAGATTTAAACTGAAGGATCACTGGCTCTGAGTCTTATAGGACACCAGTCCCTCACAGGGGCAAGATAAGGACATGGAAGGCTGATCAACAGGGAAGATAAATGATTATACTGACAACACAAAGATGTTCTACTTTTTCTGATTTAACTGTCTAAAGGAGAAAAGAGCATTCTCTGCAGAGAATTTGTCTGAATCGAAGCAGACATCTACTCTACTACTTCGGCTAACTTAACAGAAAGCAACTGAGCTACTTCTTCGGGCCTGTAAGTGCAGCACCAGAAATGTGTTTTAAAAATAGATGACAATCTTCCTTTATCCCAACCATCCCATTCCCCCAAGCTCCCCCCATCCTTCTCTTCTTACTTTTCTAACCCCATTTCCCCTTACTCCCATCCCACCTCACCCCCAAGTTCCCAGTTTTTGCCCGGCAATCTTGTCTACTTCCTATATCCAGGTGGATGACTATATGTTTTTCTTTAGGTTCACCTTCTTTTTTTTTTTTTTTTTCACTTTGCAAACTCTTGTTTTTATTTGGATTGAAAAGCTTTGATGAACAAACATATGATACATACATGGTATAGAACCAGTTACCACTTAAACTTCAGATAATGATATAGTACAGAAAACAGAATAAACCAATTTTTAATCATGTCTGGAAACAAACGTTCAAGCTGAAAGTTGTGACATCAATCTGAGGATTTTACACAAGAACTCCTCCCCCATCCCAGTTCAGAAGGGGAAGGCAGGTGTAGTAAAACCAAGGTCTTTGAAATCAGTTGGCTGACATTTTAAACCTATAGGCCCCCCAACTCAATATAAACAATATTCTTCATAGGAACTTTCATTTTGAAAACAAGTATTTCTTAAGCCATATTTCTACATTTCTTAAGTCATGAGAAAGTGTATTGTTTACTTGTACTGCATTAAGTCAGGGCTTTTTCTTTTTTGAAGATGGCTGACCTCAAATCTTATATTCTAAGTAATAACTGGTATTCTTCAGAAGCATGATTCTAAAATAAATAGTATCTTAAATGGTTTTAATTAATTAATTGTTTTTTAAACTTCATCAGGTTCTTATTTAGCTTCTCTAGGATCACAAATTATAGGCTCAATGTCTTTTATTTATGTCTAGAAACCAATTATGAGTGAGTACATCCCATGTTCATCTTTTTGGGTCTGGGTTACCTCACTCAGGATAGTGCTTTCTATTTCCATCCATTTGGATGCAAAATTCACGATGTCATTTTTTTTTTTTTACCACTGAGTAGTACTCTAATATGTATATATACCACACTTTCTTCAACCTTCATCTGGCGATGGATGGAGATAGAGACAGAGACCCACATTGGAACACTGGACTGAGCTCCCAAGGTCCAAATGAGGAGCAGAAGGAGGGAGAACATGAAAAAGGAAGTCAGGACCGAGGGGTACACCCACCCACTGTGACAGTGGGGCTGATCTATTGGGAGCTCACCAAGGCCAGCTGGACTGGGACTGAATAAGCATGGGATAAAACCGGACTCTCTGAACATGGTGGACAATGAAGGCTGATGAAAAGCCAAGGACAATGACACTAGTTTCGATCCTACTGCATGAACTGGCTTTGTGAGAGCCTAGCCTGTTCGGATGATTACCTTCCTAGACCTGGATGGAGGGGGGAGGACCTTGGACTTCCCATAGGGCAGGGAATCTAGACTGCTCTTCAGACTCTAGAGGGAGGGGAAATGGAGTAGGGGGAGGGGGGTAGGAGTGGGGAGAGGGGGAGAGGTGTGGGGAGAAGGGGAGAGGAGTGGGGGGAGGGAAAGAGGAGTGGGGGAGGGGGAGGGAAATGGGAGGCGAGGAGGAGGCAGAAATTTTTTTCAACAACAACAAAAATAAATAAAATAAAATAAAAAATAGATGACAACCAATTACAATATTTCAAATGGAGAATATTTTTCTACAACAATATTGTGTGTTCATGTGTGTGGGAGGGGGAAAGAGTGAGAAAGAGAGAGAGAGAGATTTGGAAACAAGAGGTTTCACCTCTCTGAGACATATTTTCCTCCAGGATAGTTAAAAATCATAATATTATATCATGGGGAATCTAAAAAGATAAAATCTATGCACTCAACTTGGCACATAGGTGATATGGATAATTAGTAGCTATCAACATTGCTACTGTGAGTAATGAAATAGTAAGAAATCTGTCCAGGTGAGAAGGAAAGAAGAAAATATATGTTGAATAAAATTTAGTTAATGGAAAGTCTATTCCACTTTTTATATATACATGTATACATACAAGTCTATTCTTATTGCTAATATCTATCAATTTTAAACATTAATAAATCATAAGAGGTAAACACTTTTAGTAGTATCATAGCTTTTACAATACTATCTCAAATTAGCTGTTGAAAAATAAGCTGTAAAATATGTGATTTAGAAATGATCAAGTTATTTTACCTTTCTAAAGAAAAGGGACAAAGTACACACTTTCACAATTATGATGCTTTAGGACTCTACCAGCTACCAGGACACTATCAGGTGCTATACTTCACACTTGTACTACATCTCTGAAGCAAAGTAAATTTATTTTTTGACTACTCCACTAGTGATATTGTGTCATTAGAAAGCGATATAGCACACCTTTAAATGCTGAATGCATTACAGAAAGGATCAACAGGAACAAAATTAAATTAACAATAAAAAAAACAACACATCAAAATACATGGACCTGATGATTAATCTTGACTGATAATGTGACTGGATTTAGAATCAGCTAGGAGACATCCCTCTTGACGTGTCTTTCTGGGTTGTTCCAGAGTGGATTAGCTGTTGAGAGAAGACCGAAACTGAACAGAAGAAATAGCATCATATAGAGTGGGAAAGAAAACTAGTAAGAATGGAAGCCAGCTGACCACTGATATGTTCTTTCCTCTCCCTCCTTATCCAATAATATGAGAGCAAGCTTCTGCCGCAACAGTTGTGGGATATTCTTTCCTCCATGATTTCCAAGCCATGATAAAGGAGACTTCAAATCATGAGCCAAAATGATCTCTCCCTCCTGTGAGTTACTTTTTGTCATGAACTTGATAACAACATTGAGGAAAGAAAGGAATGCAGTGAAATGAAAGGAAAGAAATTACAAACTACCAATTCCCAAAACCAAGCATGAGATAAGACTCTTTCTTCAAATGGATAACAAAGTAATAAAACAACTCAGGACAAGGATCTTACAACTTTGAAGAAATGCAAAACACAAACTACAGCTCACTCAACATGGAAAAGATAATTTGAATAGCTCGATAACTATTAAAAACAAAATTCCCATCAAAGGAAATCTCTAGACACAGAATGCTTTACAGGAAAGATCTACCAGATATTTAAATAAAAATTACCGTCAATTCTGCATAACTTCATCCAGAAAACAGGAAAAACTAAACACATTGACTTGTTTTAGAAAGCTAGTCTCCATACAAAAATAAGATAAGGATAGTATTAAAAATAAAAATAAATAGAACTGAAGTCAATTTCTCTCATGAATATCAATACAGTATAGGTATTTAACAAATTGATAAAAAATAAAATTCAGCCATATGCAAGACTGATTTCCATACATGATTCAGTAGTATTTATTCCAGATATCAAAGCTAATTCAATGTTTGATAATTAATTCTTATAATTAATGAATAATATATTTTCCATCCATTGTACTAGGTTTTTTGTAAAGTTCTTGAATTCTCTATCTGGCAGAAGTGTCACCATCATTCATGAACCCCTTGGATTCTTAGATTATCATTTCTATATAGTATTAGATGACTCTTGGTAGGAACCATAAACAACCTCAGGATAAGAATTAGTTAATACAAGGGTCAAATGAATGTTAAGAAACTTAGGGTTTGGTTTTTCTCTTTGTTTGTTTGTTTTGTTTTGTTTTTAATATGAGCAATACCCCATGATATAATGATACCACTTTTTTTTTAGCCACTATTTGGTTGAGGGGTACCTAGGTTGTTTCAAGTTTCTGGTTATTATGAATAATATGCAATAAACATAGTTGAACAAGTTTCCATGTGGTAAGATGAACTGTCCTTTGATATAGGTAGATCTTGAAGTTGATCAATTCCCAATTTTCTGAGAAACCATACTGATTATCAAATTGTCTATATAAGATTGCGCAATCATGGAGCCAGCACAAGTCTTCACTAAGTCCTCTGAATATTCGTGATGGTTGGAAGCTTGGTGTTCTTGTGCAAGTGCTAACAATAAGAGTGGGGGGTACCTTTTGCCTGTTCATGGAACCGTTTTCCTCCTACAGGATTTCCTTACCTGCCTTGATATGAGGATTTGTTAGGTTGTGTTCAATGGATATCTGGGAAGCCTACTCATTTCTGAAAAGAAAGGGATGATGGGTGAATCTGAGGTAAAGGCAGGTTGGGGATAATGGAAAGAGTTGAGCGAAGGGAAACCACAGTCAGGATTATTATATGAAAAAAAGAGTATGTAAAAATAAAAACAAAAATCAGAGGCTTAGTTCTTGATCCAGCCTGATGTTTGAGGAAGAGGGAAGACTGGAGAGTCTATTCAATTATGCATGTGGAATGGAACCCAAATGATAAAAAGTGTTTTTTGTTTGTTTGTTTGTTTGTTTGTTTCTTCCTTGTGTTTGTGAGCCAGTGAAACTTACTGCTTTGTACCAAGACAGTGATTTTCCACAGGGAGAAGACACTGAAAATTTGCATTTGAGATGCTTCTGTCATCTCATTCCACTCCTTTTGCTTAGGTGTTTCTGCATTGTACTCTTGATAATAGAACAGAAATAGCAACCACAGCACTTTCTTAGGGTCTATGAAGTTCTCACTTGTGAGTAATTGAACCAAAGTGCCTATGGAAATCTTTAAGTCTGCAGCCACTTAAAAGTGTGTGTGTCTCAGTGCCCATAAAAATATGGGTGGCAAATATAAAACAGAATTTCTTCTTTAAGATCATGTCATTTCAACAGTGAAATTTGAGATGCCAGTTGAATTACAGGGCACAGTTTGTGTGAATACAATTGGTATTGTTGCAGAATATTTTGTCTAGGAGTAATCATCCATATTCAGAAAAACAAGAAAAAGTTAGATGATTTCATCAATTGATATGGAAAAAATTAGAAAATCAAACAAATGTTCATGACAAAACTATCCTCGAAAAATAGAAATAGAGGATAACTTATTCTGTTTGGTAAAGGATACTTATTAATAAAATAGTAATCCTAGCATTTTATTTCATTTCAAAATTTACATTTTTATTGTTAGATTAAAAACAATTATAAGGTATTGTGACTCTTAATTAACACACAAGCATCAAACATTTTTGATTGCTTTTCAGTGTAACAGTGGAAGTCCTGTCCAAAACAGTAGGACAAGGAAATTAAATTTAAAAGTATACAGGACAGAAAACACACAAATAAAATTAAATTTACTATTTACAGTTGATAAACACAGGAAACTCCAAGAAACCTGAAAACAAAATAAAACAAAACCTTCCTGGAAGTCATAAGTGAGTTTGTTATGATCACATAATACAGGAAACATAAAAAGTACATTTCCTGGGATTGGCAGTGAACACAAAGACACTGCATTAACAATTTAATCAAATTCAAAGCTAACTAAAAATAAAGTGTGTGAGTCCAAAGAAAAGGATATAGGTCTTACTTGTTGACAGTTACCTTGTACTGAAAAGTAAAATTAAATATCTAAAGACATGGAGAAATACATATCCTTCTTGAATCATAAGATTCACACAGTAAGGAAGCCAGTTCTTTTCAATGTGATGTACAGTTTAGCTCAATCCCCATCAAAATCTCAGCAGGACAGTTTTGAAGAGATAGACAGATTATTCTAAACTTCTAACAAAGAGAATAAAGTGAAAGGAATCAAGTCAACCTCACCTTGAGACAGATTTTAATAAGCTACTTTAATTAAAGTGGCACGGTATTAAAACAAGGGCAGACACACAACAATATAATAGGAAACCTCAGAAGCAGACTGCTAAAATATGTCCAAAGGATTATTGACAGTATTCTCATTTTAAACTACTGAGTTTGTGGAAAATTTGTTAAGACAGTAGACAATTATTGTAGAATTAAAGCATGATATTAGAAATGTAAGTCTTAAAATGAAATGAAGTACGTTGCAAACTGCTCTTTGAATCTTAAGTAAGTCTTTTAAATTTTACTATCCATGATTTTAATCTGGTAACAGATTTCCCAATTTAATAGAAATGTTTTAAGAGTAAAGTGAATAAATCTGTTTACTTAAAGTGTGTGACATGCTGCTTCACATTGGATTAGTGCTACTGTAGGTTGAAGATGTTTATTGGCAGAACCATCATAAGTTGGGTTCCACTAAGGGACTAAAGAGTACTAAAATAAACTAAAATAAAACTAAAGAGTACTAAAAATAAGCACAAAAATAATACTGCTAAGAGTATCTATTTGTCTTGAATGAGCATCATTTACTTGCAATAAAAAGCTGATGTGAATGGAGTGGAGCTCACTAGGCCTCAGTTATACATAAAGAACCACAGACAAATAAGGAATGCTGAGATTAGGAGGAATAATCTTCCATAGCAAAGAACACTCCAAATGGTTATCCAAAACTCTGGAAGCATATGCACAATTAACATTATATAATCTTAGCAGGTTGTATTTATGTATTTAAGAATACACATATACATATATAGACACACATGCCCTTTATATCTACAAGAAAGGAAAAATAGGCCTTGAATTTTTGTAGGGATAAGCCCCACCCATTGGGGGTGTGTTTGCCTCGGGCTAATGTTTATTGATAAATCTGCCAGGCATGATCCCAGCAGCCTTTTTTTTCTGCTTTTCTGTTCTCCGCTGGAACCTGTGGTCCTGTAAGTCTATTTCCCCATTAAAGCTGTATATATTTTTATGATCTGTCTGCATTTATTTACGTCATTACAGAGTGGCACCCAACGTGCTAATGAACTCCACGTAAAACCTGAGAGGGCTTAAAAAGGACACAGAGAAAATTTAAGACAGCTTTTTGCTGTTTGTGGGTTGCGTACGGCAAAGAAATTGTCCTGACTCAGCAACAGGAAAAAACTGGCTGTTTTAAAATGCTGGCTTTCTGGGCTGTGCCGCCATCGCGATCTCTGTCTGGCTCCTGCTGGAGACAGAGCTTTTGAATGGAGCATTTGGAGTAAAGTGCTATGGCTTGCTTGATGGCAATGTGGACTGATGTGTGCCTGTAACTGTATGTGGCTCAGGGGCACCAAATGGCTCTGAGGCAGGAGGGCTCAGCTCCACCATGCTAAACTGTGCTGGTCTCAGGCAGGAACTACCGTAATTACCATAATAACAGCGCAGTTAAGGTTTGGACTGAGCAGGACACAGGCAGTACCGTATTATCTGTACATGGTGCAACTTAATTTTTTAAGAAATGCTTAACATTTTAAGAAATGCTCCTGGATAGTAAAAATTTATAGATTCACAATAGAACTGATTCAGACACTGTTGGATGAATGTACATAGGCTTGAGAGAGAGAAAGATATATATATAAAGAATAAAGTTAATGTCTTAAAAAAGGGTAAAGTCTTTAAAGAGACAGAGTACAGATAGTTATAGATTAAAAGAAATAAAGAAAAATAAGCCACGTAAAAATGGAAAATTCACAGAGAGTCTGAATTCTTTGTATTATTGTGTTTTCTTTAAAATTTTTGACTGTAAAGGAGCTAAATGCAGAGAGACATTTCATTATACGGGCTGCCAAGCTAAAGCACAATGGATATAAGGGTATTATGATTTCAGAATATGGGTCTAAGGATATGATGCTTTGGAGAGGGTCTTCTTTTGTTTTCACAAAGGATGAGACTCTGTGGATTGCGTCTATTCCAATATGGTATGATAGACCACACCCTCCTGAAAGGTTGTTGTGAACACCTTCAGAAAATTACTTTATTCAACTTCCGACTGAGATGACCCTGACACACAGGTTACACCAGGAAAGATCTGAATACAGTGCCCCCATTCAGCAGGAAGCAGTTTGGAGAGAAAAACTGCGCCCATGTTCCCAAATATGGTTTATAAATGTTCTTTTACATTCAAAGGGGGATATGATATAGATAAGAATAATTTGCATTGATGTCGATTTTAAGGTCAATTTTGTTATATGTATATGTATTTCTGATCTTGATTAAGGTATTGTGATTGTGCAGTTCATTTTAAAAGTATAATGTATAATTAGGAAATATAGGTTGCTAATGGATAATCATCAATAATAGTCAAATTTGTAGTTATGTTAGTTAGATTTTCTAGATTTATAGAGATATATTTAAATTAGATAGGCATTCTTCATATCTTTCAAAGACTACAGAATATAGGGCTTTTCATGACAATGAGACACTTCTGCTCCTGGCAGCACCAATCTACTTCAAGAGGAAGATGGGCATTGAAGAGGCTCCTTATGGAGTTTGATAGCCATTTGGGCAAGAAACTGCTCTTGCCTGGAATGTTGCATAAACTGGACACAGAGAACCTGCAGAAAAAGGACTGCTGAACTTGCCTAAAGGTGAGATGGCCTTTCGGGGTTCCTGATTCATTAAAGAGTCTGAGAGACATTCTGCAGGACACAGCAGAAAATGACTGAACTGTCTTTGAAATTTCCTGCTTCATGGAAGAGTCTGCTGGATGCTATGGGCCTGTAGGCTGAAGATGGATGCCCCAACAGTACAGAGGAACTTTGGGTGACTTGTACAGGCAGCAAGATGTCTCTGTCATTTCTAGAGTTTGAAGTTTCTTATTTCTTGTTTACTTAGGTAATATTATATCCTTCTGGAGTCTTTGATGGAGTTGAAAAATGGATAGATAATTATAGTTTTCCTTAGTTATGATAAAAGATAAAATAGATATAAATATTGTAACTGTAATTCTTGCTTGATAACTGTTATATGTAATTTTACTATGTCAAAGTGAACGCCTTTCTTTTTTGTTTAAACAGAAAAGGGGGAAATGATGGAGGTGGGTCATCTTTCTATCTGTTGTTTCATTGGTTAAGTGATAAAGAAACTGCTTGGCCTCTGATAAGACAGAAAATTAGGTAGGTGGAGTAAACAGAACAGAATGCTGGGAGAAAGAAGCCAAGTCAGGCAGTCGCCATGATTCTCCCACTCCAGACAGACGCAGGTTATGATCTTTCCTGGTAAGCCAGCTCATGGTGCTACACAGAATATTAAAAATGGGTTAGATCAATATGTAAGAGCTAGCCAATAAGAGGCTGGAATGAATGGGCCAAGCAGTGTTTAAAAGAATACAGTTTCTGTGTAATTATTTTGGGTAAAGCCATGTGGGCGGCCGGGTGCCAGAAACTCAGCCCCGCCGCTCCTCTTATTACAACAAATTTTAAAGACAGAAAGAATGATATTTATAGGAAGGCTTGAAAAGAGAAAAGGTATAGACAAATGATGTAATCATGTTTTTGATCTCAAAAAATAAATATACTCTGATCAGTGAAGTTTCTGCTAAATCACCTTGGAGTACTTTAGGATCTATGATAAATTAAGTCCTATATAGCCATGGTTTATAACATATAAAAATTGTAATAAAAAAGCAGCAAAAACAACACAAAAATCACACTAGCTCTTACTGATTTCATATATCCTGACTATAGAAGTGATGTTTTTATCTTTATTCTATGTCTTCATAGTTTCTAAAATTGCTACTGGGAGAAAGACAGCAATCAGTTCAGCATTTAGGAATACATTTTTCTGAAACTCATCTTTATTCCTATGTCTTAGCAAAAATGAACATAAAATCCTTGACTTCTCTGTACCATGTGGTAGATCTACCTTCAAGAGTTCAATATCTATTGAGATTGCCCTCTTGCTTAAAAAGATGAAAACGGACCTTATAATCCTGGAAACAAAACCAGCAACAAAAATGAAATCAACATGTGAATTAGAATAAGACAGAAAAGATACCAATTTATTGATTTAGTTAGTGATGTTCTTAAAGTACTGCTTATACTGCCTGTTTCCCAAGCATGACTTCACTTGCCACAAGTGAATGTGACCAGTGAGGAATGTCATGGAGAAGTAGTTGAAATAATGGGTCATTGTTCTTGACAACCTGCTGACTACCTTGTGTGAAGAAGGATGTTTAAATGAAATCCTACGCTAGCTCAGAATTGAGAATAACTGATGGTTATTTATTTAGGGGTAGACTCAAATCAATGTCCTCTGCTGGAACAGAGGATAGTAACCAAATCCCACAGCTAGAAAAGAGGCCAGACACACATTTTATATTGTCATAAATAGTATAAGAGGCTGTAGTGATGTGGCAAGTAGGCCTGCTTTTTATCCCACCAGGCACCCACATGGCTAGCTTTACACCCGAAATAACAACACACAAGTTGTATTCTTTTAAACACTGCCTGGCCAGTTAGTTCTAGCCTCTTATCGGCTAATTCTTACATCTTGATTAACCGATTTCTAATAATGTGTGTAGCACCACGAGGTGGTGGCTTACTGGGAAAGATTCTAGCCTATGTCATCTGTCTCTGGTCGGAGAAGCATGGCGTCTGTCCCACTGCCTGAATCTGCTGCTTTCTCCCAGCATTCTATTCTATCTACCCCACCTATCTAAGCTGCTGTCCTGTGAAAGAGCCAAGGCAGTTTCTTTTTTAACCAATGAAACTAAAACATAGACAGTAGACCCTCCCACATCAAGAGGCCACACCCCTGTGTGCAGGTAACTTAAAGAATACTGACATTAGGATTTCCTACAGCACCTCCCCATTTTGTTTAAATAAGAGAATTCTGAGCCCAATACAAAATCATATACAATAAGAAAAATTATATTCATTAATTATCCTATCCTAATGAGTTTCAGTCTTGTATAATAAATAACTTGGCAAAGTTGTGAGAGGAAAATAACTACAACTATCTAGTCTTCAACACCTTGGAAGATTCAAAAAGGTAAATAATATCATTTAAGTAAGTAGGAAGTGCAATCAAGCAACTTCCAAAATGTGCAACAAATGATAGAGACAACTGGCTACCTGGACAATCACCCAAAGTGTCATTTGCAATGTTGAAGCAACCATCTTTGGCTAAGGCCTAGAGTAACTGACAGAACGTTTTCAGAGACAGGAAAATTTTCAGAACTGTCTTACCCTGTCTTCACAAGATTTTACAGTCGTTTTCCTTGTGGCTTGCTTATCCATTTCTGGATACCGTGTGACTTGTCAGTGGTTGAGGGGTGGGCAGTTCCTTGCCCAAAAGACAGTTTTGCCAAGAAGAAGACAAGCTCCAAGTAGAGTGTCTTCAGGGCTCAACATTCTCTCGGGAATAGACTGGGTCAGTGCTGCCAGGAGCAATTGTGTCTCACTTCAACAGAACCCTAAGTTATTTACATGAATATTCTACAGCTCTTTGAAGTGGTTGAAGATTGCCTATCTATGCAGAATACAATCTCTATTTATCTAAAGAACCTGATAAGTCTAACTATAAGCATGACAAGCATAGATGACTATTGATTTATAATTCTAAATACCTATGTAACTTAAAGACTAAGACTTCATATTAGAATATTATATAATAAACAACTGTGCAAAAATGAGGATAATGACCTCAAAATGGAAACAATGTATAAATATCTTGATCAGAGGGAGAAATGTACATTGCAATATGATAAATATATACAAAAAAGGTTTAAGAAGAGGTAGAATCATGTATACATACAATATAACAAAATAAACTTTGCCTAGGTATACAAATATGGTGGATAAAAATAGGAACATATTAAATATAATTTAAGTTTGTATCAATATGCAAGAATCTATACCAATATAAATTTGCTATAAACAATAACTCACAAGTATTCGCTCAATTACTCACATTAATCTATTATCCCATCCAATATTCCCTTTTTTTCAAAGATATCTCTGAGCCTACAAAATTTTCCCCCTAAACTTCCATCCCTATACCAATTATAATCAACCCCTAGATGATGTCCCTAACTCTGAGGACAAATTTTGTTGGGAGAGGGACATCATCTTCTAGATAGACTTCCAGCTGTCAAAGGGACGATGTTCTTTCTACGGGATCCTGTGAAGTAAAATGAAACTTAAGTTAATTGCAAATAGTCTCTGAATATTCGGTAGGGTTTTTCTGAGGTTTCTATTTTAAGTTCTGGACAGAACGTTGTAAAAAAGTGCACCATTTCAGCTAAGCAAGTTGGCTTACTGTCAGACCCAACTTGTTCGTTTCGGTATCATATCAAACTTGTTTTTCCCTGTCTTATATTATTCTTTAAAACTTGTATTAGTTCATTTTACTGTTACTTATTGTCCTTAATCTCTAGTGGACTAAGATGTATGATGATTTTATTCCTGTTATCTAGAGAGCAATTCTATAAATACAGTACTCAACACAGGTTTGAATGACTGACTTGGTAACAGATTTATTGGCTAAATTATCCATGACATTGTTCTTTAACTTCTTTGCCGTTTATGATAGAGTTGGAGCAAGACATAAAATATACAAGCATGGTTGTCAGTACTTGGTAAGTAACTAATTAAAATTGAGACATATTATAGGTAGAAGACAAGCATATGACTAGAATGACCTAGTCAATAAAGGTAAATAATATCACACCTTGTTAATAATTCTCAATTGAAATGATAATGTAGCAAATATAATGAATTAAAAAATAAACTATTACATATTTTAAAAATTATATTCATCAACCTTTTCTTATTTTCTTTACTTTAGGTAAAACACAATTAAAATCTCATTGAGTGTGGTTGTACACACACTTAATCTCAGCACTCAAAAGACTAAGGCAGTGAGTCTCAGAAAGTAGCACCATGACATCAGAGCCAGCCTGGGCTTACACAATGAGATACTATCTGAATATAAAAAAAAAAATCAGACTTCAGGAGTCATGTTAGCTGACCTCTCTGCTTCACAGAAAAATTCTGTAGAACCATGCTTCTCTAGAATAATAGTCATGAAAACACAAATGTTAAGAAAAACAAAGCCATGATCAGGATAGTATAGCAGTCCAGAATACTTAAGAAACCACAGCATGCTTATCATATATTCATGGATAGTCTACAATAAAAGTGAATTAAAGACTGCCATGGGTAGCTTAGTAAGTTCCTGTCTCAAAATTTAAAATAGAAAATGGGTGAAGATAAAGGTTGGGAATAGGATATATACAAGATTCTAGTTTTGCTCTTCAGTACCAATTACAAAAAAAAAAATGGGTAGAAGCAGTGAAGGGAGAGGGAGGAAGGGATAAAGAAGGATGTTTGTGGTAAGAGTGATAGATTGGTTAATCTTGAAGACCAGGCAGAAGCAAGATAGAGCTATATGGGAGAGAATTCCAAATCAAATGAGGTGAAACCTGCACTGACAGGGAGGATTCTCAAGAAGCCATGTGCAGTGTATGCCATTAAAGAGAGGAAGAGAGAGAGAAAGAGAGAGGGGGGGGGAGGGAGGGAGGGAGGGAGGGAGGAAGGAAGGAAGGGAGAGAGAGAGAGAAAGAAAGAGAGAGAGAGAGAGAGAGAGAGAGAGAGAGAGAGAGAGAGAGAGAGAGAGAAAGAAAGAAAGAAAGAAAGAAAGAAAGAAAGAAAGAAAGAAAGAAAGAAAGAAAGAAAGAAAGAAAGACAAGATGAACTTTGGTACAACTGTACTCCAGAACCCTTCAGAAACTACATCCTTTCCCTTGATGTGTGACATGGACAAGAGCAGGATGATGGGCAGTGGTTAATAGTGACAGTTTTATGAGCACAGAGGTACTTAGCGATACAGACCAGGAGTTCCCAGCAGTTCAGGAAGGACTTTTAAGCATCATTAAATCAATTCTGTAATATTTTATGTTTCACTCCAATAGTCCCAGCTTCATATGGGCCAATTCAAAAAGGCATCAAAAGATGGATGCAAGAGCTCCTGCAAATTGCAAATGTCAGGAGACTTCTGCTTTGCTTTCCATGTAAGTCTTGAGAATTCCTTAGGGTGAGTTTTGACTATGGTGTTTTCCCAACAGTGAGGAGCTATATTTTCCAAAAGGCTCCAGGCATTTGCTTCTTTGCTTCTATTAGGCAATGTCCTCAAAAAGATATGCAAGATGAAGTTGGTATGCTACTGAGATCTTTCTTGGCCCAAACTCTTTGAAGGTAAGTGGGCATGAGATTCTACACAGCACTAACTGTTATCAGTAAGTGTATCTTACTCTCATCTTAGGTCTAACTTTGACTTAAAAATCTGTTTTCATTTGAAAAAATCTCATGCTAATTATGTACCTGTATATGTGCCCAAGATGGTGAGTTACCTGTGTCTCAGTAAAACTAGTACCACAACCAAACACATTTGTAGACTACAACATAATTTTTCCATGTCAAAAGACTGGATAATTTTGAACTGTTCCTATAAAGACTGTACATCATTCTCAAGGTACAGTTAAGGCAATTCATGTCCCTGAATTACCCAAATTTTTCTGAACCAAGTCCTGGGAACATCACCATCATGTTTTAAAAGCTTACAGAGCCAAACAACAACTAGATTCTGGCAACATTGTCAGGCATTACTATGTGAATTGGTGGACTAAGATGACACTTTGTAGACCCCCAAATGGACACAGATACATGTCTGACTCCTCCCCATCCACAAGTGTTTTGCCAAAACACATAGTATTTTTGTGACCTTGGAATCCCAAAGCATGTAAAATTGGTCATTAAATAATATTTCCAGGAGAATCGGATCAGAGGTAAAATTAGGTTTTGAACCACATAGGTTGCAAAGGCAAACAAGAATTTTATTTTGGGAGGTGGTTGTACCTATCTTTAATCCCACCACTGAGAGGCAGAGATAGGTGGATCTCTAAGTTCAATGCCAACTTAGTCTACAGAGCCATTTTCAGGACAACAAGGGTCCTACACAAAGAAACCCTGTCTTTAAAAATCAAAAAAAAAAACAAAAAAAACAAAAAAAACAAAAAAAACCTTTTCATTTTGTTATATCACTAGCATGATTCATTTAGGGTTTATTTTTAAATCTTATTAACATATATTATTAAGTATTTATAATAATGAGTCTCATTGTGGTGTTTTAATATATACATTTAATGAAGTCTTACTGTGTTCACACCCTGTTATTGTCTCCTTTCCTCTTACTGATTGGCTAATTCCCTTCCCTTCTCAGATAGGTTCACTTCTACTTTAATCTTTTCTTTCCTGGACACAGGAGTTTCATTAGGGTTATATATAAGAGTGTGGATAAGGGTTTATTTATCAGCACACAGGGAATTTACCAGTTACTACTTCAGTGAAGAAAATGACTCTCCGTTTGCCAGGTACCATTCTACAGTAGATACTCAAGTAGGAGTAATTGTATTTTTAATACACTGACAATTTTAATATACTAATACCATACAGCCTCTTTAATCAATGAAATTCTATAAAACCCTAGGGACAGTAGAGGTTCTAGTATATTTTATCTTCTTGTGCGTGTGTGTGTGTGTGTGCACGTGTGCCATGATATGTGAATGTGTGAATGTTTTAGTGTTAGAGTATAGAGAAAAAACTTAGCTATTGTCCTTGCCTTCTAATTTATTTGACACAGTCTAATGTTCTCCTCCGTGAATGCTAGGCTTGCAGGCTTATATCTTCCTGAGATTTCCTGACTATGACTGTCACTTCATGGTAAGAGCAATGAGATTAAGAACCACCCTGATGATGTCTGAATTTATGTTGGATTGGATGACACAAACACAACCCTCATGCTTGCATAGCAAGTAGTCAGTGTTTTACACACTGATACATTTTGCCACCCTGATAAATTACTGTAGTTACAACCTCATTAGGATGTTCTCTATATATATCTTTCTCTGTCTCTCTCTGTCTCTCTGTCTCTGTCTGTCTCTCTCTCTCCCTGTCACTCTCTTTCTCTTTTTTTCTCTTCCTCTTTCCTTCTCTCCCTTTTCAAATGCACTTTTTGCATGCAGAACTGGCTAGCCTGGAACTTACCAGAACTGCCCACCTCTCCCTTTTCAAAGATGCCTTCTCAGTGAAACACCAGCTAGCTTGGAACTCACAGTATCTCAGACTTCACTGACCTGGGCAAGAATACAACTGTGTGGTAGCTCAACTGTCAGGAATCACTATTATTATGACTATTCTCATTTAATAAATATGAAAATTAATCAGCAGGAAATCAATGAATTACCAAGAAGGATAGAACTAAGAAGCAGTACAGCGCTCAATGAGGTAACTAACAACTCTGCCATACTTGAATTTCTTCACATTGATGCAAATGAAGCAAGGTGCTGTCCAGAAGGAAATACAAATAGTGTTCAGAGGCAATGAATAAAATGTGGCTAGAAGCCAAAATAGACAAATATCACCCTATCCAATTTGTCATTTAATCTGGTCTTTTACTTGGTATTTTGTCAACTATGTGAATAAGAAATTAACTAAGACTTATGCAAGGGAAAGACATTTTTTCATTCTGCACATTTTCCCAAGCTACTTTGCACCCCACTCCACCTCTGGCGGATCTAACGTGCAGCGTGTACACAAAGGTATGGCAGCTTTAGCACCTCAGAAGCAAAAGCTGTGAGCAAATTGGTTTGCCACCTGCCTGCTTCCAACCTTTCACCACTCTCTGTGGCACCATGCTCTCTTATTCATGATTAATATTTTACTTAAAAAGTAAAAAAAATGGAAAATTCATCAGTGAATTTAATGCTCACACAATGTGGCCTTTGTGGCATTGAACCACAGAATAAAATCAGGATTGAGGATAGCCTCCTTCTCAGATATCTATAAAAGCCCTTGACCTCTCCAGGTCTTGAGACTGACAGGCTCCTTTCTTCTCTAAATCCTGTTCTTACGTAACTTATAAAAGGCCAAGAAGATAGTCTCTAAGAACTTCTCAATAAGTTGTATCTAGAACCAAGGAAGAAACATTTGAAACACTGAAAAGAGGATGACAAGAACCTAATATTCTGTAAGCATATGTAATTCTCAAAGAGTCTCCCACAGTTCCCTCAGTCTTAAAAAGACATGGCTTTCCACATTTCTGGGTGCCAAATCACCCAGGAGAGTGCATAATCCTCCATCTCCCTCACCTGCTCCTGACTGTAAGGCATAGCTGACCTGAATGAACATGACAGTTTCTTCACATGTAGATGAATGCTTCCTTTTACTAGCTTTTCATTTTTTCTATCATCTGCTGCAAATTGTGTTTTAGGCCTCTTTTTAATTTAGTACTATTGTGTGGAGGGCAGAAGCCATTGTGTGTAAGGGTGTGCGTGTGGATTATTTTCCTGTCAATGCAAGCTTGGCTCATCTGGGAAGAAGTGACCTCAACTGAGAACATGACTCCATCCTGTTGGCTTGTAGACAAGTATGAGGAGCATTTTCTTGATGAAGGATTGATGTGGAAGCCAAATACAGTGCGCTATTACTTTGTCAGGTGGTCCTGTGTTGTTTAAGAGACCGTAAGCAAGTCATGGCGATCAAGCCAGTAAGTAAAATTTCTTTTCGGCCTCTACTTCAGTTCTTGTGTTCAAATTGCTGCCTTGAGTTTCTCCTTGGACTTTACATAGGGATGGACTGGGACATACGTATTTAAAGATGAAATGAGCTTTTTCTGTCTCTCTTGGCCATGTGGTATTTATCATAGAATATAAAACCAATTTAAGGCACTATGTGTCCTCAGGTCTCTTTATGTATGAAGGCATGCATTAGGGAGAGGATCATTAAATAATACATTTTTTATAATATTAAAGTTGTAGTGAAAAGTAAGATTCAAGAAATACATTAATTGCAGAGCAGTGGTTGTACATGCATTTAATCTCAGCACTTGGAAGCAGAAGCATGCGTATCTCCGTGTCTTTGAGATTGGTCAATCTGGTCTACAAATCTAGAGAGCAAATTCTAGTATAGCTAGAGCTTCACAATGAAATCCTATCTAGAAAAACAAAAGTAGAGGGAGAAGAAAAAGATGGAGCAGAAGGAGGATGCGGAGGAAGAAGAGAAAGAGGAGGACGTCTTAGTTGGGGTTTTTATTGTTGTGAAGAGACACCATGACCATGGCAACTCTTAAAAAGGTAAACATTTATTGAGGGTAGCTTAGAGTTTCACAGGTTTGGTTTATTATCCTCATAGAAGAGCATGGCATCATGCAGGCAGAAATGGTACTAGAGAAGGAGCTGAGAGCTCTACATCTTCATTCACATGCAACAGAAAGTGAACTGCATGCCACACTGAGTACAGCAGCAGTGATAAACTTTCTCCAATAAGGTCACACCCACTCCAACAACATCATGCCTCCTAGCATTGCCATTCCCTTTAGGGGCCATTTTCTTTCAAACCACCACATTCTACTCCCTGCCCCCTCAAAGACTTGTAGCTATATCATAATGTAAAACTGCACTCACTCCAAATGCAAAAATTCCCATAATCTGCAAAAATCTCAAACTTATTTTAAAGTCAAAGATCAAAATTTTCTCTGAAATTCATGCCATTTCTTATCCATAATCCCTTATAAAATCAAAGTCAAAAGCAGACTCCATACTTCCAACATATAATTGCAAAGGACACCACACCAAAAGGTAGGAAAAGGGAGCATAGTGAGGAAATACTGGACCAAAGCCTTTCTTAAAACAATCTAGGCAAACTCCCAATCTGCATCTCTGTATCTGATATGAAAATGCTCTTCACCCCTGCAACTGCTTTCAGCTTTGTTGACTGCAGCACACTTCTCCCTCACGGCCTGGTTCTGCTCCCTGTTAGTAGCTGTCCTTGGCAGGTATCCTTCAGCTCTGAGATTACCAACATCTTGGAGTCTCCAAGGCAATTCCCCCTTCGACCTCACAGCTTCACGCAAGAGCCTCTCATAGCCTTCATTCACAGTCACCCATGACACATGTCTAGCCTAAGAGGCTGTCCTTAGTCATGGAGGAAAATTTTATAACCCCTTTCGTATATCTTTGACTCTAAATAAAGAACCACATGACCAAAGTTGCCAAGTTCTGCTGCTGGAAAATGGCTTCCCCTTTCAATTATACCTTCATCTGCTTCCTGCTTTCAACAGTTTCCTTTGCTAATTAATTGAGTTATTTCAGAACTTTTTCCTGTAGACCAAATTGACTTCAAACTCAAAGATCTATATACCTTTGCTCCTGGAATGTTGGGATTATAGGTGTATGACACAACACCTAAGTCTCAATTTTCTCTAATTCCTTTTCACAAGTTTGAAATTTTCCTGGGTAGAATCTTGTTTATCACCGTGAACATAGGAAAAGGAGAAGAAGAGGAGGAGGAATAAGGAAAGGAAGGGGACCAGGAAAGGGGGGAGAAGGAGCAGAAGGAGGAAGAAGAAGGAAAAGAAGAAAGAGGGAAAGAAGAAAGCAAGCAAACCAACAAGCATGAAAGAAAGTTAGAAACAGAAACATCAATGCAGTCATGAAGATCAGTCATTGCACATTTATGAGTAATGGATAATTTGAAATATGGGTCTTGAAAAAAGTCAGTACTGACAGCATTGGTCCATTTCACACGTTAGCTATTTTTACTCCCAGATGGACCCATATTACCCTCTGATCTTACTAATAAAGGAATGTGGTAGGTACCCAAGTGTAATACACAGGTTGCTGAATACACAGGAGTTAGACAAGCTCACTAAAGATACTTCAGAGTCAGGAAGCAGAAGGGAAGGATGTAGCTGAGGGATAGAGTATTCACCTGGAATATTCAAAATCTTAAATTTAATCTCCAGCACAATATAGAGATTAGAATCAAGAGGAAAAGTAATTGTTATAAAAGAAAAGGAAATATACTAACCAAAGAAGTAAATACCCATCCTGTAAAAAACAGGGATACTAAGAACACAAGAAAAAAGAATATTTTCCATTTGCAGGAGTGAAATTGAATATTTGATTTATGGGGAAAATTTTCCCCAATTCTCTCTCTATCAGCAATATCCAACTAACCTGTCCTTAATAACTAGTAACTCTAGCTGAGCGTCCCTGCAATTCTTCTGCGACCCCAGTGTGCTTTTCTTGAGAATCCAAGAACAGACACAAATATGTGATATGCAGAGTGGTGTGGATATGAGCTCAGAATCATACCTATATTGGCCACACCCATGTCCTCTACCCCACATAGTCTCCTTTCCCTCAGCTCTCCTGGCTACCATGCCGGCTTCCCAGAAAAGCACCGTTAGTGAGGAGAGATGCTGTACCAATATCACCTATTAAATGAAATAATGATTCTGAGATACTAGCAACCTAAGCCAGATGAAAGCAAGCAGCCCCAGAGAGAGACAGAATTTGACTCAGCACAGTCTCTTAATCCAAAGTACCTGCTATCTCCCTGTGTGCAAGGCATGGGGAGAGTTATAATGTGTCCCTTTGCCTAAGAAAGTAAGCAGGTGTTGAAAGTAAGCAGAGCACAGCAACATAGAGAATTCTGTTTTTTAAAAGGAAGTTTATGATCAAAGAGGAAAGAGAGAGAACAAAGGGACAAAAGGAGAGACAAAATGGATTTTTAAAAAAACACACACTTTTGTTCCTCAGACCGAGAAAGACACAAAAATGAGGTAATACATAGCAAGCCTTCATTAAGGGAATCACACACCTTTTACTTTCTTAGTAGGTGACAACCACAGGTATGGTGTTCAGTTGGCCTGATTTTACAGCCAATTGGAAGCATGACACTAAATGTGATATATTGTAGTTGAATTATTTAATTTGAAATTTAGCTGGTGCCACAGGCTGTGGAGCAGGAGTAAGAAGAATGAAATTATTTCATTGAAAAACCTTTTAATTTTTAATTATAAGGAGGGGCACTTTTAAGGAACAAAGCAATTTGCCCAGGAAGGCTACATATCATAGCTTCCTAGGGAAAAGCACTCCATGGTGTTTCAGGCTGGTGTCCCCTTTTCTGTCTGTTGATGCTGCAAAAAGATAGAAATCAGAAACACCAACTGTATTCTTTCAGAAATCACCTTAACAGTCATAACTATTGTTTGTGTGGAAGACAGTTCCATTGTTTTCCATTGTTTTTATTCACTGTTAACATACACCAAATGATAACCTTAAACTCATTTCCTCAGACTAGAAAAGAGATTTGGACCTAGAAAAAGGGACTTGGGGATCTAGTTTCATTGCTACTATATAACCTGTTTACCACCATGAACAAGATGCTTTATCTCCTTATGATAAATTATTTAATACTACCATTCAGATGATTTTATGATTCATTCCAGTATAAAAATTTGTCTTTATGCTTTTAATCCTAAACCAGATTCTCCTGTCTACTATGTTTTTCTCTACACATAAGACTTTTTAGAAAGAATTTCAAAAATAATTAAAAAACACTTTTCTGCTAATTTATAAGCTTATGGCTCATTATTGAGCAATATTCTTCTCTGATCCTTTAGATGGGTCGGAGACTGGTATACCTGTATTTGAGTTGCTTTGTATAAATCATGTTATGATATACTCGGAAGTATAATATTATAATATTATCTTATATTATATACCAAGGTTTGTTGTGAGATCTAAGTAAAATGATCAATGTAGAGTCAGTTTAAAGTGATGTCACAAAATGAAGATGCAATAAATGTTAGTGTCATCCTCACCTGCATCTTCATTTTATCCCTGTTCCTATAATCACTATCACCACTGTCATCTGCCTCACCATCTCTATCACCACGATTATCATCATCATTACATGTTAGACTATCTCTCAGACTTTAACAATATAGCAGCTATTATAAAAGGAAAATTAGTAGTTTAAAAAGAGTGAGGGATAGACCTATAATGTTCTGTAGGTAAGACTGAAGAAGAAAAGCAGAAACTAATGCCTATGGAAGTGATATGACTTTTGCAAGAACACCAAAATGCTATCTGTAGTAATGACTTTAGATATCTACTATTATCTGTACCACAAAAAAATTTACCATAAGGTATTTTAAAAAATTACATAAAGTTCTTGACATATATCTAACCTATATACATAATCCAAATTTTTTATTTCCTCACATATCAAGAATCTGTAATGAATATGACTGCTGTTTCCTTTTCACAACTCCACCTTAAATACTATAGAAGAGGGAGACATGTATATTTATTTGTGTATGCATGTATGAGAACCCAAATGTTCTAAAAAGGATGCATTGGTAATATATGTAGGTGTATAAAATACACATTTAGTATTGAACTGTGCATTATATTCTAAGCACATGAGCATACACATGCCACGTGCACATCCATATGTGGCCATGCATATATTTATACTCAGGCAGGAGTGTGTCCAAACACATCCGCACTGACACATATGCACAGAGAGTATTTTGACAACACTTTGAACAGCTCCAGCAAAAGAGGGTGCCGGTTTCTGTAATGCAGTCTAACAATCGTCATTAAATTTCAGCTCCTCTTCAGGAGCTTCTGGGATGCCAGCTGTACTGGGGCTTTAACTCTTAATCTTCTAAAGTCAATTTAAACAATGCTTTAAAACATGCTTGTTATATTGTTTGAATACTCTATAGGACACAGCATGAATTCATTCTCTGTTGAATCAGAAAATGCAACAAGGAAAACTGAACTCGGCAATGGTTCTTAATCATCAGGCACAGAGAAAGGTATTTGAAATGCCAGCCATTGGTACTCTGCCTCAGCCCTGAGGTTAGCACTTAGGGTGGAACAGAGGTTTGCATTTATCAAGCCCCAGGAGTAAGTCATATACTGGTGATTCATGGGATGTTTTTTGATGAACACTGAATCAGAAGTCATCAAATCTTTCTCATTTTGCAAAATAAGTGTAAGACTATCCAATGGCATGCTCTTGTTAATGGTGTATGTGTGTCCTTTTACTTTCTGATAGGTCTTTCTGTATCTCCTTTTCCCACACAACCTTCTTCACTGTAGCTTATCTTCAGAATTTGTTTATACAAGGAAAAAATAAACAAATAAGGGCTGGGGAGGTGGCTTAGTGAGAA
This sequence comes from Chionomys nivalis, assembly GCF_950005125.1. Lineage (NCBI taxonomy): Eukaryota > Metazoa > Chordata > Mammalia > Rodentia > Cricetidae > Chionomys > Chionomys nivalis. Next base: position 75,857,145 of record NC_080096.1, on the reverse strand, counting down.
TTGAAGCCAAGGAAATGCCAGGCAGGGCTGTACCTGCCTGCTACACTAGCACTCTTAGATGGAGATAGGTAGATTTCAAGAGATGCCTGGCCAGCCCTGCTTAGCTAAAAGAACAAGCAACCAGGTTAAGTGAGAGATCCTGTCTAAAGGTACTAAAATAGAGAAAGAAAGAAGTCATCAAAGTGCTAAGCACATAAGTATCCACATGTGAAACATGTGGGCATTCATGCTATGCCGAACATTTATTTATATGCTTATCACACACAAACACACACAAATTCATTCATTAATTAAAAAGAAGGAAATCTAAGCAGCAATAAAATATACAGAAGAGCATTCCTGCTTAAAAGCTAAGTGGCAGAGTTGGGAAAAAAGCGTTTCCAAATGTGTTGTTATATGACGCTCTTATTTTATGATAGTTGTTGTATTATATGATAGCTATTGTGCTGTGCTGGCACTGTCTGTAAATTAAGGCTGTGTTTCAATGCACATAGAAGAAGTTCTGATTTGCCTATCTATTAGATCACTTATTAATAACTGTGAAATATAGTTATGGTGTTAGGGTAAATTTTAACCATACAGTGTCAAGATTAATGTCTGCCTATGTATGAATAATTATTTTTTCTTAATATTTGCTAAATTATCATCATAAGATGGTTGATGCATCACTGGTGATTGTATTCAAGGTGAAAGTCAGAAGAAAAATATAGCTAGCTTCATTTGTTCCTTTTATTGAGAAATAGAAATAAGCTTAGGGCTTCCGCGGGGCCATGGGATCAGCCAGCTCAGCCTGTTTGGGTGCTGGGACAGGTGCTGGGGCAAAGGGTGGCAGGAGTTCCTTTGTTTTGGTAGCCTGCCTGCAGAAAAGTAGGCCCTTTGTCAGCGAGGTTCCTTGTGAACGGGGAACCTGGTCCTGTTCTGGAAGACCCATCTGAGTGGTGAGTGTGTTCTTGACCCGCGGCAGGAGCCAGGAAACAGAACACAGACATTCCCCGACCCCCTTGGCTCCCCAATCATTCTGCAGGGGCTGCTCCTCTCTGCTAGGACCTCTCTCTCTCTAGCCCATCCCAGCTTGCACCCAGGAACCTCCTCCCTTCTTCCTCCCTTCCACTGGGCCGCAGGATCAGCCAACTCAGCCTGTTTGGGTGCTGGGATGGGTTCTGGGGGCAAAGGGCAGGCAGGAGTTCCTTTGCTTTGGTAGCAGAAAGGTAGGCCTTTTGTCAGCGAGGTCCCTGGCCAGCAAAGGAACCTGATCCTGTTTCAGAAGACCCATTGGATAGCATTTGTAGGAGGAGATGGGCAGGCGCTAAGGCAAGAATTCCTCCATCAATCTAAAAACCAACATGAAAACACCAGAACCCAATGATCTGACAACAGAAGGACTTGAACAGCCTAATCCAGAAGAAGGGGAAAAAATTGACTTTATGAAAGCAATAGAAATTGACTTTATGAAGCATGTAAAAAAAATGCCCTTATAGAAATGGATGAGAAGTATAACAAAAAGTTTGAAGAAATGAGTAAATACGTAAATGATACCCTGGGAAACCATGAAAAAAAAAGATCAAACAGGTAATGAAAACAGTTCAAGAATTGAAAATTGAAATGGAAGCAAGGAAGAAAACACAAACTGAGGGCTGGCTGGATATGGAAAATCTAGGTCAACAAGCAGACACTACAGAAACAAGCATAATCAAGAATACAAGAGATGGAAGAAAGAATCTCAGATTCTGATGACACCATTGAGAAAATAAATGCACTGATCAAAGAAAACAGCAAATACAACAAATTCTCATCACAAAACATTAAGGAAATCTGGGACACAATAAAAAGACCAAACCTAAGAATAATAGGGATAGAAGAAGGAGAAGAATTAGAGCTCAAAGGCCCAGAAAATGTATTTAACAAAATTATGGAAGAAAACTTTCCCAACATAAAGAAAGATATTCCTTTGAATATTCAAGAAGCATACAGAACACCAAATAGACTGGATCAAAAAAAAAATCCCCTTGCCATATAATAATCAAAACACAAAACATACAGATTGAAGAAAGAATATTAAAAGCTGCAAAGGAAAAAGGTCAAGTAACTTATAAAGGTAAACCTATCAGATTTACACCGGACTTCTCTATGGAAACCATAAAAGCCAGAAGGTCCTGGATAGAGGTACTGTAGAAACTAAGAGACTATGGATGCAAGCCCAAACTACTATACCCAGCCAAGCTATCATTCACTATCAATGGAGAAAACAAAACATTTCAGGATAAGAAAAAATTTAAACAATATATAGCCACAAATCCAGCCTTACAGAAAGTAATAGAAGGAAAATCACAATCCAAGGATCCAACATTGCCAACACTGCCCACAATAACTCAGACATCGAGCGACCCTTCAACAGCACAACTCAAAGAAGGGAAACACACAAACTCTACTACCAAAAACAATAACAATAACCGGAGTCAACAACCACTGGTCATTAATATCACATAATATCAGTGGACTCAGTTCACCTATAAAAAGGCACTGGCTAAGAGATTGGATACGAAAACAGGAACCAACATTCTACTGTTTACAAGAAACACAACTCAACCACAAAGACAGGTATCTGCTCAGAGTAAAAGGTTAGGAAAAGGTTTTTCAAGCAAATGAACCTAAGAAACAAGCAGGTGTGGCCATACTAATTTCTAACAAACTGACTTCAAACTAAAATTAATCAGAAGAGATCGAGATGGACATTTTATACTCATAACAGGAACAATTCATCAGGATGAAGTCTCAATCCTGAATATCAATGCCCCTAATATAAAAGCACCCACTTATGTAAAAGAAATACTACTAGAAATCAAGGCAGACATCAAACCACACACACTAATAGTAGGAGACTTCAACACACCTCTCTCACCAATGGACAGGTCAATCAGACAGAAACCTAATAGAGAATTAAGAGAATTAATGGAGGTAATGAAGCAATTGGACTTAACAGACATCTATAGAACTTTCCACCCAAATAGGAAAAAAATATACCTTCTTCTCTGCAGCTCATGGAACCTTCTCAAAAATTGACCACATACTCGGTAACAAAGGAAACCTCCACAGATACAAAAAAAATATCAGTGTCCACCTGTGTCTTATCAGATAACCATGGATTAAAGTTAGAATGCAACAACAATGCTACCCCCAGAAAGCCGACAAACTCATGGAAACTGAACAGTCAACTACTGAACCACACCTGGGTCAAGGAAGAAATTAAGAAAGAAATTGAAGTCTTCCTCAAATTTAATGAAAACAAAGAGACAACATACTCAAACCTATGGCACACAATGAAAGCAGTGCTAAGGGGAAAGTTCATAGCACTACGTCGCCAATTAAAGAAAACGGAGAAAGCACACATTGGAGACTTAACAGCACACCTGAAAGCTCTAGAAAAAAAAAAAAGAAGCAGACTCACCCAGGAGGAGTAGAAGACTGAAAATAATCAAACTGAGGGCTGAAATCAACAAAATAGAAACACAGAAAACAATCCAAAGAATCAATGAAACAAAAAGCTGGTTCTTGGAGAAAATCACCAAGATCGACAAAGCTCTATCCAAACTAATCAAACGACAAAGAGAGAACATGCAAATAAATAAGATCAGAAATGAAAAGGGGGACATACCCACAGATATAGAGGAAATTCAGAGAATCATTAGATCTTACTACAAAAGACTGTATGCCACAAAACTGGAAAATGTAAAAGAAATGGACATTTTTTTTAGATAAGTACCATATACCAAAGTTAAACCAAGACCAGGTGAACAATATAAATAGACCTATTGGTTGCGAAGAATTAGAAGTTGTTATCAAAAACCTTCCTACCAAAAAAAGCCCAGGACCAGATGGTTTCAATGCAGAATTCCACCAGAATTTCCAAGAAGAGCTAATACCTATACTCGTTAATGTATTTCACAATATAGAAACAGAAGAGTCATTGCCAAATTCCTTTTATGAAGCTACAGCTACCCTGATACTAAAACCTGACAAAGACTCAACCAAGAAAGAGAATTACAGGCCAATCTCACTCATGAACATCGACGCAAAAATTCTCAATAAAATACTGGCAAACCGAATCCAAGAACACATTAGAAAAATTATCCATTATGATCAAGTAGGCTTCATCCCAGAGATGCAGGGCTGGTTCAACATACAAAAATCTATCAATGTAATCCATCATATCAATAAATTGAAAGAAAAAAATATGATCATTTCATTAGATGCTGAAAAAGCATTTGACAAAATTCAACACCCCTTTATGATAAAGGTCTTGGAGAGATTAGGGATACAAGGGTCATACCTAACTATAATAAAAGCTATTTACAGCAAGCTGACAGCTAACATTAAATTAAATGGAGAGAAACTCAAAGCCATCCCACTAAAATCAGGAACTTGACAAGGCTGTCCACTCTCTCCATACCTCTTCAATATAGTGCTTGAAGTTCTAGCAATAACAAGAAGACAACATAAAGGGATCAAGGGGATTCGTATTGGAAAGGAAGAAGTTAAACTTTCATTATTTGCAGATGATATAATAGTATACATATGCGACCCCAAAAACTCTACCAAAGAGTCAGTCACAGACTGCACTGGGTTGCCGCTGCCTCTGTCGCCATCCTGCCAGCCCCACGGGTCTTGGTGAGGTGGGTAACTCTCCAGGATGGGAGACAAGCCAATTTGGGAGCAGATTGGATCCAGCTTTATTCAGCATTACTACCAAGTATTTGATAAGGACAGAACCCAATTAGGTGCAATTTACTTGATGCATCATGCCTTACATGGGAAGGACAGCAGTTGCAGGGGAAAGCTGCCATTGTGGAGAAGTTGTCTAGCCTTCCGTTCCAGAAAATCCAGCATAGCATCATGGCGCAGGACCATCAGCCTACACAAGATAACTGTATCATCAGCATGGTTGTAGGCCAGCTCAAGGCTGATGAAGATCCCATCATGCGTTTCCACCAGATGTTTCTATTAAAGAACATCAACTATGCTTGGCTTTGCACCAATGACATGCTCAGGCTTGCCCACACAACTTTGGCTGACCTCCTGGCCAGACACTCACGCTGTTTCCTCCTCCCTCCTCTTCCCAATACTATCTCACTCCTCCAGATGCTCCAAATATCATACACAAATGAGCAGGGCTGAGGTGGGAGTGGGTGCAGTGCACTTCTGTCAACAGGTATTGTGCATGATGTTTGGATGCTAGACTAGTTCGACAGGAAACGTTTGTGTTGTACCAGCGCATGCCTTGGAAAGACTTAAGTAATGCAAAAGATTGTCGGTTTTTGTTTTATTTCATTTTTTAATCTACTGACAAGTTGCTCTAGGAACCCAAAGAAGTGAAAGAGAAAGCAGCTGCCTCACCACCCAGATATTGATTTGTTCAGATGTTTCAATGCCTCATGATACAATAAAACCACAAAAGTTTTCTTAACAAAAAAAAAACTCTACCAAAGAACTCCTACAGCTGATAAACACCTTTAGTAATGTGGCAGGATATAAGATCAACTTCAAAAAATCAGTTGCCCTCCTATACACAAAGGATAAGGAAGCAGAAAGGGAAATCAGAGAAGCATCACCTTTCCTGATAGCCACAAACAGCATAAAATATCTTGGGGTAACTCTGAACAAGGGAGTGAAATATCTATTTGACATGAACATTAAGTCTTTGAAGAAAGAAACTGAAGAGGACACCAGAAAATGGAAGGATCTCCCTTGCTCTTGGATTGGGAGGATCAACATAGTAAAAATGGCAGTTCTACCAAAAGCAAATTATAGATTCAATGCAATCCCCATCAAAATTCTTCACAGATCTTGAGAGGACAATAATCAACTTTATATGGAAAAACAAAAAACCCAGGATAGCCAGAACAATCTTTTACAATAAAGGAATGTCTGGAGGCATTACCATCCCTGACTTCAAACTCTATTACAGAGCTACAATATTGAAAACAGCTTGGTATTGGCATAAAAACAGAGAAGTCAACCAATGGAATTGAATAGAAGACCTGGATTTTAACCCGCAAACCTATGAACACCTGATCTTCAATAAAGGAGCTAAAAGTATTCAATGGAAGAAAGAGAGCATCTTCAACAAATGGTGCTGGCAGAACTGGATGTCAATCTGTGGAAGAATGAAAATAGATCCATATCTATCACCATGCACAAAACTCAAGTCCAAATGGATTAAAGACCTCAATATCAGTCTGAACACATTGAACCGGATAGAAAAGAAAGTGGGAAGTACTCTACAACACATGGGCACAGGAGACCACTTCCTACGTATAACCCCAGCAGCACAGACATTAAGGACAACATTGAATAAATGGGACCTCCTGAAACTGAGAAGCTTCTGTAAAGCAAAGGACAGTGTCACTAAGACAAAAAGGCAACCTACTGACTGGGAGAAGATCTTCACCAACCCCGTAACAGACAAAGGTCTGATCTCCAAAATATATAAAGAACTCAAGAAACTACTTTAAAGTGCTAATCAACCCAATTAAAAATGGGACACTGAACTGAACAGAGAATTCTCAACAGAAGAAGTTCAAATGGCCAAAAGACACTTAAGGTCATGCTCAACTTCCTTAGTGATCAGGGAAATGCAAATCAAAACAACTTTGATATACCATCTTTTTTTTTATTGAAAAAAAATTTTCCACCTCCTCCCCACCTCCCATTTCCCTCCCGTCCTCCCGCCCCTCTCCCCCTCCCCCCACTCCTTTTCTCCTCCCTCTCCAGCCCCAAGAGCAGTCAGGGTTCCCTGCCCTGTGGAAAGTCCAAGGTCCTCCCCACTCCATCCAGGTCTAGGAAGGTGAACATCCAAACTGTCTAGGCTCCCACAAAGCCAGAATATGAAGTAGGATCAAAACCCCATGCCATTGTCCTTGGCCTCTCATCAGCTCTCATTGTCTGCCATTACACCTGTCAGAATGGCTAAAATCAAAAACACCAATGATAGCCTTTGCTGGAGAGGATGTGGAGAAAGGGGTACACTCATCCATTGCTGGTGGGAATGCAAACTTGTGCAACCACTATGAAAAGCAGTGTGGCGGTTTCTCAGGAAGATTGGGATCAACCTACCCCAGGACCCAGCAATACCACTCTTGGGAATATACCCAAGAGAGGCCCTATCATACAACAAAAGTATATCCTCAATTATGTTAATAGCAGCATTGTTTGTAATAGCCAGAACCTGGAAACAACCTAGATGCCCTTCAATGGAAGAATGGATGAAGAAAGTGTGGAATATATACATATTAGAATACTACTCAGCTGTAAAAATACAATGACATCTTGAATTTTGCATGCAAGTGGATGGAAAGAGAAAACACTATTCTGAGTGAGGTAACCCAGATCCAAAAAGGTGAACATGGGATGTACTCACTCATAATTGGTTTCTAGCCATAAATAAAGGACATTGAGCCTATAATTCGTGATCCTAGAGAAGCTAAATAAGAAGGTGAACCCAAAGAAAAACATATAGTTATCCCCCTGGATATTGTAAGTAGACAAGATTGCCAGGCAAGAACTGGGAACTGGGGGTGGGGTGGGATGGGGGAAAGGGGAGATGGGGAAAGAAAAGTGAGAAAGGGAGGATGGGAAGAACTTGGGGGAATGGAATGGTTGGGATAAAGGAAGGGCAGATATGGGAGCAGAGAAGTATATATCTTAATTAAGGCAGCCAATTTTAGAGTTGGCAAGAGACTTGACCCTAAAGGGGTTCCCAGGTGTCCAGGGAGATGTCCCCAGCTAGTTCCTTGGGCAGTTGAGGAGAGGGAGGCTGAAATGGCCCTATCCTATAGTCATACTGATGAATATCTTGTATATCATCATAGAACCTTCATCTGGCGATGGAAGGAGATAGAGACAGAGACCCACATCCGAGCACCGTACTGAGCTTTCAAGGTCCAAATGAGGAGCAGAAGGACGGAGAACATGAGTAAGGAAGTAAGGACCGCGAAGGGTGCACTCACACACTGAGACAATGGCGCTGATCTATTGGGAACCCACCAAGGCCAGCTGGACTGGGTCTGAAAAAGCATGGGATAAAACCGGAGTCTCTGAACATGGTGGACAATGAGGGCTGCTGAGAAACCAAGAACAATGGCACTGGGTTTTGATCCTACAGCATGTATTGGCTTTGTGGGAGCCTATGCTGTTTGGATGCTTACCTTTCTAGACCTGGATGGAGGGGGGAGGACCTTGAACTTTCCACAGGGCAGGGAACCCTGACTGCTCTTTGGGCTGGAGAAGGAGAGGGAGGGAAGCGGGGGAGGGGGAGGGAAATGGGAGGCGGTGGCGGGGAGGAGGCATAAATTTTTAATAAAAAAAAGAAGCTTAGGAAGTTCAGAAGGCTACAGCTTATATATTGATGAAGACCATTTTCTAGAAATTTCCTTCCTGAAATAATAATATCAGAAATATAGAGATTAGTAATTTTGAAATATTTTTATGTGTTTTCTGTCTAAACCAAAATGAGGAAAAGAAAGGGGTAGTCCATATAATATGAAGAAAGAAGAGCAGAGATTTCTCTGTGTACTTTGTAAGGATAGTAGGAGAGATAGCTTTCTTTAAACCAGGCACTATTCAAGAGTTCTTTATATGTCAAGAACTAAAATCAGTTTTGTAAGAGAAAAGTAGATTTATAGATGGTTACACTTCTTATTTTTTAATCAGTTAAATCTTCATGAGAACACTGCTTCAGAACATCAAACTGTAATACAGACAATATGTCATATTTGATACATGCCATCGTCCTATCCTTTAAATGGTATATTTGAACTCTGTACATCTTAGGAGAACTCTTAACTCAAAAATTTTAGAAAGATCAAAACTGGAGCCACCTCACCATACTCTCCTAAACCAGTTTCTTTGACCCTGTTTGTTTTTATAGAAACCTTCCTTCATTTACAATGAATCTAGTTATTTCTATTAGTTGGGCCTTTGCATGAACAATTTCCTTTGTAACATTCTTCTTATATAAATTCTTTGTAATCTCTAACTCAATTCATATATGGTACTTAGCCTACCTGGACCAGATCCCCCCTTGTCACCTCACAATATGCAGAACATCAGTCATATCTTATTGATATGTAATTTTATGGTTTTCTTATTCTACACTTGTAACCCCGAGGGAAAGAGCTAAGTGTGCATAACTTTTATCTTTACCCTCCCACCAATTGAAGAGTAGGAATTAAATTACAATAATGATTTGAATGAAAAAAAGTAATGTTGTAGACCTTCCTAGAATACCCAGCTTCATGAAGGACACAGCATGTAGTCTCTGAACTCCAGTTTTCACATTTTGTATTAGAACAAACAATATGGGTCTTTCCAGGCACACTTTTCAACGAGACACTCTCTTAGGTCCTACCTCTGCCTCTGTCTTTTTTTTTTTATGTGAACTTAGCTAGCTTGTTATCACTCAGCATCCTAAGACACTCTGAAGAACACATACAGATCATCCTCAGGGTAAGATCCAGGCCTGAAGCATCAGTAAGTTTTTGAACCCCAAGAGGAACATGAGAAACAATGGGTGAGAGCTGGAGGGATTCTGAGGAGTTATGAGTTTTGCAGGTGATCTCAGCAGGTTCCCCCTGAGCCATTCTTGAAGGTAATCAGCATGTTGCCTAGATTCATTTATAAAGGAAATAAAAAGGAAATGGACTCCTTATAATGAACACCATTAATACACCACTCCAGACTCCACCATTTGAACAGCAAGTATTAAGAGATTCAATTGTCATTTGTCAACTGCATTCTGTTATTTTGCCTGTTGGAAATGACCAGCGAACACAACAGTGTGCAGACAATGCCATGACTACTAATTAGCATATATATTGTTTGTCCTGCTGTAAATTTATGGCAAACAGCAATATTTTACACTCCAGTAAAGTTAATAAATGAAGCTTTGGGCTATAAAAATTTCATGTTCCTTTGTGCAAAGGTCAATTATAAATAGTTAAGCACATATTCATTCAAAAGCTTTAGGCCTCACAGCCAGGAGAATGAAATATATTCTGGTCAATTTAGAGTCTGGCTGGACTTGCTTTTTATTTTATAGCCTCAATGACATCCCTCTTCTCTTGTCGACACAGTCTAAGATACTAGAGAACTCCTCTGCCTGGAGAGACTAAATGAAATGAGTATGTAAACATTCCGAGTCCTGTGGCTTGACATCCAGAATGCTTCAATATAGATCAGTTTTATCTAAAAGGGACAGCCCTTTGGAAGAAGTAGAAGCAGATATTTAGAGTGACAGAGAAGCCTTTATGCCTTTTCAAACACTTCAGATTAGAGTGCTAGACACTATCTCTTATCCTAATTTAGTTTATAAGCAAGTGCCTTTGCACCATCATCTATAGGTGTTATTTGTTCTATTTCAGGAAAGGAGAGAAATTTATCACTTCATTGTTCCAATTGCCTATTGCTGAATAAGAAAATGTCCCAAATGCAGATTGTTTTAAGTTGTGTTTAAGGTGTGATCAACCCATACCAAGTAGAGTTGGAGAATCTGTAGCAAGATAGTTCCTGGGACCTGTGGGAGAACCTATTTCTTTTATTCTGCTAAAAGGATATAGTAGTAAATGGACTCCCAATGATTTATCATTATACCCATAGCTTCATGCACTACTCAACCCCCTTTAGAGAACTTTTATTACAATAGATGGCAATTGACCCAGAGATCTATCAATAGACTAGATGTATAAAATAAGACACTGAAGATATATAATGTTCTAAATTTACATGTATACCATACAGTCATTCTCAGGACTCATGGATCATTGTAGAACTTGGGGAAAAAAGATTGTAAGAGCCATAGGTTGACTAAAAGGCAATTGTAGAAGGTCCTTCTGTCTATGTGTTGCTTTCATTGGTTGAACAAAGAAACTGCCTTGGCCTTTTTATAGGGCAAAACTTAGATAGGCGAGGAAGACAGAACAGGATTCTGGGAGGAAGAAGGGCAAAGTGGCAGACACCATGGTTCACCTGACCGAGACAGGCACGAGTTAGACACATGGTGGTAAGCCACAGTCAAGTGGTGATACACATTAATGGAAATTTAAACTAATATGTGAGAGTTAGCCAATAAGAGACTAGAGATAATGTGCCAGGCAGTCATTTAATTAATACAATTTCTTTGTGGTTATTTTGGGTGTAAGCTAGCCAGGCGGGACATAACAAGGCCCCCGCACTCCTTACAACAGGCAATAGTTTTTTCTGTACATAGCAGTACAGCATTTAAGACAACATGCACAAGACCTTATCAGGTTTAGGAAATAAGATTTTAACATGAAAAGTGGAGGTAGACAAGTAGTTCCATCCCTGGATAAGGAGCAGTGGATAGTTGCTGGAATGTAGAGTGTCGGTTTTCTTTCTTTTCTTTCTTTTTACTTTTTTCTTTTTGAGATTATAATTTAACTACATTTTTTCTATTTCCTTTGCTTCCTTCAAGCCCTCCAGTATAACTTCCGTGCTCTCCTTCAAATTCATAGTCTTCTTTTTTACTAATTTTTCTTGCATGTATATATTCCACATGTATGTGTGTGATTATATATTAGAGATTTATTTCTAAATGTAAACTTTTCAGTTTATATAATGTTGCTAGTATGTATGGTTTCCAGACTGACTGTTTGGCACAGGAAAACCAACCTGTGGGCTTTCAGGAGAAAAGCACCTCTTCTGCTCTGAGCATTTCTCAGTTTCCTATCGTTCTTAATATACTTTTGAGGACTCAGGTGATTTTCCCAGTCCCCTTTGGCAGACATATTTGTTTCATTTTTTTGTTTGACTCACATATGGCAGTAATTTGGTTTAACAGTATGGGTATAACTTCGGGAGGTACTAGAAGACAATCTCATAACAAACCTCCTCATCTTCTGGCTCTTAAAAATCTTTCTGCCTCTCCTTCTTTAATGTTTTCTGAGCCTGGGGTGGAGGAGTGTTTTGTGGCACTATGCTCCATATCTTTGCTTTGATGGGTTGTGATTTTCTGTAGCAGCCTTCATTAGATGCAAAGAAAAGTTTCCTTGATAAGTTGTGAAGACTACACTTATCTGTGGATATAAGAACAAGTGTTTATAGATTATTAATATAGATTGTGATGGTTCATTAGAGGTTTATATTCTTCTCCAGGAACTATGATTTTAATAGCAATGAGTAGTTGGTTAAGTTTCTAATACCAGGCATGGTTTTCTTCCTGTTGAGCAGGTCTTAAATCCAATTGAAAAGTTGTTGGTTATGGTCAAGTCATCCATTTGTGCCACAACTACAACGTCAGGGTTCCTGTGCCATGCTGGTTATTGATGTGGTTCCTAGGCTTCATAGCTATATAACACTGTTGGTTGCCTTCATCTTTGCATGGTACCTCTGGTATCATGAAAACCACTACACAGGGAAAGGTCATTCAGCTATTAACCACTGATAACTGCTGGGGGAAGAAGAGTCAACTTTTTGAATAATAAAGCCCTTCTTGACTTGACTACCCATCAGTGGAATGCAATATATTCAATAATATATGGGCAGCACAAAAGGCACTTCCTGGCTTTTAAAAAATAAGAAAAATAAAAAACAAAAATTTGAGTGGGTAGTCAAATAGAGAAGAATAGATCTGGGAGAAGAGAAGATAAGCAGGAAATATTATCAAAATGCACTCTATGAAATTCTCAAAGAACTAGTAAAAACAAGGGGAGAGGTGCCATCATTGTTTCACATTATATGATTTGCACTGGGAGCTGGGCTTCTCAGGAAACAGGGCTGGCTCAGTGGTAAATCCTCCTGTTCTCTGTTATGTTGACAAAAGTCACTCAGTAGTATAGATATGGTGGTTTGGTTCTTACAAAAAGTCCAAGACATCTTTGTTCAATTCCCAGTGGCTTGAGGAAATGAGTATCAGGCTGAAACTACAGATTATAAGACATTTTTCACCATTTACAGCATGGCATTTTTTAGGGAAATCAGTCCTTTATATCATCTCTGGATGCCTAGGGAAAGTAGCTGCTTTCTTTCTCTTAGCACCTGGGGCCTGGTCCTGATGTGGCATCATTTAGACCATGTTTATTATACAAAGCATTCACAGACGGTTCCTCAATTTAAGAGGACAAAGGCCCACAAGGCCACAACTTTTTGAAATAACTTTCACCTCCCTTGCCAAGAATTTCAGATTGAAAGATCAAAAACATACACACAGACATTGAGTGAGAAAAGACTGGATAACTCACTAGCCAGAAAGTTAAGTGAATTTTCTGCTATTGTAACAAGATTTCTTCAGACTCTTTCACTTATTGTCTCATTTTCTCAGTACTTATTGAGTGTTTACTTCACAGCGGGATCCTTGCCAGGCTACAGAATAGATTGATAAACTAAATAGCACTTATATATTACAGTATATGAGGATTAGTCTACATAACAATGAAAGAAATGCATAACCTCTGGCTTGTATTAGAAAAGTGAAAAACAAAGACCCAGCAAGTAAAAATCAAAAAGCTGATGCAATATCACAGGTGAGAGATATAGATAAAACTGGGCCCTAGGTCGAGAGGGCATTAGATTGTGGATATACCATGCAGGGTAAGCCTACAGGTTATGTCTACTCTGAAGATGACCTTAGAGCAAAATTACATTTCTTTTCCCGGATGCAATGTGCTAATTCTGTTTTTTTTTTTTTTTTTTTTTTTTTTTTTTTTTTTTTTTGTATTCTCCCTAGGGTCTGTTGTCTCATGTCTCATGCACACAAGGAACAGCATGGAGTAACTAGCCTAATAGAAAATCATATATGATATGAATAAATTGACAATCCAAACCTGGAAGAACAGCACTGAGGAAATGGTGAGAATAGTTGATGCCAATGGCAGTGAATAGAAAGTAGCCATTCCAATTATGTTGATAACAAGAAGGTAAAAAGGAAAACCACACATGGACCAAAAACGTTCAAAGCTTTAGAATAAGGAACTACAAATAAATAGTATCATATTGTAAAAATTATATTATAATTAATTCTACACAGAATATTGAAAAGAAATCTGTAACACTCAAACACTTGCTTAAGTTGTTGGATTATTATGTGTATTAATTTTTTATGCTTTTCAATTGTTTTCACTTGATTTATTGCCTTTATTTCATTATATTTTGTTATTTAAATGTATGTCTTTTAACGGATATATGATATATAAGTATTAAGCATATTTAGGGGTAAAGGTGATTATTTACCTGCATTTATGCATTTGTGATGTTGAAATCAAGCTAAATATTTGTATCTCCTTCATCACATTTTGTTTAGTATTTGTTTATGGTAAAAAGTTTTCTTGGTTGTTTTTTCTAGTTTTTTAACATTCTGTACACTGCCAATACCTGAGCTTACCTAACATATATCGATACATCAAATGTTGCTTTTCCATGGGCAGCACACGTTAATCAACTCCCTCTCACTATCTCTGCATTCTCTCCACTTTCTCTAGCCTCTGCTGAATGAGAATCAATTTTCAAATAATTGTCATGTTACTTTTCAGAGAACAAAATCAAAATCTATAAGAATATTTTCTGTGAGTCTACCAAGACTATAAACTTCTGAGCTTCTAATTATGGATACTTCCATAAAGTTCACATGTCTCTGAAATTATAATAAAGCTTATCATGACATGTGTTATGACATCAAAAACCAAGGAATTTTGAAACTAACACTTGAAAAAGGGTATGAAGCTTATTGGCAAATAATAATTCTATATGTATTTACAGTGTATTAGAAAACATAAAGGAATTTTTAAAAAGCTTGGCATAGTCAACTAAAAGAATAGAAAGCAGAAGGGAGCCGGGGTGGAGTCAGACACAGGCCAAAAAATTACTTTGCAGACCCTCCATTCTGCAAAGAAGAGCTGGGTAAATACACATGCAGAAGGTATTGCCAGTATTAGGCCAGTAGCTAGGCAACTAAAAGATTTGTAAAGAAAGCACAGCATCATACAAAATGCAAGGAAGTGTTTTAATGAGACAAGGCAGGGATTAGCATTTCTCTTATTCATGGAAACAATTCAGCAGTGGTGCTCTCCTTCTGAGGTAGGGAGAATCATATAGAGATACTGCAGGAGAACTGTGGTAGTGAGCAGATGATAAGCATGGATGAAGGCTCAGGACATCTTCACTTAAATTATTTTGATCTGGATGTCTTCTTAGCCAGTCTGGGGACATTAATGTCTCACTTACTTTTGCTTTGTCTTTGGTTTTTATAGCCTGAAAACGGTTCCTTTAGAATATTTGTTTAGATAGATAAAAGTCTTTATCTATAATCTATTAGGTGCCACCCATCACTATGATTTACTCTTTTTTATATCACTAAATAATAGTGCGTATCATATAGTTCTTGGTTCAGCAAGAGATGAATAAAATTTTAAGAGAGGTTCTGTAATTTAGTTAACTAGATCTCATATTTGTAGTTTTTCAATCCATATGGATAACTCAGCCTGTATAGATTTATATGCATTCATTCCCTCCCACATAACCAATCAAATTAACAATATACAGAATTATTTCCTCCAGCTGGGTTCACAGAGTCTTCAAAGGTGGCTGCTCATACTTGAGGTATAGGGGATAATTGCAAAAGGATTCACTGCCTTTAGTATTGAGTGTTGATTTTCCAGGTGGTGTTCTGATGTGACAAGTTCACATGCTTCTCGGCATTCAATTTTCTAGCAAAATGGAAAAGACAATTGCAGAAGTCAGCAAAATATTTTTGTGAGTTCAAAAACAATTAGGCATTGTAATAAATCTCTTTTGCCAAATAGAAAGCAGTGACTATCTAGAGCTTCTGTGAAAGTAAAATCCGGGGTTACTCAGACATGGAATATGAAGGGAAATTAGGGAGAGACAGGGTCTTTAGGGAGAATAGTTAATAACTGGAAATCTTATAAGAAAGGCTGCGAGGTGACTCCATTATGTGGAAGATTCTTATTAAGAGTTTAATGCTAAAGTTGACTGATGCTAACTCTTTCCATTACAATGGCTTTGGAATTTATTTCCCCAACATTCATATTCATTCCTTGACATTAAGGGAGTTAGCTGCCAGGAGAAAATTCTAGAAGGGGAAAGACCAGTTTGGGAGGGACTTAGCCTGCTACCAGGGATAAAAGGAGTTTCTACAATGACCTGAAAGTAATGAGCATTTATTGCATGCCTACACTGTGCTCCTGGCACTCAATTCCATATTCACTGCTTCATTCAAAGGGAGGAAGGGAGAGAGGGAGAAAGAGAGGGAGGGAGAGAGGGAGGGAGAGAGAGAGAGAATGAATTAATACCGATAACAAATTCACCATTTGTTAAGGATCTATTTTCTGCTGGCAACTGTGGAAAAGCACAGTGACTGGAGTTTCTTCGCAATTAGCATACCAGCCTGAATGGACATTGAGAAGATGAGAAACTGTAAGCAAAGGATTAATAAAGTGTTGAAGAAATAAAGCTAGAGCAAATGAAGGATGCTGTTTGATTTTAGAATTTTACCTCTGACTACAAGTTAAGTCTTTTCACTGACAGCTGTGGAAACAACAGCTTGGGCTCTAAGGAATTTATTCTATTTGGGGAAAAAAAAAAACTCATGCAATATCAAGTGTTTAGAGAACAACAAACCTCATTTTGACACCTGTTTCAGGTCCAGGGCTATGGGCAATTTAATTTGCCTCTGTGTGGTTCAATTTCTCCACTGACCACAGAAACTACGGTAGAATCAAAATCACACAATTGAGTCTTTAAGACGCAAACGTTTTGGGACATGTCTGCAGAGTTTCTGATTTGAATTCTTGGGCAGGAAAGAGTAGTCTATTTTTCATCCTTCTCCTCAGCTTTTCTCTTCCTTCTTCATATTATTCTCTCTGCACATGTGTATATACATACATGGAGGCTGGAGGGCACTGTCACATGTTGCATTTCACCTTATCTTTTATTACAGTCTTTCTTATTGAACACGGAACTTGCTGACAGAGCAAGCCTGCAAGGCCCCAGGGATCCTTTTCTTCTTCCCAAGGTCTGGAATCGCAGGCATGGGATACTGATCTTGCCTTTATGTGGTTGCTAGGGATTGAGCGTATATCTTTGTGCTTGCATAGTACACATGTCAATGAAGCTATCTCCCAGCTCCTGGGTCAGTGATTCTGAAGATGCAGATTCAGCTAACACACCTGGGAAAACTGCACTATGCTCTGTTTTAAAGTGGAGCTCTGACATTTTTGGAATGAGAGACGGTGTTAGTGTAGTACATGGAGCATTAGCTTAGGTCAGTGGTTCTGATCTTTCCTTCTTCATTTCTTCTCTGTGTGATCTTAGGCAAGCTATCTAATCCTTTAGAGCCTCAATAGTTCATGAATAAAAGGAGCTATTACTCTTCTTCTCTATGTAGGGATTATAAGAAATGAGTTGTAGGGATTACTTGAAATGAGTTATGGAAAGCATCTGGCCTAGTGCCTAACCAAAATAATCAAATGGTGTTGATTCTCAACAGTGGCAAATTATTAAGATTATTTTCATATAGATCCTACATACTTCCCTTCATGTTCATTTTTTATCCACTGAGTATGTCAAGCACTGTGACCTTTCTTGGCATTATTATCATTTCCTAAATTACTGCAATCCTTGTTTTAAAAAATAATATGCTTAAATATATTATACAACATAAAATTCTAAGCAACATGTTCTGCCTGTATTACCCCTACAGTGACTGTCTTGAAAAATATTTCCTATTATACTCCTAGCTCAGAAGTAATGACTTATCAAACCATCTTAAAGTTGGTTCTAAATGATTTGGGATCTCATGTCTCTGTAACCTCCAAGAACCAGAATCCACTGGAAAAGACATCCAGAAACAGAATGACCAAGATAAGGAATGGTTAATGCTTGATGACATCACAGGGATTTTCTCTTATACTGATAAGTTCCATACTCCACTTCCTAAAAAAATATGTCTAGTGAATGATGGTGAACATATACTAACACCAGTCAAGCAACTCGATAGAATTACCAGTGGATTACAGATACCTTTTACATTATTTTAAATAAAACTTCCATTCTCCTAGTTCCTACTCCCTAAAAGGCTAAGCACAAAGGTCCTTAAATAGCATTTTCTTCCCTTTTATCTTTGTTCAAGTTGAAAATCAATGCTCTGGCTCACCTTGAATCTCAAGTCACATATTTTTAGCAGCAGAAAATCCTGACTTACCAGCATTGTTGAGCAAAACCAAATAACCCCATAGCATCTTCCAGCAAAGAAAGAGGGCAAAAGGTTTTGGGGAAAGAGTGCTTCTGGCCTGGGTGATTCACAGTACTGATTTGTAAACAAGGAGCATATAAACTCATGACCCAGACCCAGGGAACATGGGCCAGGAGTTAGAATTTTTTGAAAGTATCCTTGATTCCAGGCTACTCTTTTCTTTCATAACTGACATCAACATGGGAATGAGATAGAAAGCAGTAAATCGACCTTGCAAACATTATTGCAATAGTTATTAAAAATCCAAAGCCTTGTGTCTGAAGGTACTGTGCACCAGGTATTACTATGGTTAACATGCTTCTGTGTTTACTCAAGGCCCTTCACTTTGTTGTTTGTTTTACTTTTGTTGACTCTCTACAAACAATAAAATGAAACAAGGAACTGTTAATGAACTTGCTTAAGTCTTCCCAGTGAGCAAGTGGTGGGATCTATCCAAATTTACACCTTTTGGTTTCAAGCTTGCAGACTTCATTCCTGTGCAGCCTTCTTTGCCTTCTACATACAGATACCATATGAACATTGCCACATCACTTCAAAGAAGAAGCAAAATATTTGCTCCCCATTTAGATGGCAAAGAATTTAAGGTTTAGATTTAATAAACATTTATGGAATAACTATGTCAAACCTTGTGCTATTTTCTTATATTAGTTACACTACACAGGCAAGGAAAAGCTGCTCTTACAACATTAATTTGGTAAAAAAAAAGAAAAAAGTTTCTTAGCTCAGATTAATCTTGGAAGGACTGAGGAAACCATGCTGGAGTACCTTTTGCAGGAAGCTGAAGACCTTAGAGTACTTCTGAAAACATTTGATGTAGCACACATTTTTTTTAATCCTAGGTATACATTCAAGGTTATCAGAAAGGTCAAATGTTAGAAAGTATAAAAACAAAAGATGATCTAGAGCATTGTGTCCCAATTCTATTGCCTTAGTTTGGGATATTCTTTGCCTCATGAACACACATGGTGAATTCTAACTCGCCCTCTGAGGTCAGGTCAAGGCTGACCCATCCATGAGGTCATCTTCTCTTCTACCTCTCTCCTCTTGGAAAGTGTCTTTTCTTACCTGTTCCCATATTTATGCACTTAAACTCTATCTGAGGTCCTTTGTGAGAAGACCTGAATTTCTTTCTGAAATAAGGAGAGCAAATCTTTGTTTTATTCAAATTATCTGAATGTTAATTAGTGCACGTTGTCAACACTCTGTTTAAGTAATCTTATGAGTGACCTTTTTTGGATACCTCGATCCTGTTCTCCTTACATACAAGAAAATTATATCACTAATTCCAAAATCTTTATTGTAGTATTCTGAGCAGGACACAATAGCTGATACATGAGGCACAGTTGTAAAGAAGACAAAGAGATAGGCTGGGCGGTGGTGGCGCACGCCTTTAATCCCAGCACTTGGGGGGCAGAGGCAGGTGGATCTCTGTGAGTTCGAGACCAGCCTGGTCTACAAGAACTAGTTCCAGGACAGGCTCCAAAACCACAGAGAAACCCTGTCTCGAAAAAAGCAAAAAAAAAAAAAAAAAGAGACAGAAAGACACAGACGGGGTGCAGAGAGAGACAAAGAGACAAAGGGATAGTGTGTGTGCATTTGTGTTTGTGAGAGAAAGAAAGAGAACAGAGCAACATTCATAGTTTTTGCTTAACATTTACCAAATCATACAACAAAAATCATATTTACAATGTGCTCTCAATTACACTGAGTGTTGAGATTTATCTTGAACAATATTTTTCCCATTATGAATGCATAATATAATTATATTTGCTAAATCCTTGACTATAGTTGGTGAACACAACACTGGTATATAGTTACAGGAATTAGAAATTGATACAAATGATCTCTTCTATTAAGATTGCAGTCCAGCTTGCAAGAATACCATATAACTTCTGGTTTCCTGATGGGGCAGGGAAGTGTGGTTTGCGGGACAACTTGTAGAAGTTATTCCATTTACTCTAGGTCTTCATCAGACTCTTTACTGATAACTGGACAGTAACACTATGGGAAAAAGAGGACAGATGATACCTTATCTGCTGTTGACTGTATCTTCTGGATAAAGTTTCTTCCCTCAATTTCATTTCTTCTCTTTATTGATCCATTTTATACTAGCAGAGTGAATTTTCAAGACCCCTTTGGGACAAAGTGGCTTCTCCTAGTTTAGTGGATATTCTCCACAAAGTCATAGACAGAATATGGTTATCTGAGGAAGAAAATGTTAGAAGTGAATTGCTGAGCTACACTGACAGAAGCAAGGCTTTCTAACTGGATTCTACAAGAAGGACCTAGGATTGGTTCCATTTTCTGATACTAATTTGAGCTTGAGAGTGAGACAGAATGACTCTGTCCCTAATGCATTTATACTTAAGTACCCCTTGGAGAAACCACTAAGTGAACAATGTTGCAGCAAAGAATTACCTGAGGCATATAGATAGAACTTAAAGTTGATAGGGAGATAAATGAGAAGGCTAGAAGAAAAAGTGTGGTGGTTGACAATATAATCCAATAGAAGACTCTCAGAAGCAGCAAACAGAAGACCCAAATGTGAAAGGAGTTATCAGCTCTCACCAAGATATGTTGCAGTCACAAAAACCCTATAAATTTTAATCAATTGAAGCTTCTAATTTAAACTTTAGGTTTGTTGCAATTTTGATTTGTTCTGGCTACCACTACCACTGCTGATAACCATGCCAAAGGGAAACAGTCTTGAAGAGTCTCATACTAGCAAATAAATGGTTTAAACTCATTTGTTTACAATTCTGTAACTAAGCATATGCGCCCACTCCCCAGCAAGGAAGACCAAATTTCATCCCCTTATCAAAGTGCATTGACATCTAACAAAATGGGAGTCAGGAATACAAGATTCCAAGCAGTGACTGTGCCAGAATAATGCTTTTGGGTGAACATGCCTCCAAATTCTCTCATGAAGTCTTTAATTCAAAAGAATGCAATGCTTCCTAGGAGTTAAAGAAAAAGTCATATGAAGATTCAATAATAAAATGTTTCATGAATTAACATATTTTATATTTTTCTTCATCTCTCCTTTTCTGCATAAATTTTAACCCTCATTCTATTATTTACTCTCTAACTTGGAACAAGTGACTCCAGCTCTGTCATTTTCCTACTTTATTAAAGCGAGAAGAGCAAAATACACAACCTCCAAGTTTTCTGTGCTTATTAATTGAAGTAGTACTATTTAAGGTGCTTCTCAAGGCATACCTATATCTTTAATAAGTGCACTGGGTTAGTTACTCTTTCCATCAACTCAAAGAGACTAGATCTTCAAATTGTCCTTAATACGGTAGAGATGGTACCTGGAGATGTTGAGTACAGTTACAATCAGAAAGAACAATTGTGGAGCCAAGGTTGACTGTAAGGGACTTTGACACACAGGTTGAGATTTATATTTCACAAAAAGCTTGTAATCTAACTTGACATCCTCAATAACATTTGGTCAATAATCACTAATATTGCCCTCATTCTCTAACTTCTATGACCATCGCTTCAACCTACAGAATCACTGAGACAGTACATGTACTTTATGATTTAGTCAAAATTCTCTAAGGAAAAAGGTTTATTATTCTGGCTTCCCTGACATGATGAGAACAGTCTAACAATGGTTGGATTGTTTCTCACACTAAAACGTCTGAGAACCTGTCAGATGTTCATACAGCTCATAAAGTTGGTTGTCTGAGTGATTCCAATCTGGCAAAGAAGGTCTGATGGACTTCTATAGAGATACCTGCCTTTATTTTCATGTTGGAAGCCTGAAAATATGGGTTCTAATTTCAGTAATGGCAATAGCAGCCACACAGATAACCTAGAATCGAGTGTAGTCCCAGCAGGCCAAAAGCTTTCCTTCTCATGTCACTTTATGTGTTACTACCAGAAAAGGCTTGCACTTTTAGGCTGGCTTCTCCCATATCAAGTAGTGCTATCCAAACAGTTCCCTACAGATGTGCCAACCTGATGTAAACGATTCCTTACAGCAGCTCCCCTGCACCTCCCTTCCCCATGATTATAGGTTGTGTTATGTTGACAACTAAAACTGACAATCACACGTAGTAATCTTTTCCACAACAAACTTAAGTAGCAGATTCTTTTCCTTGGGTTGCAGTAAAATGTCAACAAAGGCAGATGACTTAATCATCAGAAATTTAGTTTTTTGATGATTTTAGAGAGTAAAATCCGGTAGCAAGTCATTGACAAGGATGGTTTCAGTCGGAAGTCTCACTTCTTATCATTGTGATCTTTGTGTGGTCTCTTCCCAAAGTGTGTATACTAATACTTCTAGTGTGGAAGCCCATAGGGCCTTTTCTTAACATAGTTAATTGTTGGAATATTATGCATTCAAGTACAGTCACATTCTGAAATACATATAAATATGGGATGAGAGAAGACGAGAAGACACACACATCAATACAAAGCTGGTGACTCACACCCGGATTTAGACATAATTAAAATATAGGATGCATTGATTCTAAATTCACATCATCCTTCTATGCTTGAACCATTAGGAAAACAAGGCCATGTGTGAGAAAAACTTTTCTGGCACTTCCTTCTAATTTTCAGCAGAAATGGTGGCATTTTTAGATAGCTGAGAAAGCCAAGGACCTGTACTTGCTGTCCTTGTACTCAGACCTTCTCACTCTGCATGGGAGGATTTTCTTTCATAACCTGTCCCATTGAAGATGTCTTTTCATATCAATGTCATAACCTTTACATTGTCAATAGTTGACATTTTTAAGTTTCAACTGCATATAAACATGAGTCATGAGACAATGTCAGTTTTCAGGGCAATATGATCTGGATAAAACAAAGAAGAATGTGCAGTATAACATAAGTATCTCTGCAGATGTTCACAGAGAATGTTATCCACCACTATAAAGAATCCAGAGAAAACTATCATAGATCACTTGCTTATTCAGAGATGTCTAACCCGAGTTTGAGATCACTCATGCAGTTACAATGCCAGGAAAATGAGAAGCTGAGGTCCTCAAAACATATTTAGGAGGAAATTTCTGCTCACATTGTTGCAAATGGCTTATTATTCCTCAAGTCATATCCTATGGTTCTTAGTTTGCATGTTGTATTTGAACTAGCCTTGGCTTCAGCTACATCTTTTACTAAAGAGTCTTTCAGTCACTGGGTCACACTAAACTATGAGACAGTCATTTTACACTTCTGACCCTCCACTCATAGACAGAACCTGTGACACATAGAAAAGAGCATGGTCTCAGAGTGGGGCAGGTCTGAATTCTGTCTCTTCTACTTATTAACTTAGTGGGACATTTGACACATTATTTAACCTCACAGTTTCTTTAGCCATAAAATCAGAATAGTAGCAACTACTTGGCACAAACTGTGAAAATATTTAATGGAATGAAGTATATAAAGCATCTAAATTATTGCTTATGCTATTATATAGACTCAGGCAATGCTAGTTATCATTATAATAATGGGGCTTTCCGTTGCCAGCAATTCACTTCTACTGCTTCTTATCCCATCACTCTTTTCATGTTATAACATAGTATTATGCAACTACAGCATATAACTTATAGACAGAGGCACAAAAATGTGGTAGAACCAGATTATCATTTATGACTTTCAACACTTCACTTGCTTATCACAAGGTAAGGAAGTCACTGGGCCTTTCTGGGTCTCAATTTCTTAGATCAAATGAGATTGGTTTCTGGACAGTTCTCATCCTGAGTTGAGACCCCTTTGTGGGTAGGATCAACCAAACTTTTCATAGGGGTTGCCTAAGACCATCAGAAAACTCAGATACATTAAAATTCATAAAAGTAGAAAAATTAACTAAGAAATAAGTATGAAAATAATTTTATGACTGACGTCACCATAACATCAGGAATTATATTAAAAGGTTGCAACATTAGAAAGATTGAGAACTACTGTTCACTCCCTCATATAGGCAATTTTAAGCTCAAATAACCTTATAAGATACTGTTCAAAAGAGAATACATATGGTAAATGACAATTATTGTTTTCTTAAGTATATAGACAAAGAAGTCAAAAGTTATATAACCAAAATTAAATGACTAGTATGGCAAGAATTTTTAGCAAAAAGAATTAATTTTGTATAATTTAAAGGTCTATTTTGGATTTTAGTCATTTACAAAATATGTAGCTTATAAATATTTTCTCCTATCTTATTAAATTACAGTTTAAATTAACTTAATATTCCCTTTCCCATTAGAAAGTTTTCAGTTTAATATAGTTCCAGTCACATTTTTGATCTTGTTGAATATGTTTTCTGTGTATAACTTAAGTAACTTCTGTTTTAATTTGTTAACTATGTCTCGATAAAGCTGGTAAATTAAAGGACTTTTGAGTTAGATAATTCCCTGGGACATGCTCTTAATTATCAGACATTGAACCAACCCCCTGAATAAGAAACACTTGCAAGCCCAAGTCCTTCTCACTGGCATTAATTGACACACTTACCCAGTAGTTTTTGTGGCCCAGACCACTCTCAGGTTTACATAGGACAATCTGCCTTCCACATCCATTCACTCCATGAAGGACCTATATCTAAACTACTTGTACTTAACTCCTCTCAATGAATAAAATCTTTGAGTATAAAAACAAAAAACTCCACTGGTAATACAGCTTGTGCAGATTCCTAGATTTAGGAGACAAATTCTTAAACCTAAATTGTAGGCCCCACGCAAATGACAGCTGATTACATTGCCTGGGTTGTATCCATGGACTGTTGTGGTCACTGATATAAGACACTGGGAAATGCAAGAACTCCATTATGTTAGGAATTTGGATTATATTTTATAAAGGGACATCATAGGACATTTGCTATATGAATGAGTTCACTGACTCATCTGTTCATAGATCAAACAAAATATCTCTTACAATTAAGAAGTAAAATGTTCCACCCATGTTCGTGTGATTTGCAGACAAATTGATGAAACTAGAAAAATCCATCATGAGTGACTCAGAATGACAAACATTGTGTGTAACCACACATAAGAAAATTTTAGATGTAAAGGAAAGAATAACCAGACTACAATCCACAACCCTAGAGAAGCTATGTAACAAGAAGGACCCTAAAAGGGATGCATGGATCATCCTGGGAAGGGAAATTAGATGAGATATCCTGGGCAAACTGGGCGTGAGGGCAGTAAAGGAGATGGGATGGGGGATAAGAACATGAGATAACATGATGGTCAAGGAAGGAAGGGATGGAGTGGAAAGCAATGAAAGAGGTATCTTGATAAAGGAACCCATCATGGGTTTAGTGAGAAATCTGGTGCTAGGGAAGTTCTCAAGAATCTGCAGTGATGATCCCAGCTAAGACTTCCTAGAAATGGTGGAGAGATTGCCTGAACTGGCTTTCTTCTGTAATCAGATCGGTGAATATTCAAGCTACCATCATAGAACAGATCCAGAGATTCTCAAACAAAGAACAGGCCAAGCTCCAAGAATCCAGTCAAAGAGAGGGAGAAGAGAATATATGAGCAAGGGAAATCAAGATCATGATGGAGAAAACTACAGAGAAGATAAACCAAATTCGTGGAAACTCACAAACTCTAGACCAACAGCTATGGAGCCTTCATGGGTATGAACTAGGCCCTCCATAAGTGGCAGACATTTGTGAAGCTTAATCTGAGAGGTCCCTGGCTGTAGGACCAGAATCTTTCCCTCATGCATGAGCTAACTTGTTGGAGCCCATTTCCTATGGTAGAGTGACATGCTCAGAGATAATGCAGGGGCAAGGACCTAATTTAAAGTGCCCTAACTTAATGTATCAGGCTTTGTTGACTACCCTCATCCATTGGGAGAAATGAATGGTGGGTATACTTGGGGGGAGACACAAAGGGGGGCGAGAAGAGGATTAGAAGGAGGGGTAGGAGGGCGAACTGTGGTTGGAATATAAAATGAAATTTAAAAAAGAAAAAAGGAAAAAAATAAAACTTCTGTTGACAGAGGCTACTTGTTTATTCATGGCCACCCAGAACCAAAATAACAACACAGAAACTATATTAATTGTAATACTGTTTGGCCAATGATGTAGGCATATTTTTGGCTAATTCTTGTATCTTAAATTAACCCATTTCTATTAGTCTGTGAACCGCCACCTGGTTGTGGCCTACCACTAAGGTTCCATTTGGTATCTGGCATCTGTTCTGTCTCCTGCGGTGGCTACATGGCTTCTCTCTGACTCTGCCTAATCTCTTCTTTTCTAGTCTTCTTGGAATTCCAGCCTTGCCCTATTCTGTGCTACAATAGGCCCAAAGTAGATTCTTTATTAACCAATACTATTCACAACATACAGAGGGGAATCCACATCATCTCTTCTTTCTGTCTAAATAAAAAGGTTTTAACTTTAACATAGTAAGATTACATACAAAAAAGTTATCAAGCAAGAATTATAATTACAATATTCATATCTACTTTATCTTTTATTATAACTAAAGAGAACTATAATTATTACTACCTATTCTTCAACTCCATAAAAGACTACAGAAGGATATAATATTACCAAATAAATAGGAAGCGCATTGTAAGGAACTTCTAAAACCCTAGAATTGACAGAGACATCTTTCTACCTGGACAGTCACCCAAGGTTCTTCTGTAACATTTCAGCATTCATCTTCATCCTACAGGCCAGAAGTATCTGACAGACATTTTTTTTCCATAAAGCAGGAAATTTCAAAGACAGTTCCATCTATATTGGCAGTTTGTCAGTCACTTTCTACTGTGTCTGCAGAATGTCTGGCAGACTCTTTCATGAACTCTGAAGGACTGTCTCTTCTTTACTCAAGCTCAGCAGTCATTTCTCTGTGGGTCTTGAATGTACAACTGATACAGCATAACATCAAGCAGTCCAGGCAAGAGCAGTTTCTTGACCAAATGGCTAACAAACTCCAAAATGAGACTCTTCGATGCCCATAAACCTCTCGAAGTAGATTGGTGCTGCCAGAACAGATGTGTCTTATTGTCATAAAAAGTCCTAAGTTTTTAAAACATTTTAAATTTCATATTCTGTTAGTCTTTGTAAGTGCTGAAGAATACCTATCTAACTAAAATAAAATCTCTGTACATCTAGAAAACCTAACTAACATTACTACAAGTTTGACTATTATAGATGACTATTTGTTAACCTGTATTTAATTATGCATTACATTTTTTAATGACCTGCACAAGTACAATACCTTAATCAAGAGCAGAAATACATATAACTAAATTGGCCTCAAATTTGTACCAATAAACCAAGATCCATGCCAATTCAAAATATTTATCTCTATAGCAGATCCCCTTTAAATGGAAACAACAATTTATAAACAGTATTTGGGAATTTGGGCATAGTTCTCTCCAAACTGCATCCTGCTTTTTGTTGGGCGATTTTAGGGGTTTTCAGAGACCTTTCAAGTAGTCTTGTTCCACTGAACCACATTAGCCTGCAAAGAATCTACAGATTCTTATGCCCTGTAGAAACAAAGACAGAACCTCTTTTCCAAAACAGCATGTCCTTATATACAAATTTTGAAGTCAAGGTATCTTTAAAGTATATATGTGGTTTAAATTAGCAGCCCATACAATGAAATGTCTTTTCGTATTTTAGTGTATTCACAGTCAAAAAATTCAAAGAAAGCACAATAATATACATAATCTAGACTCTCTGTGTATTTTTCATCTTTATGTGGCTTAGTTTTCTTTACTCCTTTAATTTATGGCTGTATGTACTGTCTCTTTAAAGACTTTGTTTTATTTATTGTTTTTTTTTAAAAAAAATAAAACATTTACTTCTTTACATAACTATTCTTCCCTCTCCCAAGCCTATGTACATTTATCCAACACCAAAACAAAAGTCTATTCCATCTGGATTTGCCTTTATTGCAGGCATATCTGTAATTAGTTTTTGACCACGAGTGCTTTTTTTGTAGTGGTACTCAGGCATTGCTAGGCCCAACTCCACAGTTCTTCCTGTTGGCTCTACGCAGTCCATCATGGTTGAGGCATGTTCACTACCTCTGAAAGTCATGCACATTGCCAAAGCTCCAGGTATGCAGCAGGTCTATGCCAGCATTAAGCAATTTGTGACATGCTGTTCACGGACCACATTTAAGTGCTCAGCTTCTGGAAAGAGCCAGAGCTGTTCCTACAACTAGCATAAACCAGGATGCTACTGTTTTGAAACTGCATGTTTTTTTGCTGCTAATGCTGAATCAGAAAGACCTCTCCTAAAGGAGCCAGGGCACCCCTGTCCATCACCAGCAAACAGAGCCCATCCCCTTCAAAAAATGCAACTAAACTTTCTTTTTTTGGGGGGGGGGGTGTTTCTATAACCTTTTTAAGTTCTCTCAGGTGTTATGTAGGTTTATCTAGCACATGTTGGCGTTACAATCTCCAGCATTTTGTTTCCTACTGTTGGTTATTGTGGGAGGTTGTGAATAGCAAGGAGCTAGAAATCAGGACTTGAAGTTTATAGTTAGCAGAGCGTCCTGACTCATATCTTCTTCCTGATTGTGTACAAATGAACACGTTTCCAGGGATATACTGTAGATCTGCCTCCACGCTTTCCTTCTCAGGAGCCAAATTAGGTCCCTGGGTTGCTTTTGTTAGGAATTTGTTACAGCAGCAAAATAAATATCTAATATGTTATCATCTATCAATTTATCTAGCTATCTATTTACCTATCATTTATCAATCTAATCTATTATCTATCTATCATCTATCTATCTATCTATATCTAGCAACTGTCTATATCTATCTATATATCAATATCTATCTAGCTAATATTTTTCTTTTTAGCTATCAGTAAATAATCTTTATTACTCATATTTTATTAAGGCCATGGGATATGAAACTCACATACCATCTATCTTTATTATCTACTCTTTCCCTTTCTATAAACTACTATCAATAATCTCTATCTATCCACTATTTATTGTCTATCTATAATTTATCATTTCTGCTAGTCAACATCTATCTACAAATTATGTCTTTCTATCATCTATCACAATTTATTTATCTGCTTTCCTAACAAACCCCCACACAATGCATGCATGAACAGAGGACAAAATGATGTAAGTTCCTATTTACTCTGCACTACATAAGAACTGTGATAAGAGTGGGTGATGTTGGAACCAAGAAAAGAACTCATGACTAGCAAAATTGTACATTCTGCTCTACCAAGGTGCCTTCCTACCCACACCTATTTCTCTGAGACAAACACAGAATGTCACGATTACAGTGAACATTTATATAATGCTATAGCTGTGCTCTTAGCAAGCAAAAATAATCTTGAAATGAATTTTAAATACAAATAGAGCAAAGAAAACAGAAAATAAAGTTAAATCATTTGTTATTTAAAAAGCATATTTCAGTCAAAAATCCACACCATGCATGTGTTTCCATGGAAGATAAAACCTAGAACACACAGGAAAAGAAGACCTATCCTTTCTTAATGATCTGAATTATGGATTTGCCTGTATTGTTCTGATAAACAAAAGCCTTTACTTGACAGCAAAGTAATGCTGAGCAATTTTCTATTTTCCTTGCTGTTGTTTTTTTTCCTAGTTGTCATGTCTATTGACCTATTTTTTCTCACTTTTAATTCTTCCCTGAGAATTCTGACCACCACATATTTGATTGTTTATTTGTTTTTTATTTTATTAGATGATATCATTATTCTTTTTCTTTGTTTTGTTTTCTGTGACGGGATATTCTTTTTCTCTAATTATTACTGTTACATGTGTACACATACATAAATATATAGGTACAACCTACTGAGTCCATTTAATTAAATTTTTCTCATATATATACAGTTGTTATATCTACCTGTATATCTTCATCTAGGGATGGCCATTATGAGAATTTCTCTATCCATGTTGGCAAGTCAAATGGTACTGTAATTGATCAGGTCTCGTTTAAGCAACTAAGATGTCATGGGTGCAGATTCTCTCTCATATATACAAGGCACTGTTCATAACAGAACACCCAGTTCTCCATTTCTTATAATATTTTCACACTCTTTTATAATGTTACCTGAGCATTATGTGTAGGAGTCGTGCTATACGTATATCACTTGGGGCTGGGCACACCACAGTCAATAGTTCTCTATGCTTTGACAAGTATGGCTTTCTTTGTGCTCTTCTTCTGCTGCTAAAAATCTGTTTTGATGAAACATGAGAGCTATACTTATCCTAGGATATAATTATAAGTACTTAGAATGCAATCCCCCAACACTCTTCAGAGAAAAAACAAAAATAACTCCTGAAATTCAAAGGTAACCACAAAGACACAGAATAGTCAAAACAATTCTGATGGGGAAAAAGAAATAGAATTTACCGTTCCAATTTTGAAGCTATATTATAGAGCTATGGCAATCAAAACAACATGACACTAACACAAAAAGGCATATAGATAGTGAAACAAATTAGAAGTTCCAAACATAAGCATACAAAATTATAGCCATCTCATATTTGATAAAGGTGTCAAAAATACACACTGGAAATTAAACAGTATTTTCAGAGCTAGTTCCAGGACAGGCTCCAAAACCACAGAGAAACCCTGTCTCGAAAAACCAAAACAAACAAACAAAAAAAAAAAACAACAAAAAACAAACCCTGTCTCAACAAAAAGATTCTGGGAATAATGTATGACTATACCTAGAAGAAGAAAATTAGACCTATATAGACCACCATAATTAACTCTGAATTGATCACGGACTTTAATATAAAATCTGAAATAGTACTGGTAGAAGAAAACATAAGAAATACTCTTCAAGATATAGGCTTGGGAGAGGACAGGACTTTGTGAATACTATGTCATTTGGCAAAGAATTAAGGTCAACACTTTACCAATGGGACCTCATAAAAATTGAAAGAAACAAATAAAACCTCCTGTACAAGCCTAGTCTACAAGAGCTAGTTCCAGGACAGGAACCAAGAAGCTACGAAGAAACCCTGTCTCGAAAATCAAAAAAAAAAAAAAAAAAAAAAAAAAAAAAAAGTTATCAATTCAGTGAAGAGGAAGTTCACACAAAGTTGGAGCTATCCTTTGCCCTATTATATATCATCTCTAAAATTTAAAATCAAAGAGCAAAAAAATGACATAATTAAAAAGCAGGCAATGCATCTTATCAGAGAGTTCTCAAAAGAAGTAACAAAAATGTCTAAAAAAATATCTTCTAAAGAGAGCAACCTTCGGACCAGTTAGAAAAATAAAAATAAAAGTCAGTTTCTGATTTCATCTTACACTAGTTAGAATGCTAAGATAATGACAACAAATTCCGGCAAACAAATGGGGGTAGGAAGGGAACTCACATTTACTGTTTATGTGATTTCAGACTTGTGCATACATTGTAAAAATTGATGTGAATTTTTGCTGAGGTCTTTGATCCACTTGCACTTGAGTTTTGTGCAAAGAGACAGATATGGATGTATTTGCAATCTTCTTCATGTTGACATCCAGTTATGCCAGCACCATTTGCTTATGGTCATTTCCTTTTTCTACTGTACAATTTTGGCTTCTTTGTTCATAGGTGTTCATATGTGTATGGATTAGTTTCAGCATTTTTAATTTGATGTCATTGGTCCATGTGTCTGTTTTTATGCCAATGCCAAGCTGTTTCTGTTACTCTAGCTCTATAGTAGAGTTTGAAGTTGGGGATGATGATGCCTCCAGAAGTTCCTTTATCATATAGGAATTTTTAGCTATCCTGTTTTTGTTTTGTTTTGTTTTTCCATATGATGTTGAGTTATACTTTTGGGATAATGGGAAGTAGCCTTGAACACATTAACACATGAGACCACTTCCTAAATATAAGACCTGTAACACTGACACTGAGAGCAACAATCAACAAATTGGACCTCATGAAACTGAAAAGTTTCTGTACAGCAAAGGATACAGTAAAAAAGACAAGATGGCAGCCCACCAAATGGGAGAAGATCTTACCCACCCCAACATCTGACATAGGGCTGATCTCCAAAATATATGAAGAACTCAAAGAACTAGACATCAAAATATCAAATAATCCAATTTTAAAAATGGGGTACATATACAAACAAAGAATTCTGAACAAAAGAATCTCAAATGGCCTAAAGTCATTTTAAGGATTGCTCAACATCCTTAGTCATCATGGAAATGCAAATCAAAATGACTCTGAGATACCATCTCATACCTGTCAGAGTGGCTAAAAATAAAATTACAAGCAATCCTCACTTGTGTTGGAAAGGATTAGAGTGAGGGGGAAACTGCTCCACTGCTATTGGGAGTGCAAATTATACAGGCACTTTGGAAATCAGTATCTGATTTCTCAGAAAATTGGGATTTTATCTACTCATCATTGCCACTCTTGGGCATATACCCAAAGGTTATTCAACCATACCGCAAGGACACTTGCTCCATTATGTTTACAGCAGCATTATTTAGAATAGCCAGAACTGGAAATAACCTAGATGCCCCTCAACCAAAGAATGGATAAAGAAAATGTGGCACATTTACACATGTAGTACTACTCGGCTCTAAAAAACAATATCATCATGAAATTTTCAGGCAATTGGATGGAACTGGAAAAAAAATCATCCTGAGTGACTGTAACCCATACCCAGAAAGACAAACATGGACACAAGATGTAAAGCAAGGGATAACCAGACTACAATTCACAGCTCCAGAGAAGCTAGATAACAAGGAGGATCCTAAGAGGGATGAATGGATCACCCTGGGAAAGGGTAGTAAATGAGATCTCATTGGTAAACTCGGGTGGGTGAGGGAGAGGGGAGGGAAAAGGGGATGGAACATGAGGGAATAGGTTTGTGGGGGAGAAATGGAGTACAAGAGTAATGAAAGAGTTATCTTGCTAGAGAGACCCATCATGGTGTTAGGGAGAAACCTGGTGCTAGGGAAATTCCAGGAATACACAAGTATGACCTCAGCGATGACTCCTAACAATAGTGGAGAAGTTGCCTGAACTAGCCTTTCTCTGTAATCAGATTGGTGAATATCCTAACTGTCATCATAGAACCTTTATCCAGTACCTGATAGAAGCAGATGTAGAGATCCACAGCCAAACACTAGGCTGAGCTCAGGTAGTCCAGTCGAAGAGAGGGAGGAAGTAGTGTATGAGCAAGAATTTCAAGATCATGATGGGAAAATCCACAGAGACTACAGACTGGAGCTCATGGGAATTCAAAGACTCTAGACCAAAAACTAGCTGTTGAGCCTGCTGGGACTGAACTAGTCCCTCTGCATGTTGGCAACAGTTGTGTAGCTTGATCTGTTTCAGTGGCCTATGGCAGTGTGACTAGTATCTATCGCTGGTGCATAATCTGGCTTTTTGGAGCCCATTCCCTCTGGTGGGATGCCTTCCTCAACGTTGATGTGGAAGGAGGGACATGGAACTGCCTTAACTTAATGTGCCATGCTTTCTTGACTCCCCATAGGAGGTCTTATCTTTTCATGTGAGTAGATGGGAGTGGGTTCTAGAGTAGGTAGAGAGAGTGGGAGGAGGTGTGGTAAGGGTAATTATAAGTTTTTTATAAAGGAATAGAAAAATTAAATCTAAAAATTGATGTGGACAATTTCCAAAAATATAAAAAATAGATATACAATGTGATCTAGTTATATCACACCTTAGTTCATGCCAAAGAATCTATATCATTCTCCAGTGATACTTGTTCAACCATGTTCTTTGCAACACTATACATAATCACTAGGAAAGAGATAATCTAAATGTATTCAACTCATGAAACTGTGGTGCATATACACAACAGAATTTCAACTGACTATAAAGAAAAGTGAGACATGATGGTAAATGAATGGAAGTAGAAAATATAGTACTATGTGAGGACACCTAGACTTAACAATGTCACATATTCTTGCTGACTTGTGGTTCCTAGTTGTGAATATTTAGATGTTATCCCATAACCTCCAATAACCTTAAAAACCAGAAAAGTAGGGCTGGAGAGATGGCTCAGTAGTTAAGAGCATTGCCTGTTCTTCCAAAGGTCCTGAATTCAATTCCCAGCAACCACAAGGTGGCTCACAACCATCTGTAATGATGTCTGGTGCCCTCTTCTGGCCTGCAAGCATACATGCAGACAGAATATTGTATACATAATAAATAAAAAATATTAAAAAAAAAAAACATGAAAGTAAAAGGGACCATGGAGGAGGGTGTGAGGATAAGGGATTCTAGCAAAAATAATAACAGGACACAGGTACAATGCAGAGGAAAATGGAAAAATGGAGGAGGAAGCAGTTTATGTGTGGAGTCATGATTGGGGACAATACAAAAACAGTCAGAAGAGGTATAAATAGTACTAAGGATGCTAAAAACTACATAAGGGATGATTCTTTTGTTTATATAAAATTACATATATGTAAGTGTATAGTATACTCCATAAAGTAACTCTCCTTATTAGGCCCCATGAGCTATATAGATTATCAAAAATAATAATTAAAAAAATAGTAGAAGAGGTGTAATATGTCCTTTTGTTCTCTTAGTCAGGAGAGTTCAAGAGATGGCAAAAAAATTCTATGGCTATTGCTATCATCCTTGGTTGATTCCTAGAATTTGGAGCAAGTCCTTAATGCTAAAGACAATACATACTTCAGAAACATGACTTCGAAAAACCACATTTGTTGGTGGAGGCTGCTGGTTTGTTCCCAGATGCCCAGACCCAAACTGACCACACAGAAACTGTATTAATTACATTACTGCTTGGCCTATTAGCTTGTGCATATTTCTAGCTAGCTCTTTTTTTTGGGGGGGGGGGTTCGAGACAGGGTTTCTCTGTGGTTTTGGAGCCTGTCCTGGAACTAGCTCTTGTAGACCAGGCTGGTCTCCAACTCACAGAGATCCGCTGCCTCTGCCTCCCGAGTGCTGGGATTAAAGGCGTGCGCCACCACTGCCAGGCTTCTAGCTAGCTCTTACATTTTAAATTAACCCATTTCTATCAGTCTATGAATTATCACGTGGCTGTGTCTTACCGTGCAAAGTACCAGTGTCTGTCTCCTCCAGTGGCTACATGGCATCTCTCAGACTCTCCCTACTCTCTCTATATATTTTTTCCAGTCTGGCTATATTCTGTTAAGCAACTGGACAAAAGCAGCTTTTTTATTAACTAATGGCAATAAAACATATTCATAACATACAGAAGAGAATTCCACTTCACGTGTTGGAACTGATTTGCAAGCCTCTTCCCTCAGGAATAGTTGTGACAGTACCAGAAGTTACTATGCAAGCTGCAGAGGGAAAAAAAAAGTGTTTATAAAACCTACCCACAACTC
Organism: Chionomys nivalis; assembly: GCF_950005125.1. Classification (NCBI taxonomy): domain Eukaryota; kingdom Metazoa; phylum Chordata; class Mammalia; order Rodentia; family Cricetidae; genus Chionomys; species Chionomys nivalis. The sequence continues at coordinate 75,821,597 of NC_080096.1, read as the reverse complement.
CCATGGCCAAAATCAAGGGACATGAAAGAAGAGGAGAAGTAAAGAGTATAAGAGCAAGAGAACAATGGAAGTATTCTGAGACATCCTAGCTACAGCAGGGAAGCTACACTCGTGAACTCTCACAAATACGACTGTGTAAGCAAGACCTTCAGCAGCTGCAATAAGCAATTAGAATCAGTGGTCCTCAAGGATGGGCCAAAAGTTGTCTAGCACTGAGTGGTTGATGTAAAGACATATTTGTAGCAATACGAAAAAGATTCAGAAGGTTGTGTTTATATGTAGATTCATTTACATGTTTGTGTAACAGCAGAGGTTAAAAAAGGAGGGGGCTTGAATTTGAGAGGGAGTGGGGTTGGACATGGGAAAAGAAGGAGGGGAGAAATGATGTGATTAAATAAAAATAAAATTAAAAATAGACCTACCTTAGGTGCCTTTGAACCTCTTCAATCACCATCAGAAGATATCCCCAGAGATATAATACTAGAATTTATATTTGGGAGGTTAAAAACAAATGTCTAGTTGAACTTATGACCTGATCAATAGGAGTTGGAATTAATTTTTGGTACTATAAGCTTATAGTGTATTTTGAAAGTCATCTTCCAGCCCAATGTTCCATCCTAAATTCCCCCAATATCCACTTCTGCTTCCCTATCCATCAAAATTTGTGCCACAGCCTTCTTAAATTCCACAAAATAAAATTTGTGCTGCACTTATATTTTTGCGTTGCAGTCTTCCACTGGAGCCTGGTGGACATATACAGAGCCACACCCTGTCCCCAGATATAGCAGGCAGTTGCACAAATGAGTTGCCACAGCATGGGTAAACCTACACAGACTCAAGTTACTCAAAAGAATCTCATGGAGAGGGGAGGTGGGCAGGAAGTCCAGCCCGAGCTAATAAGCTACTGAGCTAATAAAAATTGGTAATTTCTGGGGGAAGAAGACCTGGAATTATTTAATCTCTTCATTTAAAAATAGTTGTTTGGATTTGGTTTGCTTAAGTATGAAGATGTGTCTTAATATCTTTAAGCATGTGAATGTGTGTTTATATATATTATATATATATAATATGTATATATAAATATATATGTGTTCATACATTTTAGCCATTGGGTGGTATAGACAAACAAGATGAAAAATGTGTTCTGTTTTATATTTTCATATATCCTTTGGAATAGCAGTGGAAATCCCTTGCCATTTCTCTGATTCTATGTCACAGTAATTGCCAGCTCCCTCTATTCTCTAGATTTCTTTCCAACTCTGATCTTCATGATCTCTGACCACTGCCAGCCCACTATCACCTATGCATGTCCACTGCAGCAAGAAGGAGTTAGATTATCTTTGTATACCACCAATGACATTCTTTTCCCACCTATGTTGTAAATGAAATCTCTTTAGAAAGTGGAGCTGAACATTCTGCAAATTCAGTGACTCTACATGTTTTAAAGAATTAAAGCTGTACTCCTTAGTGATGGAATATGATTATCTAGTGTCATCTGACTAACTTCACAAATAAACCATAACAACTAGAAGGTAGTTATGTAGCAACTCTAGACATTTAATTACCGCCTATTATCTGGAAAATAGTGTCTGCATCCTTACCCTTGTTATATGCTGTTTCTCATGCGTGCTATAAAGGTATCCATAAGAGTCTTTTACTTTTTATTTTTTTTAACTACCAAACTGGTTTATTTGAAAAGATTATCTTTGCAGAGAACATTTATTACTCCATTCTTACTATTCATGATTCAAATGGGTAAGCTACCATTACACGTACTGCATAGAAATACTATAACTTTATTTTCATTGTAAAGTAGTATCTTCACCTTGCAAAACCTTCAGCAAATATAGATAAGCAGAATGCAAAAAATTAAATCATCCATAATTTTGTCATTCAGTTGCAACTGTTGTTAACATTTGGCAGACTGCACTGCTAGTCTTTTCTCTGAATGTATCTGTTTATTTTTCAAAAATATAATAATGCTATTGGTATTGTTTTATAATGGGCTCTTTTGAAATGGAAGGGTACATTTGTAAAAATTATCTCCTGACTTTAAAATTGTTTCTTAATATTATTGTCAATGTTGAAAAGTATTTTCCTTAGACGAATGGAGCAATTTCCTATTATTTAAAATACAGTTATATCTAAAATTTCACATTAAAATGGGAAGGTAATTACCCTCTTTATAGCCAAACCCTCAGGTGTAGTCATGGTTACATCTCCTTGATAAATCTTGACAGAAGTGATCATTGAGGATTCACCTGTTTGTAACTTCCAATGAAATTTTCAAATTTTCTTCTACAAGAATCCTACTATTTATATGCCCAAAACAAAAATGTCCATTTACTGAGAGGAAAAATATAAATACATATTATTTCTTCTTCTTTTTAATAAGTTTATCTTTTAGTCTAGTATAATTCATCCATAAAATATAGAATGTTTCTATTTGAATAGTCAACCTATAGGTATAGCTGCAAACAGGGATGTACACACATATACATATTGCTTCATTGACTTTCATGGCTGAGTCCTTTGCTTTTTTTGTTTATGGATCAATCTACCTATTTTAACAATGGTTCAAATGAGAAATACTTTAATACCATCGTTTGTCATATATGCCACACCAAAATATCACCCTCTTTTGTCTGTTGCCTTTGAATCTAAAAATGATTTATGAAAGCAGTACATCTAAACCCCCTTGATTTGAAAGGCTACCAGTATTGTATATTGATTGGTAATCTCAGATCAGAAAAGATTTAAAGTAACACACAAGCTTTTTCTTTGATTATATTAAAATTTTTGTGTTAATATTAATATTTTTATTAGTATTCATAGTATTATAACCATAATAGTACCATTTACTCATCACAGGCTATATGTGTGTGTGTGTGTTTGTTTCAATATGGAGTGCTCAATATTATTGTAAAAGTCTGTCTTTTCTTCTTTCAAAGGTAAGCGTGAAACAGACACCAATTGTTATTGATACGTGTCTTAGTTGGGGGTCTCTGTGAAGAGGCACTATGGCCATGGCAACTCTTATTAAAGAAAACATTTAATTGAGGCAGGCTTACTGTTTCAGAGGTTTCATCCATTATCATCATGGTGAGAAACTTGCCAGCTTGCATGCAATCAGACATGACACTGGAGAAGGAGCTAAGAGTTTTACACCTCCATTCACAGAGTGCAGAAGACTGCAACACCAGTCATGACTTGAGCATATATGAGACCACAAAGCCCATCTTGACAGTGAAACACTTCCTCCAACAAGACCACATATCCTAATAGTGTCACTCATTACAGATCAAGCACTCAAACACATAAATCTATGGGGGCCACTCCTTCTCAAACCATCACAATATGATGTTTTCGTTTAGCAAAGTAATAGAGGGAAAAATTCTTTTTTAACTAGAGCAGTGATTCTTATCCTTCCTACTGCTGTGAGCCTTTAATTCAGTTCTCCATGTTGTGGTAACCTCAAACTATAAATTTATTTTTGTTGGTACTTCATAACCATAATTCTGCTACTGTTATGAATTCTAATATAAATATCTGACATGTGACCTCTCAAAATGTCACTTGATCCCCAAAGTGGTCATGACTCACAGATTGGGAAATGCTGGTCTAGAAGAAATGAGAGAAAAATTGAAGTCAGCCTGGAACCAAAACACTGAGATTCTAATTTCAGGTAAATTCTTCCTCTGTATTCACTTTCAAAATGCCTGCACCTATGTGAAGATGTTATTTTCTTAGAGCCAAATTTTAAAATATATTTTACTCTTTAAATAAAAGAAAATTTTGAAGTTAACTTTTTATTGAGGTCCAGCACACTACATGTAGAAAGTATGATACAAGAATATCCATATAACTTACACTCAGATCAACAAAATACCAGAATGCTGGGAATGCTACTGAGATTTCTATTAGCAATGTTCCCACAGGTCAGCTCTGAAAAGTCATAATAGATTTACAATTAAGCTGTTGAATGTCTTTACATGAATCTTTCAGATATTTGTGTCATTTCAAAATTTACAGATATCTATTCTAATATTTGCCTTGTTTTCATTTGCTATGTATTTCTTGCAGCAATCACAATCCTGTATTATTTTTATATAAAAAACTATATTTTTTTCATTTTAGATGTAAATCCCAGTTCCCACTCCCTCTCCTCTTTCTGTTCCCTCCACCTTACCTCCAACCCATCCCCACCCATTCCTCAGAAAGGGTAAGGCACACTTTTTTTTTTTTGATTCTTTTTTAATTAAAATTTCCACCTGCTCCCCGTTTCCCATTTCCCTCCCCTCCACCCAAATATTGCCCCTCCCCCCAGTCCCCTTCCCCTATCCCCACTCCTCTTCTCCTCCCCCCACACCATTCCCCCTCCCTCTCGATACTGAAGAGCAGTCCAAATTCTCTGCCCTGTGGGAAGACGAAGGTCTTCTATCTATGTCCAGGAAGGTGAGAGTCTAAACAGGCTAAGCACCCACAAAGCCAGTTCATGTATTAGGATCGAAACCTAGTGCCCAATGGACAATTCCTTGGCTTCTCATCAGCCTTCATTGTCCGCCATGCTCAGAGAGTCCAGTTTCAACCCATGCTTATTCAGTCCCAGAATAAGAATCAGTTCCACTGTCACAGTGGGTGGGTGCATCCCTCGTGGTCCTGGTTTCCTTGCTCATGTTCTCCCTCCTTCTGCTCCTCATTTGGACCTTAAGAGCTCAGACCATTGCTCCAAACTGAGACTCTGTCTCTACCTCGATCCATCGCCAGATGAAGGTTCTAAGGTGATATACAAGATATTCATCAGTATAGGATAGGGTCATTTCAGGTTCCCTCTCTTTAGTTGCCCAAGGTACCAGCTGGGGACATCTCCCTGGACACCTGCTAACCCCTCTAGAGTCAAGTTTCTTGCCAACCCTAAGATGGCTCTCTTAGTTAGGATATATACTTCGCTGCTCCCTTATCCTCCCTTCCTATATCCCAACCATCCTAATCCCCCGAGCTCCTCCCATCCTCCCCTTCTCATGTTTCTCATCCCATTTCCCCTTTGCCCCTTGCCACCTCACCCGCAAGTTCCCAGTTTTTGTCCTGCAATCTTGTCTACTTCCCCTCTCCAGGCGGATGACTATATGATTTTCTTTGGGTTCACTTTCTTATTTAGCTTCTCTAGGATCGCAAATTATATGCTCAATGTCCTTTATTTATGGCTAGAAACCGATTATGAGTGAGTACATCCCATGTTCCTCTTTTTGGGTCTGGGATACCTCACTCAAGATAGTGTTTTCTATTTCCATCCATTTGCACGCAAAATTCGAGAAGTCATTGTTTTTTACCGCTGAGTAGTACTCTAATATGTATATATTCCACACTTTCTTCATCCATTCCTCCATTGAAGGGCATCTAGGTTGTTTCCAGGTTTTGGCTATTACAAACAATGCTGCTATGAACATAGTTGAACAGATACTTTTGTCATTTGATGGGGCATCTCTTGGGTATATTCCCAATAGTGGTATTACTGGATCTTGGGGTAGGTTGATCCCAAATTTCCTGAGAAATCGCCACACTGATTTCCAAAGTGGTTGCACAAGTTTGCATTCCCACCAGCAATGAATGAGTGTGCCCCTTTCTCCACAACCTCTCCAGCAAAGGCTATCATTGCTGTTTTTGATTTTAGCCATTCTGACAGGTGTAAGATGGTATCTCAAAGTTGTTTTAATTTGCATTTCCCTTATCGCTAAGGAGGTTGAGCATGACCTTAAGTGTCTTTTGGCCATTTGAATTTCTTCTGTTGAGAATTCTCTGTTCAGATCAGTGCCCCATTTTTAATTGCGTTCATTAGCATTTAAAAGTCTTGTTTCTTGAGTTCTTTATATATTTTGGAGATCAGACCTTTGTCTGTTGCAGGGTTGGTGAAGACCTTCTCCCAGTCAGTGGGTTGCCTTTTTGTCTTAGTGACAGTGTCCTTTGCTTTACAGAAGCTACTCAGTTTCAGGAGGTCCCATTTATTCAATGTTGTCCTTAATGTCTGTGCTGCTGGGGATAAACATAGAAAGTGATCTCCTGTACCCATATGTTGTAGAGTACTTCCCACTTTTTCTTCTATCAGGTTCAGTGTGTTCAGACTAATATTGAGGTCTTTAATCCATTTGGACTTGAGTTTTGTGCATGGTGATAGATATGGATCTATTTTCATTCTTCTACACGTTGACAACCAGTTCTGCCAGCACCATTTGTTGAAGATGCTCTCTTTTTTCCAATGAATACTTTTAGCTCCTTTATCAAAAATTAGGTGTTCATATGTTTGTGGGTTAAAATCAGGGTCTTCTACTCGGTTCCATTGATCGACTTCTCTGTTTTTATGCCAATACCAAGCTGTTTTCAATACTGAGGCTCTGTAATAGAGTTTGAGGTCAGGAATGGTAATGCTTCCAGACGATCCTTTATTATATAAGATTGTTTTGGCTATCCTGGGTTTTTTGTTTCTCCATATAAAGTTGATTATTGTCTTCTCAAGATCTGTGAAGAATTTTGATGGGATTTTAATGGGGATTCCATTGAATCTATAAATTGCCCTTGGTAGAACTGCCATTTTTACTATGTTGATCCTCCCAATCCAAGAGCAAGGGAGATCCTTCCATTTTCTGGTATCCTCCTCAATTTCTTTCTTCATAGACTTAAAGTTCTTGTCAAATAGATCCTTTACTTCCTTGGTTAGAGTTACCCCAAGATATTTTATGCTATTTGTGGCTATCGTGAAGGGTGATGCTTCTCTGATTTCCATCTCTGCTTCCTTATCCTTTGTGTATAGGAGGGCAACTGATTTTTTGGAATTGATCTTGTATCCTGCAATGCTACTAAAGGTGTTTATCAGCTGAAGGAGTTCTTTGCTGAAGTTTTTGGGGTCGCTTATGTACACTATCATATCGTCTGCAAATAATGAAAGTTTAACTTCTTCCTTTCCAATTTGAATCCCTTTGATCCCCTTATGTTGTCTTATTGCTATTGCTAGAATTTCAAGCACTATATTAAAGAGGTATGGAGAGAGTGGAAAACCTTGTCGTGTTCCTGATTTTAGTGGAATAGCTTTGAGTTTCTTTCCATTTAATTTGATGTTAGCTGACGGCTTGCTATAAATAGCTTTTATTATACTTAGGAACGACCCTTGTATTCCTAATCTCTCTAAGACCTTTATCATAAAGGGATGTTGAATTTTGTCAAATGCTTTTTCCGCATCTAATGAAATGATCATATGGTTTTTTTCTTTCAGATTATTTATATGATGGATTACATTGATAGATTTTCGTATGTTGAACCAGCCCTGCATCTCTGGGATGAAGCCTACTTGATCATAATGGATAATTTTTCTAATGTGTTCTTGGATTCGGTTTGCCAGTATTTTATTGAGTATTTTTGCGTCGATGTTCATGAGTGAGATTGGCCTGTAGTTCTCTTTCTTGGTTGTGTCTTTGTGTGGTTTTGGTATCAGAGTAACTTCAGCTTCATAAAAAGAATTTGGCAATGACTTCTCTGTTTCAATATTGTGAAATACATTAAGGAGTATAGGTATTAGGTCTTCTTGGAAGTGCTGGTAGAATTCTGCATTGAAGCCGTCTGGACCTGGGCTTTTTTTGGTGGGGAGGTTTTTTATAACAACTTCTAATTCTTCGCGACTAACAGGTCTATTTAAATTGTTCACCTGGTCCTGGTTTAACTTTGGTATATGGTACTTATCTAAAAAAAAGTGTCCATTTCTTTTACATTTTCCAATTTTGTGGCATACAGGTTTTTGTAGTAAGATCTAATGATTCTCTGAATTTCTTCTGTGTCTGTGGTTACTTCTCCCTTTTCGTTTCTGATTTTGTTAATTTGTGTATTCTCTCTCCGCCGTTTGATTAGTTTGGACAGGGGTTTATCAATCTTATTGATTTTCTCCAAGAACCAGCTTTTTATTTCATTGATTCTTTGGATTGCTTTCTGTGTTTCTATTTTGTTGATTTCAGCCCTCAATTTGATTATTTCGAGTCTTCTACTTCTCCTTGGTGAGTCTGCTTCTTTTTTTTTTCTAAAGCTTTCAGGTGGGCTATTAAGTCTCCAATGTGTGCTTTCTCTGTTTTCTTTAAGTGGGCACTTAATGCTATGAACTTTCCTCTTAGCACTGCTTTCATAGTGTCCCATAGGTTTGAGTATGTTGAGTATTCATTTTCATTGAATTCAAGAAAGACTTTAATTTCTTTATTTCTTCCTTGATCCAGGTGTGGTTCAGTAGTTGACTGTCCAGTTTCCATGAGTTCATAGGCTTTCTGGGGATAGAATTGTTGTTGAATTCTAACTTTAATCCATGGTGATCTGATAAGACACAGGTGGTTACCGATATTTTTTTGTAACTGTGTAATTTTGCTTTGTTACTGAGTATGTGGTCTATTTTCGAAAAGGTTCCATAAGCTGCAGAGAAGAAGGTATATTCTTTCTTATTTGAGTGGAATGTTCTATAGATGTCTGTTAAGTCCATTTGATTCATTACCTCCCTTAATCCTCTTATTTCTCTGTTAGGTTTCTGTCTGATTGACCTGTCCATTGGTGAGAGAGGAGTGTTGAAATCTCCTACTATTAGTGTGTGTGGTTTGATGACTGCCTTGAGTTTTAGTAACGTTTCTTTTACATAAGTGGGTGCTTTTATATTAGGGGCATATATATTCAGGATTGAGACTTCATCCTGGTGAATTGTTCCTGTTATGAGTAAAAAATGTCCCTCTCCATCTCTTTTGATTGATTTTAGTTTGAAGTCAACTTTCTTAGAAATTAGTATGGCCACACCTGCTTGTTTCTTAGGTCCGTTTGCTTGATAAACCTTTTCCCAGCCCTTTACTCTGAGTAGATGTCTGTCTTTGTGGTTGAGGTGTGTTTCTTGTAAGCAGCAGAATGTTGGATCCTGTTTTCGAATCCAATCTCTTAGCCTGTGCCTCTTTATAGGTGAGTTGAGTCCATTGATATTAAGTGATATTAATGACCAGTGGTTGTTAACTCTGGTCATTTTTCCTTTCTCTCTTTCTTTCTTTTGGTAGTAGAGTTTGTGTGTTTCCCTTCTTCAAGTTGTGCTGGTGAAGGGTCATTAGATGTCTGAGTTATTGTGGGCATTGTTGGACTCCTTGGTTTGTGATTTTCATTCTATTACTTTCTGTAGGGCTGGATTTGTGGCTACGTATTATTTAAATTTGTTTTTATCCTGGAAAATTTTGTTTTCTCCATTTATAGTGAATGAAAGCTTGGCTGGGTATAGTAGTCTGGGCTTGCATCCATGGTCTCTTACTTTCTGCAGCACATCTATCCAGGACCTTCTGGCTTTCATGGTTTCCATAGAGAAATCAGGTGTAAGTCTGATAGGTTTACCTTTATAGGTAACTTGACCTTTTTCCTTTGCAGCTCTTAATATTCTTTCTTTATTCTGTATGTTTTGTGTTTTGATTATTATATGACGAGGAGATGTTTTTTTTTTTTTTTTTTTTTTTTTTGATCCAGTCGATTCGGTGTTCTGTATGCTTCTTGGACCTTCAAAGGAATATCTTTCTTAAGGTTGGGAAAGTTTTCTTCTATAATTTTATTAAATATATTTTCTGGACCATTGAGCTGTACTCCTTCTCCTTCTTCTATCCCTATTATTCTTATGTTTGGTGTTTTTATTGTGTCCCAGATTTCCTGAATGTTTTGTGATGAGAATTTGTTGGTTATGCTGTTTTCTTTGATCAGAGAGTTTATTTTCTCTATGGTATCTTCAGTGTCTGAGATTCTTTCTTCTATCTCTTGTAATCTGTTGGTGGTACTTGTCTCTGTAGTTCCTGTTCGTTTATCCAAATTTTCCATCTCCATCCTTCCCTCGGTTTGTGTTTTCTTTATTACGTCCACTTCATTCTTCAAGTCTTGAACTGTTTCCCTTACCTGTTTGATTGCTTTTTCTTGTTTCTCTTGGTTTTCTTGGGTATCTTTGAGATATTTATTCATTTCCTCTCCCTTTTTGTTTGTAATCTCTAATTGATTATGGCAGTTTTTCACCTCCTGTTTAAGGTCCTCTATTATTTTCATATAATTAACTTTTGAGTCGAATTCTTCTAATTCTTCTGGATTAGCGTGTACACTTCTCATTTCGGGATTCCTGGATTCTGGTGATGTCACGTTGCTTTTCAAGTTGTTGGGGGAATTCTTGCATTGGTGCCTGCCCATCTTTTCCTTCAAATGGAGCCAGGAGAGGCCTGGTGTCTTGGACCAGTCTTTGCTGTGACTAACTCTCTGGGTGTATCTCCTCAGTGTAGGGGCAGGAACCGTTCCCTTGCAGATGAACTCCTCAACACCAAAACAGGGATGCCTTGTATTCCAATGATCCGCGGAAAGAAGGCCGAATGCAAGGTGTAGGGCGGGGTCGAGTAGAACACAGGTGACACTACTGCAGTACAAGATGGAGGTGCCTGTGCTCCCTTTCGGGGGGGGTTACTGAGGCCTGCCCGCTAGGCAGGCACTCACTGCTCTGGTTGGGTAGCCTTAGTGTAGGGGGGTTTGTGCTCTCTACCGGGACAGTCCGCCCCAGGCTAGTACACACTCACCCATCCAGATGGAACTTCTCAGCACCTACACAGGGACTCCTGGTAGCCCCAATGAGCCAGGGACCAAGAGAAGTATGGGGCAGGCAGAGCAGGTCCAGGAGAGCACAGCAGACACTGCAGCCCCAGCAGCAGGGGCCCTGTTCCCTGGCGGGGACCTTGAGGCCTGCCCTCAAGTCAGGCACTCACTGCTCTGGGTTGGTAGCCTTAGTGAAAGGGCAGGAGACTGTTCCACAGCAAAGGACCTTGCAGACAAGGCAGGCTTGGGGGTGGGGGTGGGGGCGCGTGTGTAGGAAAGAAAGCCCTGCAGCAGGTGCTGGGGGAGGGGCATTTGTGCTCTCTACCAGGACAGTCCACCCCAGGATAGCACACACTCACCCGTCCAGATGGGACTTCTCAGCGCCTACAGAAGGACTCCTGGTAGCCCCAATGAGCCAGGGGCCAAGGGAAATAGGGGGCAGGCAGGGCAGGTCCAGGAGAGCACAGCAGACACTGCAGCCCCAGCAGCAGGGGCCCGCGTTCCCTGGCGGGGACCTTGAGGCCTGCCCTCTAGTCAGGCTCTCACTGCTCTGGGTTGGGCAGGAAACTGTTCCACAGCAAAGGACCTTGCAGACAAGGCAGGCTTGGGGGTGGGGGTGGGGGCGTGTGTCGGCACACTGTTTTGAGAAAGGACCAAGGCCCTCTCTCCAATGTCTAGACCGGGCAAGGTATCCCTCCAAAAAGAATGGGTTCCAAAAACCCAGGACAAGCAGCAGGGATAAATGCTGATGCCACTGTCAGTGGCCCCACAGTCTGCCCCAGTCATTTCAAGGGCCTAGTTTAGTCTCATGCTGTTTCTTTTCATGTCCAGCCAGAGTTGGTGAGCTCCATTATCTCAGGTAAGCTGTTTTAGTGGTTATCCCCATCCTGGTCTTGATCTCTTTGTTTATATTCTCACTCCTTCCACTCTTCGACTGGACTTTGGGAGCTCAGCTCAGTTCTTTTCTGTGGCTCTCTGCCTCTGCCTCCATCATTTACTAGATGAAGGAAATATGGTGACATTTAAGATAGTCATCAATCTGACTTCAAGGCAAGGCCAGTTCACTGACCCTTTCAACTATTGCTTAGGGTTTTAACTGGGGTCATCCTTGTGAATTCCTGGTAATTTCTCTAGTACCAGGTGTCTTGCTAGTCCCTTAATGTTCCCTCAATCAAAATATCTCTTTCCTTATTCTCTGACTCTGTCCTTCCCCAATTCTGACTATCAAGTTTGCTTAAGTTCTCCTTCCCCCTCCTCTTGTCCTCTTGCACCCTCCCTTCTCCCCCTACCCATATGCTCCAAATTTTCTCAGGAGATCTTGTCTATTTCCCCTTACCAGAGGGATCTATAAATGTTTTTCTTAGGATTATACTTGTTACTTAGTTTCTCTCGCAACATGGAATATAGGCTCAGGCTCATTATTCTTTGCTTTACATCTAGTATCTACTTATGAGTGAGTACATACCATGCTCCTCTTGCTGGGTCTTGGTTAACTGACTCAGGATGTTTTTTTTTGTTGTTGTTGTTCCATCCATTTGCATGCAAATTTAAAAAGTCATTAAGTTTTACCACTGATAAAGTTGATATCACTATGCCATTTTTAAAAGGTTTTCTGGTACATTCTCTTTCGTGAGTCTCCATAGATTGCCAATACTAGCTTGAAACATTTGATGCATATGCTGAAATGTTCAAATGAAGCTTGTGCTACTTCTTCTTCTTCAGCAAGTAGCTAGAATTACAGATCTGAATCACAGTCCCAAGTCAACCTTTTACTTAAAAAAGACAAAATTCATTTTTGTAACATTGAATACCCTTATTTCTCAGATGCTAAGAGTATTTATTCTTTTCTCTATCTCACTGTCTCCATTTCTAACTCTGACTCTGACTCTGACTCTGTCTTTGTCTTTCCATCTCTGTGTATGTATGAAGATATCATTGACTTAGTCTTTTGTACTATTTAAGTTTTAACTTGATATATACTGTATATGAACCATTTGAGTTGTTGTAATTCATATGAAATTTGAAAAGAATTTTCAAAGAATCATGAGATATGGTTCATTTATTTTTCCTCAGAAGGTACAGCTGTTTGAACCTATTTAAAATAATGTCTCCATTGAATTATCTTAACTATTTTTTTAAAAAAAAATGAATTAAGCATATGCATGTAGGACTAATTTTTTTTGTCTCAGAAAGAGTCTCACTATATAACTCTGTCTGGCCAGGTACTAACAATATAGACCTGCTTGACCTTGAACTTCCAGAGATCTACCTGTCTCTACATCACAAGTGCTGGCACTGAAGACATGTTCTACCACACTGAACTCCTTTGCTCCTTTGCTCTATAGTTCAGTTCTCAGTCAATGACTTATGATTTGATTTCTTGTGTCTGTGTAGTTAAATCTTGAAATTAAACATAGTGCATTGACAAATTTGTTCTGCAGTTTCAAGATTATTCTACTTCTTTTAGATTCTTTGTACTTTCAAGATTATTCTACCTCTTTTCTTTTTAGTTCTACAGATATTTAAGTACCAATTTATCCATTTCTATTTTTAAAATAACAGTAAGTATGGAGTGTAGCACAGGAAGAGATGCTTTCCTGATGCACACTATGTTTTCCTGTGTTGATTTCTAATACCACACACATGCACAAGCATTCACACATGAACACACACATACGCATATGCACACACACATATTCACACACAAATACACACATGCACACATATGCACATGCACACACATACACATAGGCATACACAAATATACACACATACACACATGCACATACACATATGCACACACATTCACACAAATGCACACACACAAGAACACACACATATATTAATACAAACAAACACATAAAATATGATAAGATTGCTAGAATTTAGGTTGAGGTTACAACACACCTGAAAAATCAGTATAAGAATAATATTTAATTCATGAAATGGTAAGCCTTTATTTTTTAAATTGTTTTAATATATAGATGTACTTGCTTGTCTGTATGCATATCATGTGAATGAAGTTACCAGCAGCAGTCAGAAGAGGGAATTCTCTGGAACTGGATGATGTGGGAGTCCTCTCTGTGTGTGGTGATTACCATTAATGAATAAAGAAATTGCTTTGGACCTATAGCAAGGCAGAACATTGGTAGGCAGGAAAAGATGGACTGAATGCTGGGAGAAGGAAGGGCAGAGTCAAGAGACACCATGGAACCACCACTGCCAGAGATAGACTAGCTGAAACTTTGTTGGTAGGCCATGAACTCGTAGTGATATACAAATTAACAGAGATGGATTAAATTAAGATGTAAGAGTTAGCCAATAAGAAGCTAGAGATGATGGACCAAACAGTGTTTTTTAACTAATACAGTTTCTGTGTTTTTATTTCAGCGATAAGCTAGTCCGGAGGTCAGGAAGAACAAGCAGGCCCTCTCTTCCCTACAGAGAGGAAAACTAAATCCATGTGGCCAACTAAACCAGATAAAATCTGAGAGGGCTTGAAAAGAAATTCTAGACGAAAAAAAAAAAGTACAGAGTTTAACACAGCTTCTTTCTGTTTGCTGGCAGCTTGCCACAGCTCCTTTAAGAGAGATTTTCCTGACTCAGCCGCAGCAGAAAAAAAGTGGCAGTTTTGCCAGCTTTCTGGGCTTTGCTGCCAGCGTGACCTCTGCCACTGGAGACAGAGTATTTTGATGGGGTTTGTGAGCAACGTGCTATGGCTTGCTTGGTGAAAAAGTGGGCCAACTGAATACCAGGAAGTGGGGCTCAGAGGCACAAGTGGCTCTGCCATGCTTGGTTGGGCAGAGCAAGCACTTATTTACCTTATTTGACCTAGTTTAAATTTTAGACTGGGCTGGCATGCATGTAGTACTGTAATTGACCAAGTAATGCAGCAGCTTAAGTTTTAAAAATGGCTTACCATTTTAAAAGCTTTTCAGGACAGTAAAGAATTACAGATAATGCTATAAAAATAATAAGAACAAATTCAGACATAAAAGAACTCTAAATGTGTCACTGTGTTGGATAAATATACGTAGGCTTGGGAGAGAGAAGAAAGAGTATAGAGAGTTGAAAAAGAAGTAAATCATTTTTTTTTAAAAAAAATTCTTTAAAGAGTACAGACAGTCATTCATTAAAAGAAGTAAAGAGAAATAATCCACATAAAGATTAACTATATACACAGAATCTGGACTATATATATTATAGTGTTTTCTTTGAATTTTTTGACTGTGAAAGATCTAAGTACAGAGAGATATTTCATTGTATGGGCTGCTAAACCAAATCAGCATGTATATTATGAAGGCATCTTGATTCCAAAATTTGAGTCTAAGGATATATTGCTTTGAAAGAAGTTTTTCTTTTGTTTCCATAGAAGATGAGAACCTGTGAATTAGTTCCATACAAATATGGTTTACTGGACCAAGGACCCCTGAAAGGTCTCCATGAACACTCCAAAAATACCCTCAAAAAGTTATTTTACAAAATAAATAGCAGTTTGGAGAGAAATAATTACACTCATATTCCCAAATATTGTCTATAGATGTTTGTTTACATTTAAAGGGGGATATGCTATAGAGATGAATAATTCGCTTTGGTATGGATCTTGATTTATTGATACAAATTTAAGGTAAATTTTGTTATACTGCATATGTATATTTCTGCACTTGATGGAGGTATTGTGTTTGTGTAGTTCATTTAAAATGTAATTTATAATTAAGAATTATAAGTTAATAGATAATCATCTATAATATTCAACCTTGTAGTCATGTTAGATTGTCTACATATATATAGATATATTTCAGTTGGTTAGGTATTCTTTAAATCTTTCAGAGACCTTCACAATATGGCATTTAAATCTTTTAAAAATTTAGCACTTTTCATGACAGTGAGACACATCTACTCCTAGCAGCTCCAACAAAAAAAAAAAAAAAAAAGGAAGATAGGCATTGAAGTGTTTCCTTATGGAGTTTGTTAGCCATTTGCGCAAGAAACTGCTCTTGCCTGGAGTGCTTTACTGAACATGCAGGACCCACAGTGAAATGGCTGCTGAACTTCCCTGAAGGTGAGATGATCCTTCGCATTTCCTGCTTCATGAAAGAGTCTGTGAGACATTCTGCAGGATACTGAAGTGATTAAACTGTCTTTGAAATTTCCTGCTTCATGGAAAAGTCTGCCAGATACTATGGGCCTGTAAGCTGAATATGAATGCCCCAACAATATTGAAGAACTTTGGATGACTGTCCAGGTAGCAAAATATCTTTGTCAATTCTAGAGTTTTGGAACTTGCTTACAATGCACTTTCTGTTTACTTAGGTAATATTATATCTTTCTGGAGTCTTTGATGGAGTTGAAGAATTTATAGTTATAGTTTTCCGTAGTTATAATAAAGCTAAAGTATATATTAAAATTCTTGTTTTATACGTTTTGTTATGTGTATTTTTACTATATTAAAGTTAAAATCTTTCTTTTTATTTAAACAGAAAAGAAAAGATGATATGGGAGTCCCCTCTGTGTGCTTTATTCATTTATTAATGAATAAAGAAACTGCCTTGGCCTGTTGTAAGAGTTAGCCAATAAAAGGCTAGAGCTAATGGACCAAGCAGTGATTAAATTAATACAGTTTCTGTGTGGTTATTTTGGGACTAAGTTAGCCAGGAGACTGGGACAAACAAGTGGCCTCCTCCAACAACTGAAGTAACATATAGTGTTTCCTCATCAAATGTGGGCGCTGGAAACTGAACCCAAGTCAGCTGTACAAACACTAAGTGCTCTTTTCTTCTTAGCTATGTTTTCAGTTTTCTTTATTTTTAACTATATTTTCTTTGTAGTGTTTAAGCACTTTTACTTGTAAGCTTTATATATTTTTCTTAAGTTTACTTTCAAATGCTTATTATGTTGTAATGTCAATAATACAATGTCCTATAGTTTTAATATATTATATTGTGTTATTTTTACAATATGATGTGCATATTCAAATTCTAATAATTTTAGTATCTATGGTAAGTTGAATATCAGAAAGTTTATAAAAATAAAAAATATATTGGCTGTCTGCAAATATAAATTATATGTGCTACTACTCTTTTAATGAGAATATTTTTAGTGGATTTTATTCAGCTTGTTTTAAAGTCTATGACTGCCAGTAATACAATTTAGAGAGGCTTCTTTCACTTCCTGCTGTCTCTTAAACATTCAATTGGCACTTGAAAAAGACCCTGTGTAATAAAAAAATGACCACTCAACTTCTCTACTGGGTAATGTGAAATTTCTTAATGATGAATATTGGGAAAAACTGGTGAACTGGTTCAGGAATGCTCTGTGACTGGGCTTCTTAAGAACCCCATTACAAGAGACTATGCACAAATATGAAATTTATATACAACCTAGATATTAGACTGGGCTTGAAGCTCAGTTGGTAGAGCACTGTTCTAGCATGCTAAAAGTGCTGGGTTCTATCAGGAGTGCCACATTAATTAGGTGTAGTGGAGCACACTTTTAATCCCAGCATGTGGAAGGTTTAGGCAGGAGGAAAAGGAGAGCATGGTAATCCTAGCGGGAAAAAAATCTTGATACTTTTATCTTACCATAATGTGTTGCAAACCAATTTGCATTCTTCTGCTCTGATGCAGAAGGAAGCAATAGCAATTTTCTTCTTTCCTAAGAACAATTTCTCATTTTCTATATCCAGATTTCTTCATGACTATGTTTCTCTTAAAAGAAACTACTTCTGGCTATTTATAATAGGGCAGATGGGATGGTCTCCAAACAAATTTTAACTAAAAGTAGACATTAGTATTTTAAGATATAATTTAATTTTTTTCTGAATTGTTATTTTATCTTTTAATAACCTTCAATCTTACTACCTTCTTTTCTGATATTCAAGAATTTGCTTTCCTTTTCTGAAATTAAGAGGTAAATTTTAGGTAATTGATTTTTAATTATAGAACTTGTCTATGACAGATAGAAAGTTCATTGTGAGCTCATTTTTTGGAGACACACCATAAATTTCTGGTCACATTTTTAGTAATAATCAATTCAAATATTTTATATATAACACTTTTATTTCTTCTTTGACCCATGATTACTTAATCTATTAGAAATACATAATTCTAAATTGTATCTAGCTATTGATTCTGAACTGCAAATCATAGTATTAGGACTATGGTCACAATAGCCTGAAGTCTTCATGATTTACAGAGGTTTCTCGTATGCACTATGGGACAATTTCTCTAAATAGTGTGGATATGGCTTAGATACGAATGGTGAGTAAAGTGTCAGTTGTCTGTGTAGAAAGAGTTGTGACCAAGTGGAAATTAGTTCAAAATTATTAATTATGTTATTCATATATCCTGAATAATGCTGATAATTTGTTTACTTCCCATAGTCATTATCAAGAGAGTATTCTGAAAAGTTCCTGTCATGATTATGGATTTGATCCCATTTGCTTTAAGTTATACCTTTTTATCTACTTGTAAAAGTGTTATTATTGTTTACAAATTTAGAATTATTATTTTTCCATGATATAATTTTACTGTTTTACACATGGTCCATTTTTTTTCTTATTTTAGTCATCTTTTTACTGTTATATTTTTATTGGAACTAAGTGGAGATAGGATTCAGAACTTCTATCATGAAAGGCAAATGTTTTATATTTGAATTATATACCCAACTCTCATCTTTTTTGCTTAGCATTTGAACTTAACAGGTAGATTTTTAACAGCAACTTTTTAAATTTTAATTAAAAATTCTATGTATATTTAAAATATTATGGTGTACCTTACTTTAATATTTAACTATTCTAGTTAAAATAAGCAACTCTTTATTGCTCTCATTCTTCAAAAATTTTATAAATAAATAGCCGGGCGGTGGTGGCGCACGCCTTTAATCCCAGCACTCGGGAGGCAGAGGCAGGCGGATCTCTGTGAGTTCGAGACCAGTCTGGTCTACAAGAGCTAGTTCCAGGACAGGCTCCAAAACCACAGAGAAACCTTGTCTCGAAAAACCAAAAAATAAATAAATAATAAATAAATAAATAAATAAATAAATAAATATGTTGATCATATCTGCCCATCATTTATCATCTTCAAATTTCGCCTGCATCTTCCATCATATTTTTTTCTCTCAACTTTATATCTTATTTTGAAACTATTAATTTTAATCCATGAGTCTAATTAGGACTGCACACATGCATATGGTTTTGGTGTCACCAGGGAACATGCGGAGCCTACCCAACGGCCAAGCTAGTAATCTCCTACAGAAGCTAGAGTTTTTGCTGGCTTGGTCATGTCCATATATTGTGCTACATGTTCCTGGATGAAACAGCCATGTCACACCCAGAGAACAGCATTTTACAGTTCTTCTTCCTATTCTCTGGCTCTCACATTCTTTCCTCCCCTTTTTCTGAGGTTTCCCTTATGGTAATATAGGTGTCACTTAGGTATATCTCAGTACTTACCCCTGGGCACTCACATTTGCCTGTTCTCATCACTTTGAACAATAATGACTTAATGAATTAGCCACTTCCCAGTGCCAAACAAAAAGGCTTCCCTGACAAAGGTTGTGCACAAATTTGGGATAAAATATGTCCTCATTGTTATACTAACTTATTAAACTGTGGTTTCTGGATTTCCTACTAAATTCATCTTTTTAAATAAATCACAAACAGTTAAGTCAATTCTTTTATATATATATATACTGTTTATTAAAGATAAGTAAAATTTGCTTATTAATTTGATGCATATACTTGATTGTTGTGACACAATGAATTAAATCTTAACTGAATCTTTGATATTCTAGAACATAGAGCACGTTTGGTGTTTTGTCAGAGTTGACCAATATTTTGATTGTATAACTTTTAATTCTGAGAATGCTGCTTTGCATAAATACACAGTATAAACTGTTAAAAGTCATTGCAGAAATTGTGTTATAATCCAAAGTTATAATTTATTTAACATTTTCTTTAATGAAATTTATACCAGCAACTCTAATAATAACATAAACCAAAGATATGCAAACTTTCCACTCTCATTTTCATTTTTTTTGTTTTCAAGTCTTGCTCTTTGCTATTGTGTGGTGGCTCTCTGCCTATTCACATTCTATCCACATTTATTCTTTGCAGATACTCCCCTCAATAAATACCTAAAACATAACCTCATCTTGGCATCTTGTACTACTGAAAATGGCAAGAAAGTGGATAAAATAAATACTAACTTGTGTGTGTGTGTGTGTGTGTGTGTACTCTTTAAAATGTTCTTCCTAAGTATGGTTTAAGAGTTTAAAAAGTTGTTATCTGACATAAATGTTTTTCTTCCTAAAATATTCCTTTAGATTACATATTACTATTCCAATTGATTCTTTCAGATTTTCTTTATTAGAAAATGTTCTTACACCATTATATTTTCTAGCATTCTGAATATTCCATACATTGTCTTCTGTCTTTCATTGTTCATATATAATTCAACCATGAATTATCACTGTGTCCATGTGTGAAATATGTTACTTTTATCATACTGTTTTCATTTTTTTCTATTACATATAACAAAGCAAGAGTGTGCATGCACACACACATTTGGAATTTTTCTATAGTGTGTATGTGTGTGTGTGCATGTGAAGTGTAAATCTGATTATTAGAACAGATTTAAGAAATTTGCTGTTGTATAATGTCTTCTTATATTGAGAATTGTAGAACTACCCAATACTGACAAGAGATATGAGTTCTTTCATAGCTTTCTTCAAACTTTCTCCTCTCTAATAATTTATAGTGAAACATTTTGGTTGATCTGCATTTGAGTTAATCAACTTTGTTTTCATCTTCTATATTAAATCTATTGTTTGTCATAGCCATGATATGAAACTTTAATTTCAATTTTTATACCTTACTTTACTGGAATTTTTATAGTTTATGTTATTTTTAATGTCCTATTTATGAATTCAAACAATCATTGAAAAGTGGTACTCCTTGTCAACTTGAGCAGATTTGGAATCATGCAGGTGATGCAATCTCTTAACTTGTCTATAAGGGTATTCAAGTAAATACAGAAAAGTTCCAATGAGCAGGAAACACTGACTGTGGACTGGAATATGTGAGACTGAATGCAAATAGACAATACAGTCCTAGCATGCCCTGCTGGCTGCTTGCTACTCTGCCCAGATATGAGGAAACTCATCTGCTTACTTCTGGAGACATAAACTCTCATGCCTTCCACAGCAAGGTGGCTGGTACTTTCCAACCCCAGTATTAAAATAAATCCTCCTTCCCTTAGGTTGAAATTTCTCTCCTATTTTGTTACATCAGAAATCTGTAGCATGCCATCCGTGTTTTTAGTTCCTTAAACTTCATTTTCTTTAAATATTTGAAACAATTCTTTCAATGTCTGTATCTACAAAATCCAGCAGATGAACACTCGGAGTCAAATTTTAATAGCCATAGCTTGCTTGATATTTACCAGTTAAGTCATATTTAACCAGGCATTTGCATATTTGAAATTTTTTAATTTAAAATTAACTATGACCTATCATAGATTCTTGAATCATCTGTGTTCTTCTTGTTATACTCAATATTATCTTTTCATAGGCATTCAGCAGTGTTAGTAACTATTGCTCTACAGTGTATACAGACAGAACTCCATGTCACTCACATCTCTATATATTTTAGATGTCAGCCAAAGTTTCAATTTCCGAATGAGATGGTTATTTTTGGTTTTCAACTTAAATACATCTGGAATTAGCTAAAACCCAAATGGCTGGGTACACCTGTGGGGGATTTTTTTCTTAATTAAATTATTCAAAGTGGGATGACCTACTTTTGATACAGATCTTGTGAGGTGGAGAGATATATCTTTAATCCAAATCTTTTGATCTACCTTTAATCTGGCCACAACTTTAGCTGGCAGACTATATAAAGGACACGAAAGAAGGAAGCTTACTCTCTTTGCCTGATTGCCCTTGCTCTCACTGGCTAATTCATTCTTTCCCTGGCATCAGAGACGACTTCTTTAGGATTTTGACATATACTGAAAATCAGCTAAGACAAACCTGAATTATGGAATGAAACTACTGGATTCTTGGACTTCTGTGGGTTTCCAGCCACCATCACACTATCTGGACCACAGCCTGTAAGTCTTTCTAATAAATCTAATTCTAATAGAAGAGAGAGAGAGAGAGAGAGAGAGAGAGAGAGAGAGAGAAGAGAAGAGAAGAGAAGAGGAGAGAGAGAGAGAGATTTTATCAGATATGTTCCTCTAAAGCACTGTGAATATCTGCAATCTGTGAACTTCATAAACCCAAGGTTTCTTCCTTAATTAATCAGTTTCTCTCATTGTTGTTCGCTAATGACTTGAGTTAAGAGAGCATCCAGCATCTGGTCTCGAACCTCCATGTGCTTGACAATTGAATCCCACTAAAGAGAATCAAGTATTCAGATCTCACTCTGTAGATTTCTGCTATTTGTCAACAGACATCTTTAGTTTTTATTAATTAATTAATTTATTTATTTATTTGTTTTTTAAAGACAGGGTTTCTCTGTTGCTTTGGATCCTGTCTTAGAACTAGTTCTTGTAGACCAGGCTGGCCTTGAACTCACAGAAATCCACTGGCTTCTGTCACCTGAGTGTTGGGATTAAAATCTAATGCCGCCATTGGTTGGCTCTATCTTTAGTTTTAATGTTTTAATTTGAATTTTTTGAGTTTTCTAGAGTCTTTTGTGTTTGTAACTTAGTAATAAGTCAGGAATTTGGGTATTATAATTACTGAAATTAGGCATATAAATTAATCAATGAATTTCTGACTCTGAAATATTCTCTGGAAGTTTTCATGTTTCTTTTTCTTGAAATCTTGTCATCTTGAATCTAAAACAAATAAGATTGTCATTTTGTAATATTCAACCTGTGCATGTTAGGAAAGGCTTAAAGAATGTTCTGCTCATTTTTGGCATAGTAATAATCAATAATCTTTCAAATATAAGTTCTCTTCAGGCCCAAACTGCTGCTTGCTACTTTGGAGTGGTTTCTTTTTTATTAGCATGATCCATTTCTCTACGTTGTTACCTACAAAAAAAATCACCTGTTCTCATCTAGAAGTCATTACTGGAAGTCATGACCCTGACTTAATAGCATTTTTTAATGCAATTTCCCATTTATGCTTATAGATAAAATTGTATGCTATATTTTTATGCTTTTAAAATATACTTGGTATTTATTCCAAATTAGCAAAAAAAAAAAACTTTAAAGTATCCTTTCTTTCTTCAGTGTTTAACAACTATACCTGTTTTCTATAAAATTTTTAAGCTCCATTAAGCACTCAAGATGCTACACATTTCTGAATTCTGTAGATTGTTTTTGCATCACATCTGTGACCAGTATGTATTTCAGAGTTTTTGTGTATTATTGTATTAATCCTAATAATATTCACTGATTTCTTTCTTATTTTTATTGTTTTTATTGAGCTGTGTATTTTTCTCCGCTTCCTTCTCCTCCTCTCCCTTCCCCTTCTACCCTTTTTCATGGTCTCCATGCTCCCAATTTACTCAGAAGATCTTGTCTTTTTCTACTTTGCATGCACATTAGATCCATGTTTGTCTCTCTTAGAGTGTACTTTGTTATCTAGGTTCTCTGGGGTTGTAAATTTTAGGCTTTTTTTGTTTGCTTTATGTCTAAAAGTCACTTTTGAGTGAGTACATAGGATATTTGTCATTCTGGGTCTGTGTTACCCCACTCAATATGATGTTTTCTATAGCCATCTATATGCCCAAAAATTTCAAAATTTCTTTTTTTTTTTTTTTTTTTTTTTTTGGCGTGTAGTACTCTATTGTCTAAATGTACCATATTTTCCTTATTGATTCTTCAGTCGACGGGCATTTGGGTTGTTTCCATGTTCTGGCTATGACAAACAATGCTGCTATGAACATAATTGGGCACACATTTTTGAGGTATTATTGAGCATCCTTTGGGTATATACCCAAAAATGGTAATGCTGGGTCTTGAGGTAGGTTGCTTCCTAATTTTCTGAGAAATCAACATACTTAAATCCAAAGCAATTGTACCAGATTGTACTCCCACCAGCAATGGAGGAGCGTTCTCTTTACCCTATATTCTTTCCAGGATAAATTGTCATCAGTGTTTTTGATTTTGGCCATTCGTACAGGTGTAAGATAGAATCTCAGAATTGTTTTAATTTGCATTTCTATGAGAGCTAAAGATGTTGAGCATTTCCTTAAGTGTCTTTAAGCAATTTTAGATTCTTCTGATGAGAGTTCTCTGTTTAGGTCTATACCCCACATTTTTACTGGATTATAACAAATAAAATAGAATATCTTGGAGTAACTCTAACCAAACCAGTGGAAGACCTGTATGACAAGAACTTTAAATCTTTGAAGAAAGAAATAGAAGAAGACATCAGAAAATGGAAAGATCTCCCATATTCTTGGGTAGATAGAATTTGCACAGTAAAAAAGCAATCCACAGATTTAATGCAATGTCCATCAAAATCCCAGCAAAATTCTTTACAGAACTCTAAAGAACAATACTTAACTTCATATGAAAAGACAAAAAAAAAAAAAAGGATAGCCAAAATCTTATACAATAAAGGAACTTCTGGAGGCATCACAATTCCTGACTTCAAGCTTTACTACAGAGCTACAGTACTGAAAACAGCCTGGTGTTAGCATAAAAACAGACAAGAGGACAAATGGAACTAAATTGAAGACCCAGAAGTCAAACTACACACCTACGAACCCCTGATTTTAGACAAAGAAGCAAAAAAATATAAAATGGAAAACAGAAAGCATATTCAACAAATTGTGCTATCATAACTGGATATCAATATGTGGAAAAATGAAAATAGATTCATATCTATTGCCATGAACAAAACTCAAGTTCAAATGGAACAAAGACCTAAACATAAAACCAACTATACTGAACGTCATAAAAGAGAAAGTGGGAAGTAGGCTTGAACACATTAGCATAAGAGACCACTTTCTAAATAGAACCCCAGGATCACAGACACTGAGAGAAACAACTAATAAGTGGGGCCTCCTGAAACTGAGAAACTTCTGTAATGCAAAGGACATGGTCAGCGAGACAAAATGACAGCCTACAGAATGGGAAAATATCTTCACCAACCCCACATAGGACAGAGGGCTGATCTCCAAAATATACAAAGAACTCAAGAAACTGATCATCAAAAGAACAAATATTTCCTGATTTCTAAAACATTTTTCCTTGGGTGTCTTCATGTTTATCAGCAAAGTGCGGCCCAGTGTATTTATCTATCATTTTATTTAATACAGTGCCTTAAAATCTTTCTGTTTATTGCTGTGACTTGTGTTAGTTTTCGCTTAAACTTCTTATCCTTCTCAATTTGAATATTTATATATCATATCTGTTGTTTAGGCTGTTATACAACCTGGAGTCAGAATCTCTCTTGTTTTTTTCCGAAGACCATCCTACTGTGGTTTCTCCAAGGTGTATGTCTATTAACCTATGTGTTCTACTGAACTGTTATGGCTGAGTACAACAGATACAAAGTAATTGATCTTAGAACACTATTGGTAAATAGGACAAACAGGTATTTTTAAATTAAATTCATTCATTTATTTTATATCCTGACTAAAATTTTCCCTCCCTCCTCTCCCCTCATTCCTCTACTTCCCCTTTGCATTCCTCATCCACACCCTTCTACTGTTCTGTTCAGAAAGGGGTAGGATTCTAATGAATATTAATAAAACATGGTATTTCAAGTTGTGGTAGGACTGAGAACCTCCCCTTTTATTAAGGTTAGTCAAGGCAACTAAGTTTGAGAAATAATTTCCCAAATGTAAGCCAAAATGTTAGGGACAGGCCCTGCTCCCACTGTTAGGAGACTTGTAAGTAGACCAATTTGCACAACTGTTACAAATATGTAGAGGGCCTAGGTCAGTTCCATTCGGGTTTCCTGAATAACACAGTTTTATTGTAGAAACTGTAAATGTGAAAGGGTAATGAATATGCCTAATGCTGCACATCAAGTTCGAAATAGAAGAGAGTCATCTTCGCTACAACACTATACTGTGTTCCTAAAATGTCTTGAATCTAAAACACACTCAATTTTTACCTCTCACCTTTTATATACATATAAATTCAAGCAAAAGCTAAGCATATTCCAAAGAAATTTTAAGGTCTAAAATTATGAATATCTTACTATTTATAGTCTGCTTTGTAAAATCAATTTTAGTTATTAAGGATACCTAAATTTAGGGTCCTTTGTTCTTGGTGTGTGTCATTCCAGGAACATGTAAATGTGTGCTGAA
Source organism: Chionomys nivalis (assembly GCF_950005125.1). Lineage (NCBI taxonomy): Eukaryota > Metazoa > Chordata > Mammalia > Rodentia > Cricetidae > Chionomys > Chionomys nivalis. The sequence goes on along the minus strand of NC_080096.1, from coordinate 75,795,712 downwards.
TATGATTAATTAAATCTTTGTAATTCTTTAGAGAAATTTTTGCTAGACTTGGCCAATATGGTTGGGTACATTAACTGTATATAAGATAAATAATGTCTATATATATTTTCTTAACAGTATTTATGCCAAAAGGGATAAATAAGTAAGTAGGCCTTTCCCCCCTCTTGTATAATCTCTTTACTCCCATAAAAATAAAATATTGAAGAGATGACTAACTTAGAAGTCAGGAACTCTGAGTTTCAGGTCAAGTGTTGCCACTCATTTCTGTGTATCACATTTCACTGCTAAGTATAGCATATTCCTCATCCTTCATTGAAACATTTAAGGTGGAACACAGTCTACTCTTACTTTACAAATAGATGCTTGAGGGGTTCTATCTAGTGATCAAGGGAAGGACCTTCCAAAAGCTATCTCTTCACACAACCCTGAAAATTAAAAAGAAATGCCATGTCAGGTTTGAAAACTTGCTGTCTGATACTGAATGACTAAGACATGTAAGAAAAGTCTCATTTGAACTGATGTTCGTAGGGAAGTATATTCATGGAAGCCCTGCTTTCCCATCCCTCAAAGAAGTGACAACTGCACTGGTTTCCATAATAAATGGTTAAAAGAAGATTAAAAGTAGTTAAAGAGTAAATGTCTTGAGAAAAGATCTAAAAAACAGAGCAAAGATGTTTGTGTAGAATAGAAAGATGTGAGAAAAGTGAGATCCAGGAACTGGGTGTCAGAAGAGGATACAAGAAAACATAATTCTGAGCAAAACAAAATAGAGATGGAAAAACTAAGTAAATTAATTCCAAGAACACAGATATCTTCATTCAGTGGGGTTTTGAATGTCTGAGGTGAAGGATTGGAAGCTATTGAGAGAAAAGTAAATTGAGCTTAGCTTATATTATACAGAATTACCTAAAAGGTTTAATAATGTAGGCTCAAGCATTATACATTACTAAAAGATTTTGAAAACTATTCACCCATAGTAAAGTTTTACAAAAATCTGTTGTTATCTGAGGTTACAAAACAGGGAATTATCACTGTAAGAAATAGACTGTCACATACACAAGTGTAGAAACAACTGGTGAAAGTCAGTGTGGAACTGATACACCAATACTGTCTTGATTTGTTTATGTAGTTACATATAAAAATGGGTGAGGAATAGAGACTAAGCTTCTTCTTTTTATCACCAATGCCATTGGTTATTTCTTTTTGCCTTGTTTTCTTTCCTAGACATATCACCAATTACTCCAGGGTGACAGTGGAAAATAAAAGCATCTTTTTTCTCATAGGTAGGTTGTGAAAGTATATGGTGACATTTACTCAGTAAAGACAAATATTTTAGCTTGGTGATGGTGGTGCACGCCTTTAATCCCAGCACCCGGGAGGCAGAGGGAGGCAAATCTTTGTGAATTTGAGGCCAGCCTGTCTAAAAGGGCTAGTTCCAGGAAACCCTGTCTAGAACCCCCCCACCCCCCAAAAAAAGACAAATCGTTTAAATGATAAATACAATAGGATTGAGAGGTGCTAGAAGAAGATGTAAGCCAGGAGCCACATACATAGTGACCGCTTGAGAAAAATGTCTCCTTTTACAGTTTGAGTCCTTTGAACCCAAAACAAGAGTACAGGATACTTATCTACAGGGAGTTTGAACATGCCATGGGTGAAAGGAGCCTGCTGTGGTACATTAATCTTCTCACTTCCTTAGATTCTACATTCAGTCTCTCACCAAGGCCCATTAGATTGTGCCTTAATTTCTTTCTACCTCTCCCCCCTGGTCACCATTGTATCCATATATGCAATGTCCTTGTCTATTATTTCAAGAGTCTCCAATTATTCCCTTCTCTCTGCTATTACTTCCTTTCTTTCTAATCTCTATATTGCTAGCAAATTGGTCCTTCGCAATGTGTATCTGATCAAATTACCCTCCCATTGCAAACAAAAGTCTCATGTTACATTCACTCTTGTTTCTCCCTGCTTTATATCTTCAACTCTTCCCAGTGCTACTCATCACATAGAGTTCCATGTCTTCGCTGATGGACCCTATGAAATCCAATGAAGGGGTTTGGATGATCCAAGCCCCATAATTTCCCTTTCTTACCAGCTTTTACTAAGCATTTTCTTAAAAAGCATTTTTCCTTGTTTTCATTTATCTCTTGAGATCCCACTAAACATTTCGTCTCTAGGAGGTCTGCTTTGAGTGTCCGTTCATCTACATTGAATAATTGTTCTCTTTTATCATTCACCTATCATTTGTGTGTCTTCACCATTTCATTATAGTAATTGTAGTATCTTGTAATTATTAGGTAATGTGAGCATCTTCCATTATTAGGAGGATCGTGGAGAAAATGAAAACTCTCTACTTTAGTGATCACTTATCCACAAAGCCTGTTATGAGCTGTCACTTGAAAAGTTGTCATGAGCAGGAGAGGGCGATTCAGGTTAGAGATAAAACTTGGTGGCAGGTTAGGATAATTTCAAGCATGTCTGAGGCACTGGGTTCTAGTCCCAACAATTCCAAAAATACATCAATGACATGGTAGGAAAGCCTCCGTGTAGTCTTTTTGTATCCAAGTTATTCATCTGGTAGGCTATAATATCTGCTAATTTGCCATCTGCAGGACAAATTACCATTCTTAACTCATAGACTCACCAAAGACTTAAGATGGAGGGAACAATTAGAAGATGGATTGAAGAGTCATATGTACGCCACATAAGACATTTAGTTTAATTCAAGAAGTATTGATTAAATACCTTCTGTGTATCTAATCTTGTACTAATAGCCAATTAACCAAGAGTTTACTTTAATAGAGATGCCCTCCTTTATTCAAGGTCAGCTTCTCCAATCTATAAATGAGCATACATCTGTCTCTTCATACCCCTACTTTATACCACACAAAGATCATACTAACAAGGAATTCATGTTACACTGAGTTCTGAGCCCTGCACTGTGAACAAAATGCTGACAGACTTGGCTTTTGATCCTGCTGGATGCTAGGCCTTATGCTGTTTTATTCCAGTGGGAACTAGATTCAAACCCTTGCATGTATCTCTGTTCTACCATTTAAAAACTAAAAGAAATGGCCTAAGTGTGTCCACATTTATCATTAAATAAAAGATCTGCATCTTACATCTCAAAATTAACTGCAGAGATACTAGCTTTCATTTTTTGATTGTGTTCAGTTTTATGTTTTGCAGGAATTGAAGCATTTCTTCTAGTTTTACACATGCAAATATCAACGTCAGTCTTTAGGGTGTTTAATTTTTCTTCTCTAGTTCATTATACAGCTTCTTTTGGAGGGGAAGATCTCTCCTTGGGACTAACAAAGAACCCTGGAAGTAACCTGATTCTGTAACCAAGATTACTCTGATTCTGAGTCACTTGACAAGTAACACAGATGTGAGAGATTAATGAAATATACAATACAGCCTAACTTCAAATTAAATTCTTTAAAAGGGTTTATTTTGGGAAGATAGTGAGAACTTTTGATATATTATCCCCACACATATCATTAATCAAAGTGTTGATATATAAGAAAATGAAGACTTAGAGGATGGGCATTATGAAATCTCCATGGTCAGAATGCAGCACTGTCACCAAAGAATTATTGTAAACAATACTAAAAACAATGGAATAAGCATAATGAAAAGGGATAGGCTACGTATGGTAGTGCACACCTTTAAGTTCAGTACTCAGGAGCCATAGGAAGGTTGGTCTCTAAGTTCAACATCAGTCTGGTCTATATAGCAAATTCCAAGTCAGCCAGAATTACATGAGGAGACTATATCTTAAAAGAATTATATGTGCATGCCTCCGACCTGCATAATCCAGAACAAGGTGTCAGAATTGTAAATAAGGGGAAAAATATTTGTAAGCCACTTTGTAGGTGTTGGGGATTAAAAACAGGTCCTCTGTAAGAACAGCTAATATTCCTCACAATTGAGCCCCCTGAGCCACTTTTATAAGACGATTTCAGAAAGCTTGGAGAAGAGATTGAATCAAGTTAAAGGTGGCAACTTGGCTACTTGTTTATCCTGCACTCAACTGTGTCTTTTCGTTTCTCCTTGTAGTTGAGAATGTTATGTTCTAATGATACTTAGCAAGGTGCATGTTTGTTTGTTTCTGAAGTCCTTCTAAAACCCTCCTATCTTTCCTTGTTCTCCTGTGGGTTACAAGAAAGCAAGAAGCTACCACTGAAATTCTACAACACATACTATTGCAGGGAGCCGCTTGTTCATCCCAGCCACCCAGAACAGGAATAACACATAGAAACGCTATTAATTAAATCTCTCCTTGGCCCATTAGCTCTATCTTCTTATCACCTAACTCTTATATTAATTTAACCAATTTCTACTAATCTGTATATCGCCACTAGGTTATGGCCTACCAGCAATGTTTCAGCATGTTTGCCTCTGGGGGCTCCATGGCTTCTCTTCAACTCCGCCCTTCTTTCTCCCATCATTCATTCCAGTACTCCCCGCCTACCTAAGTTCTGTCTTAAGTTCAACAGGCCAAGGAAGTTTTGTTAATTATTAATTATAATCACAGCCCAGAGAGGGGACTTCCACATCACCTCCCCTTTTCTATTTAAAAAAAAAGGAAGGTTTTAACTTTAACATAGTAAAATTATATATAACAAAACAGTTATCAAACAAGAATTACAGTTACAATATTTATATCTACTTTATCTTTTATCATAACTAAGAAAAATTATATATATATTCTTCAACTTTATCAAAGACCTCAGAAGGATATATTACTGAAGTAAACAGGAAGTGCATTGTAAGCAACTTCTAAAATTTTAGAATTGACAGAGACATCTCGCTACCTGGAAAGTCACCCAAAGTTTTTCTTTACCATTGGGACATCCACCTTCAGCCTTCAGGCCTATAATATCTGGCAGACTTTTCCATGAAGTAGGAAATTTCAAAGACAGTTAAGTCACTCTCTTCTGTATCCTGTAGAATGTCTCTCAGACTCTCATGAAGCAGGAATTCCAAAGAACAATCTCATCTTTACACAAGTTCAGCAGTCATTTCTCTGTGGATCTTGTATGTCCATTTCATCTAACGAACTCCATAAGGAGCCTCTTTGATGCCCACCTTCTTCTTGAAGTAGACTGGTGCTGCCAGGAGCAGATGTGTCTCACTGTCATGAAGAGTCTTAAGTTCTTAAACATTTTAAATGCCATATTCTGAAAGTCTCTGAAAGATTTGAAGAATACATAGCTAATTGTAATATATCTCTATTTATCTAGATAATCTAACTAACCTGACTATAAGCTTAACTATTATAGATGAGTATATATTAATTTATATTTTTAAATTATACATTATATTTTAAAATGAACTGCACAAACACAATAATTTAACCAAGAGAAGAAATATACATATACAGTATAATAAATTTTACTTTAAATTTGTATCAATAAACAAAGATCTATACCAAAGCAAATTATTCATCTCTATAATATATCCCTTTTAAATGTAAATACATAATTATAAACAATATTTGGGAATATGGGCATAGTTCTGTCCGTACTGCTTCCTGCTGTTTGAGGGTGCTGTTAATCAGGTCTTCATGGTATATCCTGTGTGCTAAGTTCATCTCAGTCAGCAGTTGGGCGAAGTAATTTTTGATGGTGTTCAGGCAACCTTTCAGGGGGTCTTGGTCCATGACACCATATTGGTCTGGAAGCAATCCACAAGTTTTCATCTTCTGTGAAAACAAAAGAAGAACCTCTTTTCCAAAGCAACATGTTCTTAGACTAAGATTCTGAAGTCAAGATACCTTTATAATATACATGCTGGTTTAGCTTAGCAGCCCATACAATAAAATATCTCTCTGTAATCAGCTCCTGACCGTCTGTATATAGTCCATCTTTACATGGCTTATTTTTCTTTACTCCTTTAATCTATGTCTGTACTCTGTCTCTTTAAAGACTTTTTTTCTTTTTCAACTCTCTATACTCTTTCTTCTCTCTCCCAAGCCTACATACATTTATCTAACACTGTGATCCATTTAGAGTTCTTTTATGTCTGAATCTGTCCTTATTGCATTATCTATAAGTCCCTACTGTCTTGAAGAGCTTTTAAAATGTTAAGGAGCTTTGTTACAGCTGCTCTGGATGTTGACTCCACCTCTCTCCACTTTCAAAATGGTGGACATACCATTTCTGCTAGCTTTGGGGCTGCCAGATAGGAGCTTCACACAGCATTTTAACTCTGAGAATGAGCATGCATCATATAAACCCTTTTTATCTGAGTAATAGCTAAATCTGTCATTGCACAGCCTGGAAATATCTCAGTATATGGCAGCAGGAATCTGTCATGCTTTCCTGTCTGTGCACTCCTAGCAGACCTGATCCCACTGCCAGCCTAGGCATAGAACACTGAGCCATGGCCATGGTCTCAGCTACTTTCCTCCCATCCCCAAGTGGGCCCACAAATGCTCCATAGCTGGAGTTTACACTGGTGGCATGGTCCAGGAAGTTGTGCTTTAAAATGGTGTGGGTTTTTTTCCTGCTATGGCTAAATCAGGAAAACCTCTTTATAAGGAGTCATGCCTCTGCTTGCTTCTAGTAAACAAAGCCCATCTAAGAAAAACCATACTTAACTCTGTTATCTTGTCTAGAATTAATTTTTAAACTTTCTTGGGTTTTACATGGATTTAGTCCACCATGTTGGATTAAATTTGTGCATGGGGCTGGTTATTCATCCCGGCTGCCCAGAACAGAAATAATCACACAGAAACTGTATTAATTGAATCATTGTTTGGCCCATTAGCTCTAGCTTCTTGTTGGCTAACTCTTACATTTAAATTTAACACATTTCTATTCATCTGTGCATAATCATGATGTTGTGACCTACCAGCAAAGTTTCAGCATGTCTATCTCCAGCAGCAGCTCCATGGTGTCTCTCCAACTCTGCCCTTCTTTCTTCTAGCATTCAGTCCAGTTCTCCCCACTTAACGAAGTTCTGCCCTATCAACAGGCCAAAACAGTTTCTTTATTCATTAATGGTATCACAGCAAATAGAGGGAACTCCCTCACCAACAAATGACCAAGCAAATGACCAAGGGTGTCTGCTTCCTTAATGGTCTGCCCCAGATGTTTGAAGATCTATACTATCTCCTTATCAACTTTCCTGAAATGTGCATCATATGGCTGCCCTTGAATAAGGTATCTTACTGCAGTGATTACAACAACGTGTGTGATAAACACAGTGCAATTTCCCAAAGTCTCCGTTTCCATTCCCCACACTACAGCAGATTTCCTTGCCTACCATTTCTGGCCTTACTTGTTTTCCTTTATACACTCCCTGAGATACTTTCAGCAGCGCCTGATAAGGGAAAGGAGCAGTGCACACTTAGCTGACATTATGCAAATATGATGACAAATTGGTCTATGCTTGACAGAAATGTCAGGGCAGAAATCAGAAGAAACGCATCAAGTCTAGGTATCTTTGACCACTGGAAGACAGAGTTCAGAAAAATGCTATTCTTTTCTTTATGTAGTCTCCTTCATTTTATCTATTCTCATATGATCGTCAGGAAGAGCTTGGATGTGACAAAATTACCAAAAAAGGCTGGAAATAGGCTGCAATAGTGAAGCATTTCTTGCAGATATTGTGAGCTAGAGAAAAATTCATATTCCTAAGATTGGATCCTCAACTTGCATCTCCTCCAGCCCCTTAGTGACACAATGACTGTCCAGGTGACTTTGCATTCAAATTCTAGACATACTTATCTTGCCCTGTTCCATTTCTGATGATTTTTTCTGAGAAATAATTTTACATTTCTTCAATATATCCCTTGTAAAGACTCATGAAGATTGACTCTCATCAGGGATTGTGCAGTTTTTATTATTTTGATCACATTTTTGTACGGCATCATTGTAGTTTTACAGAGTGTTGCATTGAATATAAATCAGGGCTACATGGATTATCTCATTGACTCTGTGGGTTTTACCCAGGTATTCTTTCCTCCAGCTTCTGCTGATTCAAAATGGTATCACATACCATATCTCTCTAACCAAACTCATCTGTTGCAGCTAGATAGGACATTTATCTTTTCTGCTATTGATTGCAACAGGATCAAAGTCTCTGCAACATAATTCTATGAATCAAACAGTAAAGTAAAATTATTCACCTACAAATATATCAGGAGACACAAAAGAAAAAACAAATGAGAATGATCCTCTAAGTCTCCTCTTCCTCTCAGTTGTGCATGCTCCTGTGCTGTGTGTATGATATTGTAGCTTGCTATACTATCCTAAACTGCTAATTCATCTTTCTTACAACAGAAGACAGTGGGTTCAAAAAGAAAAAGAGCACTGCCTGTTGTATCTGTGTACCCCCAATGAAGAATGATGAGAGTTCTCAGTGTTTGTGCTTTGACAATTTCTTACATACATTTACATATAAACATATATATGTGTGTGTGTGTGTATTGCACTATAATTATTCCCACCCAAATCCTTCCTTATTTCCCTCCCCTACCTACTAGCTCTCTTTTTTTCTCCCACGAATCCCTTTTTCATATACCTCTTTTTTCTTTGTAATTTAACCAGGACTGTCTGTGTGACCTTGGACTTTGAGATATCCATTAGAAGCTGTGGGTCATGATCTCATTATGGGTTGAACAACTTTTTCATAGGGGTCTCATATCAGATAGTCTTCTTATTCTAGATATCTATATTGTGATTCATAATAGCATCAAAATTATAATTATGAAGTAATAGCAAAAATATTATTATTGTTGTCAATGACCACAACTTGAAGAAGTGTATTAAAGTGTTGAAGCATTCTCAAGATTGAGAACCACTACATTAGAACTTGGTGAGCTCACCAGTAAATACAGACCTAAAGATGATGATTAAACCTCTTATTTCAACAACCTATGGGGTTACATATTTTATAAAGTTATATGTAAAGTGTGACATGAACATCATGCATATGTATCAAACTAGATAGAATTTTGGCCAAGAACATTTGCAGGTGATGTGGGGTTTCAATATCAAAATGCTGAACATCTGCTAGTATAACCTTCTTTTCCTTTCTAAAGTTCACATTTACCTCTCCTGTTTCTGGTTTTCTTTCTTTCTTTCTTCCTTCTTTTCTTCCTTCCTTCCTTCCTTCCTTCCTTTCTCTCTCTTTCTTTCTTTCTTTCTTTCTTTCTTTTTCCTTCCTTCCTTTTTCCTTTCTTTCTTTTTTATTTTATTTTACAGACTATTTTAAAACTATTTTTAAAACAATCTTTCTTTTGTTTTACATACCAATCCCTGTTCCTTCTTTCTCTCCTCCTTCTGTTCCCCCACAATTTCCCTGAAACCCACACACCATCTGCTCCTCAGAGAGGGTGAGGCCTCATATATGGCATCAATAAAGTCTGTCACATTACATGAGGCAGGACCAAGGCCTCCCCTCATATATCTAGGATGAACATGGTATCCATTCATAGATATTGGGCTGTAAAATGCCAGTTCATGTATAAGGAACAAATACTGGTTCCATTGACAGTCGCTCCACAAACTGCTCAAGCCACACAACTGTTCCCCACATTCAGAGGGTCTACTTTGGGCCTATTCAAGTCTAAAGTCAGTGAGCTTCCATTAGCTTGAAGTAGCTGTTTCTGTGGGTTTGTAATCCCAGCTAAGTACTGGACCAAGCTCCTGTAGTTCAAGAGTAGAGAGGGAGGAACAATAATATGAGCAAAGTGGGGTCATAAAACATATTTAAAATCACACAGAAATTAAAAATTAATGCTCAGACCAGATGGGATATTTATAGCAAACCTCTTCTGTTGTATGGAGGGGGCTGCTTGTTGCACCCGACCGTCCAGCTAGCTTAGCCCTGAAATAACCGCAGAGAAATTGTATTCATTAAAACACTGCTTGGCTCATTAGCTCTAGCTTCTTATTGGCTAAGTCTTATATCTTAATTTAACCCATTTCTATTAATCTGTATATCACCACATGGCAGTGACTTATTGGCAAAGCACGTCTATCTCTGGCAGCAGATCTGTGACATCTCCCTGACTCTACTTTCTTCCTCCCAGAATTCAGTTTCATCTTCCCCTCCCACCTAAATTCTGCCCTATCAACAGGCCAAGGCAGTTTCTTTATTCATTAACCAATGAAAGATGCACATGGACAGAAGAACCTCCCACAACAAGGCTTGGGCTTATCATTGGACAGAATACAGGATGATTGTAAGAGCCAGAGATAGTAGACAACTTCAGAAAAAAGTTTTATTAGATATGATAACATTGTTGCCCATAAGAATTCACAATATCTGTGACTGATGCCCAAGACCTGCACGAATCAAACCAGATAAAACACAAGATATAAAGAGCTAATGAGTCCCATTGCTAGTTAAGGAGCTATGAACAACTGATTGATGCTGGGAGAAGAAGAGTTAGTCTTCTTCAGAGATGAATACCCTAAGAGACTCCAATACACTGTCCTATACCCATACACATACAGACAAAACTATAAGACTTAGTGGGTTAAAAAGAAAAATTAGGAGGACTTGGTGGGGTAGACAAGAAGAGGAAGTCAGAGCTAGAAGTGATGAAAATGCATTATATACATGTACAAAAATTTCAAATAACAAAAATCTTACTTTGTCTCAGGTGTGAACTACAATGTATGTAGAAGAGCCAAGGCATTCCATTGAAGGAAGGCATGACTCAGAAAGTGTCTCACTTTAAGAAAGAGCCCACAGAAAAAAGCGATACTCTAGAGAAATGTTAAAGTACCTGTGGTGTGTATTAATATTATAACTGTATTCTGAGCTAAAAAAGAAAAGCCATAATATAAGGTAGTTTATGTATTATTGTCTACTAATTTGCATTATGACATTTCCACATATAGAACAAGTTCCAGACTAGATAAATTCAGTATCTGTAAGGAATTGGATGCTGTTCATGTCCATTTTTTGCTGCTTTCTTTTTTAGAATATATGTTCCATCATCGGTGTCATTTCCTTAAAGTTCATGAGACAGCAGAAATATTAGTCAGTTTTCATCATTCACTATAATGAAATTTCAGACATGGACTAACTTTATGAATAAATTCATTTTCCTACAGTTGTGGAGACTCAACATTTTGGTGCTAAATGTTGGTATTGTCTCTGATGAGGACCGCATGGTTGGTGATAGGAGCATGTGGGTGTATGAGAGGAATCCTGTATCCAAACAAGAAATGAGAAAGAGAATGAACTCTACAATCGATACTAAGAACATGATGCCCCCAGCTAACCTATTTCTTCTTGGACTGACTTCTCCATAGTCTTCCAATCCCAGAAACACCTGAATAAAAGGTTTCAAGTCCATGAACTTTTTGAGGAAAGCCCCATTCAAAGCTCAGAAATAATAAAATAAACCCTTCTAATGATCTCTTTAAAAATTCATATTGAGTATGAAGCAAGGTTCTCAGCTGAGAAATAGTGTCTTTTCTTATTCAATTAACCATCTGAACTTGAGTGAATGAGTAGCAGAAATATGATAAGATACTTTCATCAGAGTGTGGCTGGATTTTTCAACCAATCGGGAACAAGAAAGAAAGGAAGAAAGAGGTAGCATGACTTACTTAAATCTGAATTTCTTAACCATATGCCATTGGAATTTTGGGATCAGATGATGTTTTATCCTAAGAATCTTTTTCTTTGTATTTAAAATGTGCCATCCCTAACTCCTGAGATGGCAATAGGACCCTTCCCCAGTCATGAAAGGTAAAAAGTACTTTCATAAGTCTCCATAAGTATCTTTGAGCATAAACTTGACCATAAGTTGGGAATACTATATTAAGCCAAGAAATGTAAATATTTGATAGGTATAAATAATATCTTCCATAACTAGAAAGTCCTCTTTTTTATCTCAAATGTTAGCTCTTATGATTTTATGTCTGATGTGATTTTTTAATTCACATTTTTTGTCATGTTATGGCCACACTGGTGCACAGTATAATTGGTCTCTTTAATGATATGGGCATTGAAATTTGAAATGCAAGGACTATGTGTCTCAGATTTACCTCCCTGATTTTGACTCTATGTGTGTTGTCTAATAGCGTGGTGTCTTTTGTAATACCACTAGAAACATGCTATTTGAGTAGTTTACTTATTTCATAATAGTTAGTGTGTGTGTGTGTGTATGTGTGTGTATATGTGTGTGTGTGGGGGGGTGTTTGAGATCCAAGGTGGATAGCAAAGATCTCTATAGACATTAGAATTACTGCTGATTCTTCAACTTTTACCTTGTAAACACATTGGGTATTTTATAATGTCTTATTTGATACCCAGTAACACAAGTAATCTACGTGCTTATACATAGACAGTAAAGGGAGGAAAGTAAAATAAAGTATGCACAAGCAGACATTATTTTTGTCCATAATTGAATAAAATTCATACCTTCATGTAGTCATAGTATGGTAAATCATGGATAAGAAAAACAGATAACGAATAAAAACTCTTGTCTTTATAAACTCAATTGTCTTTAATATTAACATCAGCCAATACAAGGTCACTCTTCTTTAATTAACCCACTCTTGGAGCTCTGATTTTCTAGGTTTCTATAACCATGAGGACAATGTTACTGGTTCCAGAAGCAGAGGGAGGCTATTGGAACACTGTAAGGGACAGAACATTGTTGTGGGGGAGGGCACTTGTTGGTTACCAGCTGCCCAGCTAGCTTAGACCCAAAGTAACCACACAGAAATGATATTTAAATCATTGCTTGACCCATTAGCTCTAGCTTCTTATTGGCTAACTCTTACATTTTAATTTGCCCAATTCTATTAATCTGTGTATAGTCATGTGGCTGTGGCTTACCAACTAAAGTTCCTGCATCTGTCTCCAGCAGGGCTACATGATGTCTCTCTGACCCTGCCTTTCTTCTCCCAGCATTCACTTTAGTTTTCTCCTCCCAACTCTGTTCTTTTGCTCTATCACTGGCCAAGACCCTTTCTTTATTCATTAACCAATAAAAGCAATACATTGACAGAGAGATCTCCCAAACTATTTACCCTTTTCTGATTAATCAAAAAGGAAGGCTTTAACATAGTAAAATTACATAAAACAAAATTGGTATCGAGCAAGAATTACAGTTAAAATATTTATATCTACTTTATCTTTTATCATATCTAAGGAAAACTATATTATTACTATCTATACTTCAACTCTATCAAAGACCCCAGAAGGATATATTATTACATAAGTAAATAGAAAGTGCATTATAAGCAACTTCCAAAACTCTAAAATTGCCAGAGTTATCTTACTACCCGGACAGTCACCCAAAGTTCTTCTGTATCATTGGGGCATCTATCTTCAGCCTACAGGCCCATAGTATCCAGCATACTTTTCCACAAAACAGGAAATTTCAAAGACAGTTCTGCCTATATTAACAGTTTGCCATTCACTTTCTTTTGTATCCTGCAGAATATCTAGTAGAGTCTTTTATAAATAAGAAACCCTAAAGGACCATCTCACCTTTAGGCAAGCTCAGGAGTCATTTCTCTGTGGGTCCTGAATGTCCAGTCAAGCAGTCTAGGCAAGAAGGGTTTCTTGCCCAAATTGCTAGCAAACTCTATAAGGAGACTCTTTGATGCCTATCTTCCTCTTGAAGTAATTGGTGCGGCCAGGAGCAGACATTTCTGATTGTCATAAAAAGTCCTAAGTTTTTAAAACCTTTAAGTATCATATTTTGAATATCTCTGAAAGATTTGAATATTACCCAACTAACTGAAATATATCTCTATATATCTAGAAAACTTAACATGACTAAAATTTTGACTATTATAGATAATTGTCTATTAACCTATATTTCTTAATTATACATTACATTTTTAAATGAGATACACAAATACAATATCTTAATCAAAATCAGGAATACATATATATACATATATATATAACAAAATTGACCTTAAATTTGTATCAATAAACCAAGATCCATACCAATGCAAATTATTCATATCTATATCATATCTCCCTTTAAATGTAAACAAACATTTATAGACAATATTTGGGAATATGGGTGTAGTTTTATCTAAACTGCTTCCTGTTGCAGGGGAGAAGACCAGCTTGTTCTTCCTGGCTGCTCATCTAGCTCAGCCCTGAAATAACCACAAAGAAATTATATCAGTTAAAACACTGCTTGGCCCATTAGCTCTAACTTTTTATTGACTAACTCCTACATCTCAGTTTAACCCATTTGTATTAATCTTTTTATTGCCACATGTCAGTGGCCTACCAGGAAATATTCAGCATGTCTGACTCTGGCGACTTCATGGTTTCTCTCCCTCCTTCTGTCTTCTTCCTTTCAGCATTCAGTTCTGTCTTCCCTGCCTACCTAAGTCCCGCCCTATCAAAAGGCCAAGACAGTTTCTTTATTCATTAACCAATGAAAATAACACATAAACAGAAGGACCTCCTACACCATTTCCCCTTTTCTGTTTAAACAAAAATGAAGGCTTTAACATAGTTAAATTACATATAACAAAACAGTTATTAAACAAAAATTACAGTTACAAAATTTATAGCTACTTTATCTTGTTGTAATACGAGGCGGCGGGTCTGCGTCCCGGGCACCCGGCCGCCCACATGGCTTATGCCCCAAAATAATTACACGGAAACTGTATTTTTTTAAACACTGCCTAGCCCATTAGCTCCAGCCTCTTATTGGCTAGCTCTTACATATTGATCTAACCCATTTCTAATATTCTATGTAGCACCACGAGCTGTCTTACCAGGAAAGATCTTAACCTGCGTCTGTCTGGAGTGGGAGAATCATGGCGACTCTTTACTCGGCTTCTTTCTCCCAGCATCCTGTCTGTTTACTCCACCCACCTAAGGGCTGGCCTATAAATGGGCCTAGGCAGTTTCTTTATTATTTAACCAATGACCTTCCTCCATCATTATCTTTTATCATAACCAAAGAAAACTATAACTATAAATTCTTCAACACCATCAAAGACCTCAGAAGGATATATTACCTAAGTAAATAGGAAGTACATTGCAAGCAACTTCCAAAACTCTAGAATTGACAGAGACATCTTACTACCTGGACAGTCACCCAAAGTTCTTCTGTACCATTGGGGCATCCATCTTCAGCATACAGGCCCTTAGTATCCAGCAGGCTTTTCTATGAAGCAGGAAATTTCAAAGACTGTTCAATCATTTTCTTCTGTGTCCTGAAGAATGTCTCACAGAATCTTTCATGAAGCAGGAACCCTGATGGAATATCTCACCTTTATGCAAGTTCAGCAGTCATCTCTTTATGGGTACTGCATGTCCAGTGAAGCAGTCCTTGCAAGAGCAGTTTCTTGCCCTAATGGCTAACCATCTCCATAAGGAGTCTCTTCAATATCCATCCTCCTCCTGAAGCAAATTGGTGCTGCCAGGAGCAGATGTGTCTCATGGTCATTAAAAGTACTAAGTTATTAAAACATTATACATGCCATATTCTGAAGGTCTCTGAAAGATTTAAAGAATACCTATCTAACTGAAATACATCTCTATACATCTAGAAAATCTAACTAACATGACTACGAGCTTAACTATTATACATGAGTATCTATTAATTTATTTCTTAATTATACATTACATTTTTTAAATAAGCTACACAATCACAATACCTTAATAAAGATCAGAAATACAAATAAATATATAACAAAATTTACCTCAATTTATAGCAACAAAGCAAGATCCATACCAATGCAAATCTCTATAGCATATTTATATCATATCTTTCTTTATATGTAAAAGAATATTTGTAAACAATATTTGGGAATATGGGCATAGATTCATCCATACTGCTTCCTGCTGATTGGAGGCACTATTAATAATGTCTTTTATTGTGTATCCTGTATTCTAGGGTCATCTCAGTCAGCAGTTGGGTGAAATAATTTTTGAGGGTGTTCACGGGGACCTTTCAGGGAGATGTGGTCTATCAAACCATATTTGCCTAGAAGTATTCTACAAGTTCTCGTCTTTGTTGGAAACAAGAGAAAAACCTCTTTTCCAAAGCAACATATCCTTAGACTCAAATTTTGGACTCAAGATTACCTTTGTAATATACATGCTGTTTTAGTTTAGCAGCTCATATAATGAATTGTCTCTCTGTACTTAGCTCCTTTACAATCAAAAAAATTAAAAGAAAAACACAATATACATAATCTAGACTCTCTATGAATTTTACATTTTTCTCTACTCCTTTTAATGTATGACTATCTGTACTCTGTCTCTTTACAGCCTTTACCCTTTTTATTTAAAGCACTAACTTTATTTTATGACTCTCTGTACTCTATTTCTTATCTTTCCCAAGCCTACATACATTATCCAACACTGTGACCCATTTAGAGGTCTTTTATGTCTGAATCTGTCCTATTGTTAATCTGTAATTATTTACTGCCTAGGAGAACTTCTTAAAATGCTAAACATTTCTTAAAAACTTAAATTGTGCCATCTGTAGGGGTAATATGGTACCACTTGTTTGCCTGTCCAGTCAAAAACTTAAGCTGTGCTATTATTAAGATAAATATGGAAGTTTCTTCTTACTTTGCACAGTACAGCATGGCAGAGCCACTTGTGCCTCTGAGCCATTTGCACAGCCCCACTTCCAGTCACACAGGGAGTCCACATTGCCATTAACAAGCCATCATACTTTGCTCACAAACCCCAACCAAATGCTCTGTCTCCTGCAAAGGACAGAGGTCACACTAGCAGCATAGCCCAGAAAGCTGGCATTTTAAATCTGTCAGTTTTTATTTATGGTGCAGCTGCTGAGTCAGGAAAATCTCTCTGAGGCAAGCTGTCAGACAGCAAAAAGCTATATTAAATTCTCTCTCTATATTTTTTTTTCACCAAGAATTTCTTTTCAAGCCCTATCAGGTTTTATGTGGATTTACTTGGCCACATTGGAGTGCTCATTGTTAAAAATATATGCAGGCTTGGGAGAGAAAAGAAAAAGGTTTAAGTCTATAAAAAGGGAGAATAGTTGGGAGTGGTGGCACACACATTTAATCCCAAAACTTGGAAGACAGAGGCAGACAGACCTCTGTGAGTTCAAGGTATTGTGGCACACACCTTTAATACCAGCACTTGGGAGGCAGAGGCAGGAAGATCTCTGTGAGTTCAAGGTCAGCCTATCTATGGAGGGAGTTCCAGGACAGCCAAAGATACACAGAGAACCTATCTCAAAAAGCCAGAAATTCAAAGTAAAAATAAAAGAAATAGAAGTTAAAATAAAGCAACATAAAGACGAAAAATACACAAAGAGTCTGGATACTGTATATTACTATGTTCTCTTTGAATTGCTTGAATGCTGAGGAAGGAGCAACAGCTGCTAAAATATATTTGTTTATAAAAGTTGTTGGATTAATCCAAGATAGGTGTTTTGAAAATACCTTGACTACAAAATTGAAGTAAAAACATATGTTACTTTGGAGAAGAGTTTTTGCTTTTGTTTCCACAGAAAAATGAGAGGATATGGATTCATTCTGAGTTTAAAAATATCAGGTTTGATTAAAGAAGACCACCTGAGAAATCTCCGGTAGGAACAGATAGCCCAGATGTCTGAGCTCTACATCTGGAATGGATTCAAGACTGCTGGCTGAGATGATTAAGACTCACAGGATACTCTAGTTAGGAAGTGTTCATAATTTTATTTTTTTTCTAGGTTCCCCACAAGATTATCAGTGCCCCCAATGAGCAGGAAGTAGCCTGGAGAACTACACCCACATTCCCAAAAAATGGACTTTGGATATTTTCCTTTGTTTAGAATGTTGTTACAACTTGTTATGGATAATGGTTGGGAGAAAAGTTAACAAAGGATATTAGATTCAGAGTGTTTTTATTTTTTTTTTTAAAAAAAGAGGGGGAAGTGGTGTGGGACAATTGACTGTATTCTGTCAATTTTATTTTATATAAGTGCTGACTGGTCAGTATTCAGGCAGGAAGTATAGGCAGGACAATCAGACAGGAAGTAGAGGCGGGTCAATGGGAACAGAATAATTCTGGAAAGAGGAAAGCTTGATCCAGAGTTATGACCCATCCACAGAAAAAGCAAGATGTGACTGCCTCGCTGAATAAAATACTGAGCCATGTGGCTAAAATAGATAAGAATTATGGGCTAATAAAAGTTAAAAGAGTTAATAAGAAGCCTGAACTAATAGGCCAATCAGTTTATAACTAATGTAGACCTCTCTGTGATTTCTTGGGACTAAATGGCTGGGAAACCAGGCAGGACAGAAACTCTGACAACAGGTTTCTGCTGTTTGGGAGTGCTGTTAATCAGGTTTGTCGTGGTGTATCCTATGTCCTAGGTTCATCTTGGTTAGATGTTGGGAAAAGTAAATTTTTGAGGCTGTTCATTACAATCTTTCAGGGGATCCTGCTCTATCTATTAGTCTGGAAGCAATCTAGATTCTCATCCTCTGTGGAAACAAGAGAAAAACCTCTTTTTCAAAGCAACATATTCTTAGACCTAAATTTTGAAGTCAAGATACCTTTATAATATACATGCTGGTTTAGCTTAGCAGTCCATACAATGAAATATCTCTCTGTCTTCATAGTCAAAAAATTCAAAAAAAGCACAATAATATACATAAACCAGACTCTGTGTATATTCCATCTTTACATGGCTTATTCTTTTTTTAACTCCTTTTAATCTATGTTTATCTGTACTCTGATTCTTTAAAGACATTACCCCCTTTTTAAGCATTAACTTTATTTTATAAATCTATATACTATTTTTCTTCTTTTTTCCAAGCCTAGAAACATTTATCCCACACTATGCCTCATCTGGATTTATCTTTATTGCATATCTGTAATTCTTTACTGTCCAGGAGTGTTTTTTAAAATGCTAAGTGCTTCTTAAAAATTTAAGCTGTGCCATTGCTATGGTATATATGATACTTTCTGCTTGCTTACCCAGTCTAAAACTTTAGTTGCACCATTAGTATGATATATACAGTCTTTCTGCTTGCCTTCCAAGTCCATCATGGTGGAGCCGCTCATCCACCTATGATCAATGCACACAGCCCCATTCTCAGGCACAAAGCCAGTCCATGTTGCCGTTAAGCAAGCTGCAGAAGTCTGCTAACAAACCCCATCCAAATGCTCTGTAGTCAAATCTCCTGCCTGGAAGAGTCAGAGTTTGCACTGGCAGCATGACCCAGAAATCTGGCACTGCAAAATGGCTTTTTTACATCAGAAAAATCACCCACCATGATTAAGTCAGCTTCCTCCCAGAGTTGAAGGGATGGTTCAACATATGAAAATCTGTCAATGTAATACATCATATAAACAAACTGAAAAATAAAAATCACATGATCATCTCATTAGATGCTGAAAAATCTTTCAACAAAATACAACATCTCTCCTTGATAAAAGTCTTGGAAAGAACAGGGATACAAGGAACATACCTAAACAAAATAACAGCAATATACTGCAAGCCAACATCCAACATCAAACTAAAATGAGAAAAACTCCCAGTGCTTACTCTGAAATCAAGAACAAGACAAAGTTGTCCACTCTTACCATATCTATTCAATACAGTTCTTGAGGTCCTAGCTAGAGAAATAAGACACCAAAAAAAGAACAAAAGGATAAAAATTGGAAAAGAAGTTAAACTCTCACTGTTTGCTGATGATATGATAGTTTACATAAGCGACAAAAATTCTACCAAGGAACATGTACAGCTCATGAACACTTTCAGTAATGTAGCAGGATACAAGATTAACTCAAAATACTCAGTAGCCCTCCTGTGCACAGATGATAAAAAGGCTGGGAAAGAAATCAGAGAATCAACACCCTTCACAATAGACACAAATAGCATAAATTGTCTTGGAGTAACTCTAACCTAACAAGTGGAAGACTTGTGTTATAAGAACTTTAAATCTTTGAAGAAAGAAATTGAATAAGACACCAGAACGTGGAAAGATATCCTATGCTTTTGGGTAGGCAGAATTAACATAGTAAAAATGGCAATCTTACAAAAGCAATCTACAGATCCAATGCAATGCCCAGCAAAATACCTCAAAGACCTTGAAAGAATGGTACTCAACTTCATGTAAAAAAGCAAAATACCCAGGATAGCCAAAACAACCCTGTAAAATAAAAGAACTTCTGGAGGCATTACAATTCCTGACTTTAAACACTACTACAGAGGTACAGTACTGATAACAGCCTGGTATTGAAGAGCCTGGCATAAGAACAGACAGGAGGTCCATTGGATCTGAATAGAAGACTCAGATATCAAGCCACACATCTTTGAACACCTAATTTTTGACACAGAAGCAACAAATATCAAATGGAAAAAAAGCATATTTAACAAGTAGTACTGGCATAACTGGATATCAACACATAGAAGAATAAAAATATACCCATATCTATCACCATGCACAAAATTTAAGTCCAAATGGATTAACTACCTCAAGATAAAGCCAGCCACACTGAACCTCAAAGAGGGGAAAGTGTGAAATACACTTGAAACCTTTGGCACTGGAGCCCACTTTCTAAATACA
The DNA here is from genome assembly GCF_950005125.1 of Chionomys nivalis. Classification (NCBI taxonomy): domain Eukaryota; kingdom Metazoa; phylum Chordata; class Mammalia; order Rodentia; family Cricetidae; genus Chionomys; species Chionomys nivalis. The sequence continues at coordinate 75,775,199 of NC_080096.1, read as the reverse complement.
GTCGCAGCAGCACAGACACTGAGAGAAACAATTAGTAAATGGGACCTCCTGAAACTGAAAAGCTTCTATAAAGCAAAGGACATTGTAAACAAGACAAAACAACAGCCTACAGAATGGGCAAAGGTCTTCACTAACCCCACATCAGACCGGGGTCTGATCTTCAAAATATACAAAGAACTCAAGAAATTGCTCACCAAAAGAACACATAATCCAATAAAAAAAAAAAGAGTACAGACCTAAACAGAAAACTCTCAACAGAGGAATCTAAAATGGCTGACAGACACTTAAGGAAATGTTCAACATCCTTAGTCATCAGAGAAATGCAAATCAAAACAACTCTGAGATTCCATCTTACACCTGATTTACAAAATCAAAATCACTGATGACAACTAATGCTAGAGAGGATGGCGGGAAAGGGGAATACTTCTGCATTGCTGTTGTGAATGCAAGCTGGTATAACATTTTTGGATGTCAGTGTGGCTATTTCTCAGAAAATTGGGAAACAACCTTCCTCAAGACCCAGTAATACCACTTTTGGGTATATTTCCAAAGGATGCTCAGTCATGCCACAAGGACATGTGCTCAACTATGTTCATAGCAGCTTTGTTTGTCATAGCCAGAACCTGGAAACAAGCTAAATGCCCTTCAACCAAAAAATGGATAAGGAAAATGTGGTACATTTATACAATGGAATACTACACTGCAGAAAATAAAAAAACAACTTGAATTTTGCAGGAAAATGGATGGAGGCAGAAAACATTATTTTGAGTGAGACAGACACACACAGACAATTATCACATGTATTCACTCATGGTGGTTTTTAAACATAAAACAAAGAAAGCCTGCCTACAAACCACAATCCCAGAAAGCCTAGACAACAATGATGACACTAAGAGAGACTTACATAGATCTAATCTACATGGGAAGTAAAAAGTAGAAAAAGACAAGGTTCCCCTGAGAAAATTGGGAGAATGGGTCCTTGGGGGAGGATTGAAGGAGGATGAGGATAAGTAGGGATGGGAGCAGAGAAAAATGTAGTGCTCAAGGAAAATCAATAAAAAAAATACCAAAAAACCCAAAATGGCTGGTTTTTTTCTTTTGCTAACACTGAATCAGAAAAACTTTTCTTAAAGGAGCTACTGTACACTGTCAGCAAACAGCAAGAAGCTGTGTTAATTTTGTTAAACTCTGTATTTTTGTGTCTAGGTTTCCTTTTCAAGCTTTCTCAGATTTCCTGTGGATTTTAGTCCACCATGTTGGCACTAATTTGTGTGAAAAAAGCCCTCTCTGTCTTACAGACACATGACTACAAGATACCTTCTGATTCAGATGTGTCTTGCTCTCCTGAGTCTCTTTCTTCAGACACAGCTGCAAACAAAACAGCAATCACTATCTGACTGGTCAAGCCCAAATTTGAAATTACAGTCCAAAGAGGAAATGATAACAGATAACACACATGGCCTATATGTTCGTCATGCAGACTGGGAATGCATTGAAAATTCGTTCTTGGGTCCTGCAGTCAGCAATGAAGTTCTACACTTTTCCACATGGAAACAATAGTTTGATTTTCTGCTTGATTTTTTTCAATTCTCTTTTTGATTTTATTTAGCATGCTTATTTTTTTTGAACTATTTAATATTGTACTTCTTTGATACCAAAGGCAAAATAAGCAAACCAATAAAGGACTGTGATAAAACAACAACAACAAAGCAACCAAGACATGACTTCTCAATGGATTTTGTATATAGCTTACAGAGTCTGGGCAGAGAAGCAGGGAGCTTACATGAGACTGACCCTAGCCCTCTGAAAAAGTGTTTTAGCTGTGTAACTTGGTCTTTGTGTAAGACTCCTAACAATGAGATGAGGGGATGTCTCTGCCTCTGTTGTCTGTTTTAGGGACCTATTCTTCTTGCCTGATTGCCGCACTCAACCTATGTAGAGGAGGGGGTACCTAGTCTCACTGCAACTTGATATTCCATGACTGGCTTATATCCATGGGATGCCTACCTATATTAGAAGAGAAACAGTAGAGGAGGAGTGAATGGTGTGGAAGAAAAGAGGTGGGGTGGGGGATTTGCAAGAGGGGAGGGAGGGGAAATTTTATTTGGGGTGTAAAAACAAACAAGTAAATAAATAACCAAATTTAAAAAGGATATCATAAAATTTGCAGACAAATGATGGAACTAGAAAAAAAAAAACATTCTCATGAAGCAACCTAGGACCAGAAAGACAAACATGGTATTTGTTCACTGATAAGTTAATATTAGCTGTTAAGTAAATGATAATCATGCTACAATCAGATCCCAAGAGGTTAGGTGTAGGGACATAGCCCCACTCATTGGGGGCGTGTTTGCCTCGGGCTAATGTTTACGGATAAATCTGCCGGGCATGAGCCCAGCAGCCTTTTTTTTTCTTTTGCTCCGCTTTTCCAGTGCTCCACGGGAACCTGTGGTCCTATAAGTCTATTTCCTTATTAAAGCTGTATACATCTATATAATCTGTCTACATTCATTTGCGCCACCACAGTTAGGTAAAAAGGAAGGGTCTTTAGGATGCATGGATCTACTTGGAAAAAGGAAATAGAATATATTTTGCAGGTGGACTGGGAGCAGGTTGCGATAGGAATTGGAGGAAATCTTATTGAGGGGAGAGAGGGAGAAAATGAGGGGAGAGATAGTTGGAATTGGAGAGCTCTGGGAGTATGGTGTGCAAATCTAGTGAAATGAAGCCTTCCTGGAACCTATGAGGGTGATCCTAGTGAAGACTCCTAATACTGGAGGATACAAAGTGTGAAGTGGCCATCTTCTGTAGCTAGGAAAGGCTTCCAGTGGTGGAACTGGCTTGCATTTGAGTTATTATTGAATGAAGGGCCCATGGAGATTCTGAAACAATCTCAATGCTATGACAAAAGGTCACTCCCTGCAAACTAACAGCTGGGCCCCATTACAGAGGGCAACATCTGCACAGCTCATGTAGAACATAGAAAGGATAAGTGGGTACCTTAATGGAACTTTCACCCCTAAATTCTAATCTCTTTGGTGTGAGAAGGTACTCTGCACACTACTTAAAAAGAAACCTGGACACCAAACAAGCCACAAAACTTTTGACCTCACTCTGCTCTATTTGAAAGATGTGGTGAGGCAATATTGACCTACAACTTGTGGGAGTGGCCAAATTGTAGAAGTAGCCACCAAATGTCCTTTTTAACCTGAGTCCCATGCTGGTTGAGGGAGACCATGCCTGACACTGCCTGGATGACCAGGAATTGGAGGCTGGACAGCCCAGAGACCTAAGGGAGGACCAAACAAACATAACTAGAAACATCAAAACAAAACCCTCAATGATATTCTGTTGTGATTATAGATAAGAACCTTGTCCAGTCCTCTTCAGAAAGGATTCTCCTGGCAGCATATGGGAGAGGGTGCAGAGATGAACAGAAAGACATTATGTGGGGAGAGTCAAAACTGGAGGGCTCCATGGTATTACTCCCCTCCGAGCTCAGGGAATCCCACAGAATTGTAAGAGTCAGAGGGGATGGAGAACACCAGGAGAAGAGGACCCACTAAGTCAATTAAGCTGGCCTCATATGGGCTCACAGAGACTGAAGAAGAAAGAACAGGTCCTGCATGAGTCTTCACTAGACCCTCTGGTTATACGGGGTTTTTTTTTATTTATTTATTTATTTTATTTATTATGTATACAATATTCTGTCTGTATGTATGCCTGCAGGCCAGAAGAGGGCACCAGACCCCATTACAGATGGATATGAGCCACCATGTGGTTGCTGGGAATTGAACTCAGGACCTTTGGAAGAGCAGGCAATGCTCTTAACCTCTGAGCCATCTCTCCAGCCCCCTCTGGTTATAAGTTATGGCTCTTAGTTTGATGTTTTTGAGGGACACCCAGCAGTTGGGAATGGATGTGCGTCTGGCACTTCTTCCTCCTCTTGGGATTCTTTGTTATCTATTAGGTTTCCTTGTCTAGCCTCAATATGAGGGCTTTAGCATTGTCTTATTGTGTCTTGTTTTGTTGTGTTTGGCTGTGTCTCTTGGATGCCAGCTCCTTTTTGAAGATCAAAGTAGGGATAATGAATACGGTGGAGACAGGATATAGAGCAAAGCTGAGAGAAGAGTTGACAGAGGAAACTGAAGTCAGGATGAGAGAAGAATTTATTTTCAATAAAAAGTGATAAATTGAAAATAGTATATTGATATATCTTTTCCTATAATATGTCATTAATAATCTCATTTTTAGTAGTTTTATTGATAATTTCTTTCATTCCTATCTGAAAATCTAAATTTTATCACAAGTGCACACTAAAATATTTATTAGCTAAAGTCTCTAAATAGCTAGAATAATTGAAAATATTGCATTATATACATTTAATAAATGTGTATATTCACATACATACATATGTTTAGAGAATATATTGGGTCAGGTTGAATGATAGTAGTATAGACAGGCAAATTATTGAATATATTATTTGAATAATATATTATTCGAAATATACATTGAAGAGACAGAGAACCTGGTAGTTCTTCTGCACATGAAGTTGAAAGCCTAAGTGGTCCCAGTTCATGTTGTAGGTTTGAAAGTCGTCTGGAATATCTGCTGTTAAGTCCTCTTTGTAAGGTCAAAGAAGCTGCACATGTGGATGATAATAGTACTGTTAAACACTAGTTCAGGAAGAAAAGAGCTTGAAAATCTGCACTGTCTTCTCATGTGATTGCCCTTCTGTCTAGACACCTCAGACTACTATATGACTCCTTTTCACAATCTCAGTTTACCATTCCTCCATTATTTAATAACCCATGCCAATCTATTCCAGAAACACCATTGTAGACACACTCTGAATTGCATCTTGTCAACTACTAGGTAAGCATAAGTCTAGTCAAGTTAACTGAATATTAACCATCACATATATGACACACACACACACACAGAGAGAGAGAGAGAGAGAGAGAGAGAGAGAGAGAGAGAGAGAGAGAGAGAGAGAGAGAGAGAGAGAGAGAGAGAGAGAGAGATTTGGGTATCCATGAGGAATCGCAGAATCTATCACCCCTAGATAATGGGACACTACCTTATTTATGCCACCATTCAAACACAAATGTACAATTCATGTCCCATCTGGACTTTCTTCTCTCTGCTCTTTCTTCAAATTTCAGATGATAATATCAGTATAATCCATTTAAGAACATTATGAACAAACCTCTCCTGTGCTTTCTGTCCTAAACATGAAGAAGCCATTTCTCTGAGATAAGTTCTAAAGCTGCTGCAACATTTGTGTAGAATATGTCATCTCTCCTTATCTTATCTGTATCTTGGAAAGTCTGTCCTGTGCTTATTTCATATGGCATGACATTTGGTGTTTGTGACCGTCATACTGGAGTTAACGGCATATGGGAACTCACCCACTCTGAATACTAAGCTTATCCAGTCTCTCTCCCAGAACTAATATAAGACAACTAATAAAAATGCTGGCAATAACCGAGGGTCATATAAATGCCAAACACTATAGTGATTCCTCATTTTGAAGTTCTGTAATGTCACCGCTTTACCAGCATCGTGGAAGAAAGGAGGGGTAGGCAAAGCTGGGTACTTGAGTAATTAGAAATAGTTTCTCAGGATTCATTTCAAGTTTTTCTATTAAAGTGAAGACACATATTTTAGGGTCACCTTGAACTTGAGATCAAGTTTCATAGTGGAATTAGAAATTGTGTGACCCTTCCAAAGTCCTCTCTTTGTGTTTATGCATTTTCCCAAACCAAAAAATAAAAATAATATAAAAAAACTATAATAGAATCCTTTAACTAAATCAGATGCAGATGGCTGTTTGATCAAACAGGGGTAATTTTTATCATTTTAAAAGCTTTTGTTTTCATAAAGGAAAGAAAATGGGACATGTTTCTTTGCTTCTGTTTTTAAGGAAGAAAAAAAGCATATGTTTTTTAATTTGAAGTGGAGTATTAATGGCGTTATCTCCTGAGAATTGCTACACTACAGTGAATTGTAGAAAACGAATTTACTTGCAGCTTTCTGGTAAATTTTTCTCTGACTTAGAGAGTTAGTGCCGTATTATAGCAGCCTACTGCTCCTAGATAATATGTACACACCCTGAGAGTTAATTTCCTGAGCCTCTTTTACTAGATCGTCTTGTTTTCTTTGTTTATATCATTGATTTAGAGAAAATCATTCAGTGAATATTGAGTGTTTCCCTAAACGAGAATGTGATAAAATATGGCAGGGAGACTGAGGGATACAGTGTAACTAGGATAACAAAGCCTTGTGTATCTACTGCAATTTATGACTCACATTATCCTGTGTGAATCTCTCTGTACACCTGAGCATTATGGGGATAGGCACAATCACACCAATTTTATAGTTTGAAGTGAAAACATGTGGCATTTAATTGGGTTTCCTGTGGTGCCCTCCCCCTATACCATCAGTAATTGAACTGTTGCTTGCAGATTCACCAGTCAGTATAATGTTCCTTTGGCATAAAGATGCTTCTATATTAAACATCAGCCAAGCCATTAAAAGGTCTTTTGACTACACATACTGTTTACCTGACTCTGGAGTTAAAACCCTGGCAGGGGTAACCACATTTTGAGGATTTGCATCTGAACAAAGATGCTTATCACTGAATCTCAAAGACCAACCTGAAATCCACAAACTATGTAAGGAGTAAGATGCACAAATGAACAACTACAAGGGTGATATGTGGCTAAATGAATGAGACATCTTCCTCAGCAGAAGACCTTCTTTAAAGCTTTTGGTGATAAGCATAAAGTTAATGTTGTCGTAATATTTGTTGGACAAATACATCCCTTCCAATCACTTCAGTTGTGACCTCAGTCACTCAATCAATGATTATTTTCTGGGTTTTGACGGGGATATGTAGACAAGAAACTCTTCTTGGCTACTTTGAGAACCATGGTTATGAAGCTTCATTTTCTATTTATTAAAAAATAGTTTAGAAACTACACCTAATTTTGTAAACTTGTTGTGAATTTATATAAATTAAGATGAAGTTTTGGCAAATAATTAAGTTTTTAGGACAATATGGGCTTTTCATTTAATGATTAGAGTTATTTTTAATATTCTACTTAAGTCCTAGAAATACAAAATGAATAAGAAATTAATGCCGATATTAATTAACCCTATCAAGACAAATTCTGCACACTAATGTGGGATTCCCTCTGTATGCTGTGATACCATTGGCTAACAAAGAATCTGTTTTGTCTAGTGGCTTAGTAGAACAGAGGTAGGTGGGGAAAACTAAACTAAATGCTGAGAGAAAGGGGAGCAGCTATGGAGCCGCTGCTGGAGACAGACATGCTGATACATTGCTGGTAGGTCACGACCTCATGGTGATGCACAGATTAATGGAGATGTGTTAAATTAAGATGTAAAAGCTAAAAAAAAAAATATGTAAAAGCTAGCAAATAAAAAACTAGAGCTAATGGACCAAGCAGTGATTTAATTAATATGGTTTCTGTGTGATTATTTCTGGAGTCTGGAATGCTGGGGAACAAACAAGCAGCCTCCTTACAACAGCACACATTTCTTCCCTCTTGTTTTCTTGCTCTGCAACTCATTTTTTGCCTTCTTATTTATTTCCATGACTTTTATCGCTAAATATTGATCAATATAGGAAGGGATCATGGAGTATAAGCACAATTACCCGATGCAATGAGATAATGATGTCCCTCCCCACCACAGAGTCAGAGCTTATCTTACAAAACTCCAGGGTCTGGTGGTGATACCTCACTTCAAGTTGTTAGTCTGGTGGGCGGAGGTCTTAGAGATCACCCAAACATTATAGGTTATTGTACGTTCTCTTGGTCACCTACAAGAAGTTCAAAGTAAATATCTATTACCAAAGATACTACATATTTTGATCACAGGTTTGAGAAATCAAGTGAGTCCTGATAAAGAAGTTTCCCATGACACATACCCAGTGCCAGCTCTTATAATGTTGGCAGGTGCTATGTGAACTGCCAAGAGAGAAGTTATGAAGAGTCCTATACCAAGGTAAAGCCTGAGAACTACAACATCAGACCCAGGAGGATAATCCCAGATGGGGAATATAATGGCACTACTTTCTTGAAAACATCTTACAGCTGTCTAATTGGACTCATAGGCTGCTCAGTTGGAAGGAACTTATGACTGGTGGTATAAAGGTATCTATCCGTGATGGGAAGCTGCTACTATGTGACTAAAGAAGCCTGCTTCCAATTGCCTTCCAAATACTCATCCTTATATCCCCAGATAATGCAACTCTTCTGTCTCATCAAAGAAGCTTCTTTTGACAGTAAATGGAGAACATTGGAAAAATTTGCTCAAAAGGAAAATAAGCAATGATCCTGAATGCCCAGGGCCAAATAGGACATTTATAATACACCCCTTACTGTTAAAACCTAGGAGATATTGTAAAACAAATAAAGGGAGAATGTAAGAGCCTAATAACCTGGATGACTGCTTTCTAATAGATTCTTCTGAATAGGATGGGGTATTACTCCATATACTCTCAACAATATGGTTGCTTGCATAAGACCAGCAGATTGATTTACTGATGCCATTACTGTTGCTTGCTTTTTCTTGTTTTTGAGAATTATCCTGGTTGGATTTTCATGGATTTTGTTGTGGACACTGTCAGTATTATACTATGTGGAATTATCTGAGAAGAGGAAACAGCAATTAAAAAGTGACTCAGTAAGATTGGTCTACATTAAAGGCCATTGAGCATTTTCTTTACTGATGACTGATACAAGCAGCCCAGCCCATGTGGTGGTGTCACCCCTGGACAGGCGACCCTGAGTACTATAAGACAATGAGATAAGTAAGCCATGAAAAGCAAACAAGAAAGCTGTATTTCCCCATGGATTCTACTCTAGTTCCTGTTTCCGCATAGCCACCGTGAGTTTCATTCCTAACTTCCTTCAGTGATAAACTGCCATGTATAATTTTAAAAGCAATAAACTCTTTCCTCTTCTGGTTGTTTTTACTCATGGTGTTTTATCATAGCATTAGAAAGTTGACTGAAACAGGGGTTTGTTACTGTTGTTGTTTTTCAGGGACAATATTCTAATACTGAGTGATCAGCATCCCAAATGAATGTAATTAGGTGAAACGATAAGTGGACACCTTAGGAATCAATAGTATGCATTTGTGTGTGCATATGCGAGTGTATATGTGTGTATTTGTGTGTGTATGTATGTGTGTGTGTGTAGAGGTTAGGAATTTGAGGTGAGTGGAGTGAGCAGGAGGAGTTAGAAAGGAAAAGAGCCATAAAAATAATTTTAACACAGTATACTCATATGTAAAATCCTCTAATAAAATAAATACTGACTAGGGAAACACTATGTGTCTTCAGGATGTAGTAGAAAGTTCCATGACTATTTATTGCCTCAAGCACTATTAGCTTTCCAACAGTAACGCTAAGATTTTAAGAAATATAGTGAATCAAGTTACATTTGCTGAAGATAGATAAGAAAAATATACTCTGCAGGAAAGTTTACATGACAAATGACTCAGTTGTTTTAAAAAGCAAAGTAATATAAACTTCATAGGAAGTAGAAGATAATCTCTTCAACCAATGGCAAGATGAAGCTGCATGATAAAGTTATAGAGTGATAAGTTCTTCCAAAATCAAGGAAAAGAATTTTCCATTCTACAGCTAAATTCTGGAGTTAACTTAAGCAACTACAGCTCATTGCAACTTGCATTAGTCCCATTTCAAATATTCAAATGCCTATTAGTAGTATATAGCTATGTGCTTGGGATCCAAAAGCTGTAGTGTTTTTTCATTTTTATTTTAATAAATAAAGTTTCTCTGAAGATCAGAGAGTAAAACAGTCCCACTGGTCAGCCTTACAGACCAGGCAGTGGTACCAGAGAACTTTAATCCCAGTAACCACACTAGTTGCCATAGAAACGGGGTGGTGCATGCCTTTAATACAAGGGGTGCACACCTTTAATCCCAGAGCTAGAGAGGATTATAAAACGGGGTGACAGCTCTGAGTCACAGTCTCATTCTAATATTGCTGGAGGCAGGGTCATCATTTTCAGAGGTTGAGGTAAGAGCCAATGGCTTACTGCTTTGTTATTTGGGTCTTCAGGTTAAACCCCATTTTTTTAAAATTGTGCTTCAAAAAGCCATAAGTTCTAGGCCTACGAGAAATCTGAATCTGACGCCATAGATTGTTTTTGAAACCATCAGTATTGCTATGAAGTGTTGCGGTATGAAAGACTTCCTCACTAGTCCAGAATGGAGTACAATAAAGGTTTATTTATTAAGGGGTAAACTCACAGAAAGAGTAGTGATCTACTTTCCTTTGCACGTTCCTGGAATTGGAACTGAATCCAGCAGCCAAAGGGCCTGAGCACGCTTTTTGTCTGCACATATGAGACAATGCCCAAAATGAGCCAGTATCTTTTTTTTTTATTGAAAAAAAAATTTTTGCCTCCTCCCCGCCTCCCATTTCCCTCCCCCTCCTCCCGCCCCTCTCCCCCTCTCCCCTCCTCTTCTTCTCCCTCTCCAGCCCCAAGAGCAGTCAGGGTTCCCTGCCCTATGGAAAGTCCAAGGTCCTCCCCACTCCATCCAGGTCTAGGAAGGTGAACAACCAAACTGTCTAGGCTCCCGCAAAGCCAGAACATGAAGTAGGATCAAAACCCCATGCCAGCTGGCCTGCCTGCACCAAGCAAGGTAGACGCTTTGTTTACGAACTACCCAACCAGCACGGAGATCTGAGCTCAGTACCAGGAGAGACATCATTGGGGTGAGTTTGTGACGCGGCAGCAGCCCCAGACAGGGAACTCAGAAGTTCCTCACCCACCCCCCACCCCTCCTGGGCTCCCTGCAGAGACTCTCCTCCCTGCAGGCTGCCTCTCTGTTCCTATCCCACCCAGCTTGCATCCAGAACCCTTCTTCCTTCTGTCCCCTTCCTTCTCTGGGCACATAACACCACCTAGCTCAGCCTGTCTAGGCGCTGGGGGCAAATCCTCAGGGCAAACAGACAGGCAGGAGTTCCTTTGTTTCACTGGCCTGTCTGGGCGCTGGGGGCAAATCCTCAGGGCAAACAGGCGGGCGGGAGTTCCTTTGTTTCACTGGCCTGCCTGCACCAAGCAAGGTAGGTGCTTGGTTTAGGAACTACCCAACCAGCACGGAGAGTGGATCTTGACACCAGGAGAGCCATCATTGGGCACGGAGATCTGATATTGTCACCAGGAGAGACATCACTGGAGCACCAGGAGAACCATCACTGGGGAGTACCATCACTGGGAAGGTACAACAGTAGGCAAGGAAACCTGATCCTGTAAAAGAAGATCCATAGGAGAGCATTCGGAGGAAGAGATGGGCAGGCGCCAATGCAAGAATTCACCCAACAATCTGAAAAATAATATGAAACCACCAGAACCCAGCGACCTCACAATAGGAGGACATGAACACCTTAATCATGAAGAAGTAGAAAAAATTGACTTTATGAAAGTGATTGATGCCCTTAAACAGCATGTAAAAAATGCCCTTATAGAAATGGATGAGAAGTATAACAGAAAGTTTGAAGAATTGAGTAAATCAGTGAATGATACCCTAGGAAACCAAGGAAAAACAATCAAACAGATAATGGAAACAGTTCAAGTCTTGAAAACTGAATTGGAGGCAAAGAAGAAAACACAAACAGAAGGCTGGCTGGACATGGAAAATCTAGGTAAATGAATAGAGTCTACAGAAACAAGCATAACCAACAGAATACAAGAGATAGAAGAAAGAATCTCAGATTCTGAAGATACCATAGAGAAAATAAACACGCTGATCAAAGAAAACAGCAAGGCCAACAAACTCTCATCACAAAACATTCAGGAAATATGGGACACAATAAAAAGACCAAACCTAAGAATAATAGGAGTAGAAGAAGGGGAAGAAGCGCAACTCAACGGTCCAGAAAATATATTTAATAAAATTATAGAAGAAAACTTTCCCAACCTAAAGAAAGATATACCCACGAAGGTTCAAGAAGCATACAGAACACCGAATAGGCTGGATCAAAAAAAAATCCCCTTGCCACATAATAATCAAAACACAAAGCATACAGAATAAAGAAAGAATATTAAGAGCTGCAAAGGAAAAAGGCCGAGTTACTTATAAAGGTAAACCTATCAGACTTACACCTGACTTCTCTATGGAAAGCATGAAAGCCAGAAGGTCCTGGATAGATGTACTGCAGAAACAATGAGACTGTGGATGCAAGCCCAGACTACTATACACAGCCAAACTTTCATTCACTATAAATGGAGAAAACAAAATTTTCCAGGATAAAAACAAATTTAAACAATACGTAGCCACAAATCCAGACTTACAGAAAGTAATAGAAGGAAAATCACTAACCAAGGAGTCCAACAATGACCACAATATCTCAGACAACTAGAGACCCTTCACCAGCGCAACACAAAGAAGGGAAACACACAAAATTTACTACCAGAAAATGACCGGAGTTAACAACCACTGGTCATTAATATCACTTAATGTCAATGGACTCAACTCACCTATAAAAAGGCACAGACTAAGAGATTGGATACGAAAACAGGATCCAACATTCTGCTGTTTACAAGAAACACACCTCAACTACAAAGACAGACACCTACTCAGAGTAAAGGGTTGGGATAAGGCATATCAAGTTAATGGACGTAAGAAACAAGCAGGTGTGGCCATACTAATTTCTAACAAAGTTGACTTCAAACTTAAATCAATCAGAAGAGATGGAGAGGGACATTTTCTACTCATAACAGGAACAATTCATCAGGATGAAGTCTCAATCCTGAATATCTATGCCCCTAATACAAAAGCACCCACGTACGTAAAAGAAACATTGCTAAAACTCAAGGCAGCAATCAAACCACACACATTAATAGTAGGAGACTTTAATACTCCTCTCTCACCAATGGACAGGTCAATTAGACAGAAACCTAACAGAGAAATAAGAGAATTATTGGAGGTAATGAATCAAATGGACTTAACAGACATCTATAGAATATTCCACCCATAGGTAAGAATATACCTTCTCTGCAGCTCATGGAACCTTCTCGAAAATTGGCCACATACTCAGTAACAAAGCAAACATCCACAGTTACAAAAAAATATCTGTAACCACCTGTATCTTATCTGATCACCATGGATTAAAGCTAGAATTCAACAACAATGCTACCCCCAGAAAGCCTACAAACTCATGGAAACTGAACAGTCAACTACTGAACCATACCTGGATTAAGGAAGAAATAAAGAAAGAAATTAAAGTCTTCCTTGAATTCAATGAAAATAAAGAAACAACATACTCAAACCTATGGGACACTATGAAAGCAGTCCTGAGAGGAAAGTTCATAGCACTAAGTGCCCCCTTAAAGAAAACAGAGAAAGCACACATTGGAGACTTAACAGCCCATGTGAAAGCACTAGAAAAAAAAGAAGCAGACTCACCTAGAAGGAGTAGAAGACTGGAAATAATCAAACTAAGGGCTGAAATCAACAAAATAGAAACACAGAAAACAATTGAAAGAATCAATGAAACAAAAAGCTGGTTCCTGGAGAAAATCAATAAGATTGATAAACCCCTATCCAAACTAATCAAATGGCAGAGAGAGAATTTGCAAATTAATAAAAAAAGAAATGAAAAGGGGGACATAACCACAGACACAGAGGAAATTCAGAGAATCATTAGATCTTACTACAAAAGCCTGTATGCCACAAAACTGGAAAATGTTAAAGAAATGGACACTTTTTTAGATGAATACCATATACCAAAGTTAAACCAGGACCAGGTAAACAACCTAAATAGACCTGTGAGTCGTGAAGAATTAGAAGCTGTTATCAAAAACCTCCCTTCCAAAAAAAGTCCAGGACCAGATGGTTTCAATGCGGAATTCTACCAGAACTTCCAAGAAGAACTAATACCTATACTCCTAAATGTATTTCACAATATAGAAACAGAAGAGTCATTGCCAAATTCCTTCTATGAAGCTACAGTAACTCTGATACCAAAACCACACAAAGACTCAACCAAGAAAGAGAATTACAGGCCAATCTCACTCATGAACATCGACGCAAAAATCCTCAACAAAATACTGGCAAACCGAATCCAAGAACACATTAGAAAAATTATCCATTATGATCAAGTAGGCTTCATCCCAGAGATGAAGGGCTGGTTTAACATACGCAAATCTATCAATGTAATCCATCATATAAATAAACTGAAAGAAAAAAACCATATGATAGTTTCATTAGATGCTGAAGAAGCATTTGACAAAATTCAACATCCCTTTATGATAAAAGTCTTGGAGAGATTAGGGATACAAGGGCCATACCTAAATATAATTAAAGCTATTTACAGCAAGCCGACAGCTATCATCAAATTAAATGGAGACAAACTTAAAGCCATCCCACTAAAATCAGGAACACGCCAAGGCTGTCCACTCTCCCCATACCTCTTCAATATAGTTCTTGAAGTCTTAGCAATAGCAATAAGACAACATAAGGGGATCAAGGGGATTCGAATTGGAAAGGAAGAAGTTAAACTTGCGTTATTTGCAGATGATATGATAGTGTACTTAAGCGACCACAAAAACTCCACCAAAGAACTTCTACAGCTGATAAATACCTTTAGTAATGTGGCAGGATACAAGATCAACTCCAAAAAATCAGTCGCCCTCTTAAACACAAAGGATATAGAAGCAGAGAGGGAAATAAGAGAATCATCACCTTTCACGATAGCCACAAACAGCATAAAATATCTTGGGGTAACTCTAACCAAGGAAGTGAAAGATCTATTTGACAAGAGCTTTAAGGCATTGAAGAAAGAAATTGAAGACGATACCAGAAAATGGAAGGATCTCCCTTGCTCTTGGATTGGGAGGATCTACATAGTAAAAATGGCAATTCTACCAAAGGCAATCTATAGATTCAATGCAATCCCCATCAAGGTCCCATCAAAATTCTTCACAGATCTTGAGAGGACAATAATCAACTTTATATGGAAAAACAAAAAACCCAGGATAGCGAAAACAATCTTATACAATAAAGGAACTTCTGGAGGCATTACCATCCCTGACTTCAAACTCTATTACAGAGCTACAGTAATGAAAACAGCGTGGTACTGGCATAAAAACAGAGAAGTCGACCAATGGAATCGTATAGAAGACCCGGATTTTAACCCACAAACCTATGAACACCTCATTTTCGATTGAGGAGCTAAAAGTGTACAATGGAAGAAAGAAAGCATCTTCAACAAATGGTGCTGGCACAACTGGATGTCAACCTGTAGAAGAATGAAAATAGACCCATATCTATCACCATGCAAAAAACTCAAGTCCAAATGGATCAAAGACCTCAATATCAATCTGAACACACTCAACCTGATAGAAGAGAAAATGGGAAGTACCCTACAAGATATGGACACAGGAGATTGCTTCCTATGTATAACCCCAGCAGCACAGACATTAAGGGCAACATTGAATAAATGGGACCTCCTGAAACTGAGAAACTTCTGTAAAGCAAAGGACACTGTCACTAAGACAAAAAGGCACCCTACTGACTGGGAGAAGATCTTCACCAACCCTGCAACAGACAAAGGTCTGATCTCCAAAATATATAAAGAACTCAAGAAACTAGACGTTAAAATGATAATTAACCCAATTAAAAAATGGGGCACTGAACTAAACAGAGAATTCTCAACAGAAGAAGGTCAAATGGCCAAAAGATACTTGAGGTCATGCTCAACCTCCTTAGCGATCAGAGAAATGCAAATCAAAACAACTTTGAGATATCTTCTTACACCTGTCAGAATGGCTAAAATCAAAAACACCAATGATAGACTTTGCTGGAGAGGTTGTGGAGAAAGGGGTACCCTCATCCATTGCTGGTGGGACTGCAAACTTGTGCAACCACTTTGGAAATCAGTGTGGTGGTTTCTCAGAAAAATTGGGATCAACCTACCCCTGGACCCAGCAATACCACTCCTGGGAATATACCCAAGAGATTCCTTATCATATGACAAAAGCATTTGTTCAACTATGTTCATAGCAGCATTATTTGTCATAGCCAGAACCTGGAAGCATCCTAGGTGTCCTTCAATGGAAGAATGGATGAAGAAAGTGTGGAATATATATATACACATTAGAGTACTACTCTGCAGTAAAAAACAATGACTTCTCGAATTTTGCACGCTAATGGATAGAAATAGAAAATACTATCCTGAGTGAGGTAACCCAGACCAAAAAAGAAGATCATGGGATGTACTCACTCATAATTGGTTTCTAGCTATGGATAGGGGACCTCTGAGTCTATAATATGTGGTCCTAAAGAAGCTAAACAAGAGGGCAAACCCAAGGAAAAACATATAGTTATCCTCCTGGCTATGGGAAGTAGACAAGAGTGCCGGGCAAAAAATTGGAATCTTGGGGTAGGGTGGGATGGGGGTAAGGGGAGATAGAGAAAGAAAAGTGTGAAGGAGAGGATGAGGGGAACTTGGGGAAACTGGATGATTGGGGATATAGGAAGTTTGGATGGGGAGCAGGGAAACTCATATCTTAGTTAAGGGAACCACCTAAGGGTTGGCAAGAGACTTGAACTTGGGGTGGCTACCAGATGCCCAGGGCAATGTCCCCAGTTAGTTCCTTGGGCACCTGAGGATAGGGAACCTGAAATGAACCTATCCTATAGCCATACTGATGAATATCTTGTATATCACCATAGAACCTTCATCTAGCGATGGATGGAGATAGAGACAGAGACCCACACTGGAGCACCGGACTGAGCTCCCAAGGTCCTAATGAGGAGCAGAAGGAGGGAGAACATGTACAACGAAGTCAGGACCACGAGGGGTGCACCCACCCACTGAGACAGTCGGACCGATCTATTGGGAGCTTACCAAGGCCAGCTGGACTGTGACTGAAAAAGCATGGGATAAAACCGGACTCTCTGAACATGGCGGACAATGAGAGCTGACGAGAGGCCAAGGACAATGGCACGGGGTGTTGATCCTACTTCAGGTTCTGGCTTTGTGGGAGCCTAGACAGTTTGGATGTTCAACTTCCTAGATCTGGATGGAGGGGGGAGGACCTTGGACTTTCCACAGGGCAGGGAACCCTGACTGCTCCTGGGACTGGAGAGGGAGGAGAAGAGGAGTGGGGGGAGGGGGAGAGGGGTGGGAGGAGGGGGAGGGAAATGGGAGGCGGGGAGGAGGCGGAAAATTCTTTTTTCAATAAAAAAAAATAAAAAAAAAACAAAAAAACAAAAAAACCCGTGCCATTGTCCTTGGCCTCTCATCAGCTCTCATTGTCCGCCATGTTCAGAGAGTCCGGTTTTATCCCATGATTTTTCAGTCACAGTCCAGCTGGCCTTGGTGAGCTCCCAATAGATCAGCCCCACTGTCTCAGTTGGGGGGTGCACCCCTCGTGGTCCTGCCTTCCTTGCTCATGTTCTCCCTCCTTCTGCTCCTTGTTAGGACCTTGGGAG
Organism: Chionomys nivalis; assembly: GCF_950005125.1. Classification (NCBI taxonomy): domain Eukaryota; kingdom Metazoa; phylum Chordata; class Mammalia; order Rodentia; family Cricetidae; genus Chionomys; species Chionomys nivalis. The sequence continues at coordinate 75,757,693 of NC_080096.1, read as the reverse complement.
CTCAGTCCGGTGCTCCAGTGTGGGCCTCTGTCTCTATCTCCACCCATCGCTAGATGAAGGTTCTAAGGTGATATGCAAGATATTCATCAGTATGGCTATAGGATAGGGTCATTTCAGGTTCCCTATCCTCAGCTGATGGGCCAGTATCTTAAAGGCTATTGCCTGAAAGAGTTTCTGTAGCACTGGCCCAAATAATTTTCACAGTAACACTCAATGCTATTTATTGGGCTGAAATTTTTCAATAATCCTGCCATAGAAGAAAAGGTTTATGAAGTTTCGAAGATGGAATTTTTTCTAGTGGACATGGAATGGAGAATATCTTTAACATACAATGTACATAATGTAATTTTTTAAAAAACTGCACTCTTCTTTGTGTTTTATATAAATACGTCTTATTTCCACAGAACTGCTGTTGAATAATCCTTGTGCACATTGTGAAAATGTGTTGGTCTCATTGTTAATAAAAGGCAAACTAGATGGTAACTAGGCACAATTTTCAAGGCAGACAGAGTGCTGAGAAAAAAGAGGGCAGACTGAGAGGAGTCAGTATCCAGACAGAAAGGAAACAGGACATCCTGGAGAGGTAAATGCCACAAGCTTCAAGGGAGCTCATAGATTAATAGGAATGAGTTAACTGAAGTTGTAGATGTTAGTTAGCAATAAGTTTAAGATATTGTTTGGACATTTATTATTAATAATAAGTCTCTGAGTGGCTATTGAGGGTGTGGCTAGCAGAGAAGAGCTGATTCTGGTTCTGATGAAAAACTCTGCCTACACACAACTGTTCTTTGAGAGTCACACCAGGAAGAAGCAAATCGGAGACAGCTTTTGTTTCAGTCATTGCCCTACTTCCATGTTGATGTATAGCATTTTTATCTACTGAAGTCTTTTCTTGTGTTTAGTGGTCAAGCACATGCTCCTAGGTTTCCCCTTTTCAATCATCTTTGCTTATTTAACTTGCTCTGGAACATTGAGTCCATCTTACTTAGTTCTTAAATATATTTAATTATGAACATGAAGTTCCTCTAAGGGCCCAAACAACACATTAGACAGTTACTCACTATTGATTGCTCATGCATGCCACAAAAAGATAAAAAAAAAAAAAAAAGATGTTTTCCATCTCAGATTCAATATCTTCACTGCAAAAAATAAAATAAAATAAAATAAAATAAAATAAAGGAGAAACTGAGGTCTAGGTAATTAAACAGAAGGCTAGGACCACCAAGGATCTAGGTATCCTAGTCTTTCTCCTGTACCTGCAGTAAAGCAAGAAAACTTGTCCAAGTACTGTGGGATATTTCAGAAGAACATTGGAAACGTTTGCTAAACATAGGATCCTTACTTGGGAACCTCCTATGTTTAGTTGGGGTGAATCTCAGTTTAAAAAGATTCTCTTACATTTTGAACAGAGATTAATAACCCAATATTTTTAAGATAGCAGAGGAAAGGGGAAAAAAAGAATATTCTAAATGCCATCTAATGCTTGAATTTAGAATTCAAGAAAAAATGCTGCAGTCAAACAAAAATAAGGTTAACTGCCTCAAAATGAGCGTATGGAGTCTGAATGGTGGGTTTTCTGAAGGACAGAATTTGCAGTTCAATGTCAGGCACATAGCTTTTGTTGAAGGAAAAAATTAGAAAGAAAAACAGCAGATTCTACAGGGAAATCAGAGGCAGTTTATGCTTTATTGTTTGTATACAATAAAATACATTGGGAAGAAAAATTGATCCTGGTTTATTTTCTCATTTGAGTTTTATTCACCTAACCTCAGCTTCTTGGCTGAGGCCTGTACCATCCACGTTTATGTGAAAAAGGCCTGATACCCTACCCTTGCCTTTCAATAATTATAGGTCTCCCTAGGATGTGTCTTTACAGGGGAATTTTATAAAGGTTTTAAAGATTTTTATTATGAAGGATTCAGCCCTTCTACACTTATTAGTTTTAAAAGGTACTTTGTAGCCATTGCTAGTGGATAGCTATTGATCCCCTTACAAAGAGAGGCTCACTCCTGTACACCTGCCTAAGTGCTGTACCTCAGCATCTCTTAACCTGATATAATAATGCTGAGAAGTCCAACCATTATTTTTCTTGTTGAAAGGCCTTTTATCCCTCCCCCTTAATGGTCACAAAATAAACTTTAGGTCTATGGACAATAAATAGTAGTTACAAATTTTACATTGGTTTTAACAGATACATGGAAGGCAATGATGAATTTCCTAGCAAAATTAATAAAAACACAGAAACAAAAATTGGTGTTCAACTTGAAGGTCAGAAAAGCAAAGTAGTCAGCCACTGGCTATTTTTTTTTTTTACCTCTACGTTGCTCCAAAATGGTGATCCTACCTCCACGAATCTCAGAATGAGACTGTGTCTGAGAACTGTCTCCTAATGCTTTATATTTCTCTTTAGGGATGTGCACAGTTTCAACACTGACAAAAATCTCAAAACTGAGCAGTACAAGTGGACACGAAACCTTATGCCTGAATAAGAAACTATTTGTATCTGATACTTTCTGGCAAAAGGATAATCAGTTTTCTTCCATGGAGTGTCTCTGGGCATATTAATCACACTCTGTGGCAGACTCCATTCCCAGAAGTACATAGCAAATAACAATGAACTCCATGTTTTCGGTTTTGTTTCATTTTAGTTTTCTGTATGTGTTCTTTGTTTTGATATTTTTGAGTCATAATGGTTTCCATCTAGGTTGTTTCCAGGTTTTGGCTATTACAAACAATGCTGCTATGAACATAGTTGAACAGATACTTTTGTCATTTGATGTGGCATCTCTTGGGTATATTCCCAATAGTGGTATTACTGGATCTTGGGGTAGGTTGATCCCAAATTTCCTGAGAAATCGCCACACTGATTTCCAAAGTGGTTGCACAAGTTTGCATTCCCACCAGCAATGAATGAGTGTGCCTCTTTCTCCACAACCTCTCCAGCAAAGGCTATCATTGGTGTTCTTGATTTTAGCCATTCTGACAGGTGTAAGATGGTATCTCAAAGTTGTTTTAATTTGCATTTCCCTTATCGCTAAGGAGGTTGAGCATGACCTTAGGTGTCTTTTGGCCATTTGAATTTCTTCTGTTGAGAATTCTCTGTTCAGATCAGTGCCCCATTTTTTTATTGGGTTCATTAGCATTTTAAAGTTTAGTTTCTTGAGTTCTTTATATATTTTGGTGATCAGACCTTTGTCTGTTGCAGGGTTGGTGAAGATCTTCTCCCAGTCAGTGGGTTGCGTTTTTGTCTTAGTGACAGTGTCCTTTGCTTTACAGAAGCTACTCAGTTTCAGGAGGTCCCAATTATTCAATGTTGCCCTTAATGTCTGTGCTGCTGGGGATAAACGTAGGAAGTGATCTCCTGTACCCATATGTTGTAGAGTACTTCCAACTTTTTCTTCTATCAGGTTCAGTGTGTTGAGACTAATATTGAGGTCTTTAATCCATTTGGACTTGAGTTTTGTGCATGGTGATAGATATGGATCTATTTTCATTCTTCTACACGTTGACAACCAGTTCTGCCAGCACCATTTGTTGAAGATACTCTCTTTTTTCTATGATGTTTGTTTGTTTGTTTGCCTTGATTGTTACTTTTTTGTTTTGTTCTGCTTTTGAGAGAGATGAACATGAAGTTGGATACAGAACTAGCCTGAAAGGATATGGGAGGGGTTTGACAAGAGAAAAACATGATAAAAATATATTGTATCAAATAAATCTGAATTAGAAAAACATGAAAATGTTAAAGAAAACAATAATCTATGAAGTTCATGTGTTATTTAAATGAAATGATTAATATTGTGCTTAAAATATAATTAAATGTGATAAAGTACAGTGATGAATGTGATAGTTCTTATTCATAGAAACTGCTCCATCTACTGCAGGAAAAGCAAATGTTTACAGAGGGTTAACATAGAATACACACGTGAAAAGACCTCCACATGCTCTGAAGTTTTAAAGAAACCCATTTGCATTAAAGAGCTCTGCCTATAAGGAAGTGGTGACAATTTGAGCTGGAAGGTAAAGTGATATTCCAGATGACAAATTTCTTACAAATAAATCACACTGAAGCAATGCCAGGGATGAAAGAAGTGTGGAGAACACTGGGGCACAAAGATAATGGAAGGAGATTTAATGGGGTTGGAAGAATATAGGAGTTTAGCCTTGGGTCAGGTTTAATGATAGAAGAATTTGAACAGCAGAGAGGCATAGTCAAAGAACGCTTTAGAAAGATGAATTAGCAATAAAAGAAAAAAAGGAGGGATCACATGGAGATGTGGAGGCCAGTTAGAAGGCTGATATAGTAATCCATGTAAGAGTGACTAAGAGAATGAAGAGGCTTATAGTGCATATTAAATGATGAGTCCAGATGTGAGAGAGGCTGATGCTGTGCTAAGAGAGTAAACAATTTTACAGCTATTAGTACTCAGGGAACATTGTAGGTTTTCTAAATTATTGTTATGTTCTGCCCTGTAAACCCAGCAAGCATTTTTATATCAACATAAGAGAAAATTATTTCATCAAATGCAAATTTCCTGAGAAAAATAAGTTTCTTATGGACACACACTATAGGTTTGAAGAGTGAGGTTAAAACTCAGATTGGTTTGATATTAACTGCTCTCCAAGTCTGTATTGTCTCAAATGGCAGCAGACAATACACACCTTCATTCTGCCTGGTGAGGGGAGGAAAATGAATAAACTTCATAGACAGGAGGCACAGATGAGAAAAGCTTTGCCAATGAATAGGAGAAAGCACTGCAGTACAAAGAAGAAATCCTATGTACTGTGGGCCCTGGAGAAAATGGGCAAGGTATTAGCTAATATATAAAAGGAGATAAATAAACAAACCTGGTTTTGTTGTCACTGTTGTTATTCTTAATTCTTTTTCTTTTTTATTGAGCTCTACATTTTTCTCTGCTCCCCTCCCTAACTCTCCTCTCCCTGCTTCAATCATCCCCCAAGGTCCTCATGCTCTCAAATTACTCAAGAGATCTTTTTTCTACTTCCCATGTAGATTAGATCTATGTATGTGTCTCTTAGTGTCCTCATTGCTGTCTAAGTTCTCTGAGATTGTGATTTGTAGGCTGATTTTCTTTGTTTTATATTTAAAAACCACTTATGAGTGAGTACATGTGATAATTGTCTTTTTCTTATCTGGGTTACCTTGCTCAAAATGATGTTTTCTAGCTCTATCCACTTTCCTACAAAATTCAAGATGTCGTTATTTTTTCTGCTATGTAGTACTCCATTGTGTAAATGTACCACATTTTCCTTATCCATTCTTCAGTTAAAGGGCATTTAGGTTGTTTCCAGATGCTAGCTATGACAAACAATACTCCTATGACCATAGTTCAATACATGTTCTTGTGGCACAATTGAGCCTTTTTTGGATATATACCCCAAAGTGGTATTACTGGATATTGAGGAATGTTGTTTCCTAATTTTCTGAGAAATCACCACACTGATATCCAAAGGGACTGTACCTGCTTGCATTCCCACCAGCAATGCAGAAGTGTTCGCTTTCCCCCATAACCTCTCCATCATAAGTTGTCATCAGTGTTTTTGAGCTTGGCCATTCTTACAGGTGTAAGATGGAACCTCAGAGTTGTTTTGATTTGCATTTCTCTGCTGGCTAAGGATGTTGAACACATCCTTAAGTGTCTTTCAGCCATCTTAGATTCCTCTGTTGAGAGTTCTCTGTTTAAGTCTGTACTCCATTTTTATATTGGATTATTTGTTTTTTGATGACCAATTTCTTGAGTTCTTTGTATATTTTGTAGCTCAGACCTCTGTCTGATGTTGGGTTAGTGAAGATCTTTTCCCATTCTGTAGGCTGTCGTTTTGTCTTGTTGACCATGTTCTTTGCTTTACAGAAGCTTTTCAGTTTCAGGAGGTCCCATTTACTAACTGCTTCCCTCAGTGTCTGCGCTGCTGGGGTTATATTTACAAAGTGGTCTCCTGTGCCAATGCATTCAAGTGTACTTCCAAATTTCTCTTTTACAAGGTTCAGTGTGGCTGGCTTTATGTTGAGGCCTTTGTTCCATTTGGACTTGAGTTTTGTGCATGGTGATAGATATGGGTCTATTTTCACTCTTTTGCATGTTGATATCCAGTTATGCCAGCACCATTTGTTAAATATGCTTCTTTTCGATTTGATATTTTTTGCTTCTTTGTCAAAAATCAGATGTTTGAAGGTGTGTGGATTAATATCTGGGTCTTCAATTTGATTTCCCTGGTCCTCCTTTCTATTCTTATGCCAATACCAGGCTGTTTTTAGTACTGTAGCTCTCTAGTTTGAAGTCACAGATTGTAATGCTTTCAGAATTTCTTTTATTGTAAGGATTTTTTTTTTTGGCTATCTTGGTTTTATTTATTTATTTTTGCTTTTCCATAAAAATCTGAGTACTATTCTATCGAGGTCTGTGAAGAATTTTGCTGGGATTTTGATGGGCATTGCATTGGATCTGTAGATTGCTTTTGGTAAGATTGGCATTTTTATTATATTAATTCTGCCTACCCAAGATCATGGGATATCTTTCTACTTTCTGGTGTCTTCTTCAATTTCTTTCTTCAAAGACTTAAAGTTCTTGTCATACAAGTCTTTCACTTGTTTGGTTAGAATTACTCCAAGATATTTTATGCCATTTGTGGATATTGTAAAGGGTGTTGATTCTCTGATTTCTTTCCCAGCCCTGGGATGATAATCTGTGAACAGGAGGGCTACTGATTATTTTGAGTTAATCTTGTATCCTGCTACATTACTGAAAGTGTTTATGAGTCATACAAGTTTCTTGGTAGACTTTTTTGGATCACTTATGTAAACTATCATATCATCAACAAACAGTGAGAGTTTGATTTCTTTTCTGATTTGTATTCCCTTGATCATTTTTTGGTGTCTTTTTGCTCTAGCTAGAATCCAAGGACTATATTGAATAGATATAGAGAGAGTGGACAACCTTGTCTTGTTCCTGATTTCAGTGGAATTGCTGGGAGTTTCTCTCCATTTAGTTTGATGTTGACTGTTGGCTTGCTGTATATTGTCTTTATTATGTTTAGGTATGTTCCTTGTATCCCTGCTTTCTCCAAGACCTTTATCATGAAGGGATGTATTTTGTCGAAAGCTTTTTCAGCATCTAATGAGATGGTCATATGATTTTTATTTTTCAGTTTGTTTATATGATGGATTACATTGACAGATTTTCATATGTTGAACCATCTTTTCATCTTTGGGATGAAGCCAACTTGGTCATGGTGGATGGTGGTTCTGATGTGTTCTTGGATTCGATTTGCTAATATTTTATTTAGTATTTTTGCATCAATGTTCATGAGTGGGATTGGTCTGTAATTCTCTTTCTTAGTAATGTCCTACTGTGGTTTTGGTATCAGGGTAATTGTAGCCTCATAAAAAAGAGTTTGGCAATGTTTCTTCTGTTTCTATTGTTTGGAATAATTTGAGGAGTATTGGTATTAGTTATTCTTTGAACGTTTTGTAGATTTCTGAGTTGAAACATCTGGTCTTGGGCTTGCTTTGGTTGGGAGACTTTTGATGACTCTTTCTATTTCTTCACCAGTTATATACCTGTTTAATTTATCTGGTCTTGATTTAATTTTGGTAAATGATATTTATTCAGAAATTTGTCCATTTCCTTTAAGTTTTCCAATTTTGTGGAGTACAGGTTTTTGAAATATGACATGATGATTCTCTGTATTTCCTACGTGTCTGTTATGTCCCCCTTTTCATTTCTGATTTTGTTAATTTGGATATTCTCTCTCTGCCTTTTGATTAGTTTGTATCAAGGTTTGTCTATTTTGTTGATTTTCTTGAAGAACCAACTGTTTGTCTCATTGACTCTCTGTATAGTTTTCTTTGTTTCTATTTTGTTGATTTCAGCTCTCAATTTGATTATTTCCTGCTGTCTAGTTCTCTTAGGTGAGTTTGCTTCTTTTTGTTCTAAAGTTTTCAAATGTTCTGTTAATTTACTAGTGTGAGATTTTCCCAGCTTCTTTATGTAGGCATTTAGTGCTATGAACTTTCCTCTTAACACTGCTTTCATAGTGTCCTATGAATTTGAGTATGTTGTATGATTGGTTTTTAATTTCTGCCTTTATTTCTTCCTTGACCCATTGATGATTCGGGTGAGCATTGTTTAATTTCCATGTGTTAGTAGGCTTTCTGGAATTAGTATTGCTGTTGACTTCTAGTATTAAACCACAGTAATCTGATAAGATACATTGGGCGTTTCCAACATTTGTGTATTTGTTGAGGTTTGTTTTGTTACCGAGTATGTGGTCAGTTTTTGAGAAGGTTCCATGAGGTGCTGAGAAGAAGAAATATTCTTTTTGTTTAAATTGTATATTCTATAGATGTATGTTAAGTCCATTTGAGTCATAACATCTATTAATTCTCTTTATTCTCTGTTCATTTTTTGTCTGACTGAACTGCCCTGTGGTGAAATGGGAGTGTTGAAGCCTCCCACTATTAGTGTATGAGGTTTAATATATGATTTAAGCTTTAGAAGTGTTTCTTTTGCATATGAGGGTGCCCTTGTATTTGGGGGCATAGATTTCCTCTTGATGTATTTTTCCTGTGACTAATATGAAATGACCTTCTTTGATTTTTTGACTGATTTTAACTTGAAGTCTATTTTGTTTGATATTAGGATAGCTACACCCGCTTGTTTCTTAGGTCCAATTTATTGGAATAATTTTTCCCAACCCTTTACTCTGAGATGATGTCTGTCTTTGAGATTTAGATTGTTTCTTGCATGCATAAGAATGATGGATTCTCTTTTTGTATACAATCTGTTAGTCTATGCAATTTATAGTTGAGTTCATTTATATTAAGGGATATTAATGAACAGAAAATTCTATCTCCTGTTAATTTAGTTTTCATTGTTAGTGATGTTAATTTGTGTGTTCTTTCCTTCTTTGGGATTTGTTGCTATAGACCATCAATTTTTTGTGTTTTTGTTGATGAAGTCAAATTCCTTGGGTTGGAGTTTTCCTCCTAGTATTTTGTATAGGGCTGGGTTTGTGGCTAGGTATTTGTTATGTCATGAAATATCTTGTTTTGTCCTTCTATGTTGATTGAAAGTTTTGCTGGCAATAGTAGTCTGGGGTGGCATCCATGGTCTCTGAATGCCTGCATAACCTTTGATCACAACCTGTGGCTTTCATTGTCTCCAATGAGAACTCAGGTGTAATTCTGACAGGTCTACCTTTATATGTTATTTGGCCATTTTTCTTTTGCAGCTCTTAATATTCTTTCTTTACTCTGTATATTTACTGTTTTGATTATTATGTGGCAAGGGGACCTTTTTTTGATCCAGTCTATTTGATGTTCTGTAAGTTTCTTGTATCTTCTTAGGCATATCTTTCTTTAGGTTGGAAAATTTTTCTTCTATGATTTTGTTAAATATTTTTTCTATGCTATTAAGTTGAACTTCTTCTCCATCTTCTGTGCCTACTATTTCTAGATTTGACCTTTTCATGGTGTCCCATATTTCCTGGATATTTTGGGTTAAGCTTTTGTTAGATTTAATGTTTTCTTTAATGGATGTTCTATTTCCTCTATTGTATCTTCAGTGCTTGAGATTCTCTCTTCCATCTTTTGTGTTCTGTGTTCATGTTTGCGTTTGTGGTTCCTGATCATTTTCTCATGATTTCTGTTTCTATAATTCCCTCAGCTTGTGTTTTCTTTATTGTCTCTATTTCAGTTTTCAAGTGTTGAATAGTTTCTTTCGTATGTTTGATTGTTTTTGCTTGGCTTTCTTTAAGGGATTTACTGATGTCTTCCAATGTTTTGTTTGTCTTTTCCCCATTTTCTTTGAGAGAATTTCTCATTTCCTGTTTAAAAGTTTTAAACATTCTCTTGAAATTATTGTTTAGGTTATTTTCTTCTGCTTTACCTATATTTGGTTGTTCATGTCTTGCTGTTGTAGGGTCTTTAGGTTTTACTGGTGTTGTGTTGCTCTTTGTGGTATTGTGTGTGTTCTTACCTTTTCTACTCATCTTTTTCTTTAATAGGTGTTGTTGGGACTGTCTGAGATTCTGTTGATTAATCTTCTAGGTGCCAGGGAATCCAAGGCTCAGATGGTTGTTCCTTGTGGTACAGTAAGTGCCACAGTTCTAGCTACCCCATTGATTATTCTGTATTCCTGGAGATATCTCAGTGATCCTAGCCTTTGCTCTGCTCCCTTCGAGTTTGCTTTCTCTGGCCTATTTGGCCTAGGCTGCTGGCTTTGACCTATTTCTGTAAATTATGGTCTGGATCTACTCCTGCATAGGTCCCTGGCTTGGAGTTGGTCCTGAAAAAGTCTCTGGATCCAGTCTACTGCCTCAGATTTCCCAGGCTAGAGTGCATCCAGAACTGTAGAGGACCTGGCTCAGGCCTACTCCCTCTGAGGTCCCAGACTCACACCTGGTCCCACAGAGATCTCTAGTTCCTGCCTACTCCCTCAGAGATCCCAGATTCATGCCCAGATTGGCAGAGGTCCTGGCTCAGGCCTAGTTCCTCAGAGTTCCTAGACTCACGATCAGACCCACAGGGGTTCTGGTTTAGTTTACTTCCTTGAATGTTCCAGATTCAAGTCCAGACTTTCAGCAGCCTCTGGCTCTGGCTCTGGCTCACTTGTTCAGTGGTTACTCTCCTGTACCTGTTCTGGTGAAGTTTGCTGTCTCTGGTCTGCTCTGGACCAGGTTGCTTGCTCTATCCTAATCCACCAATGTTCTAGAACTGGATTTTCTCCCAGCTCTTGCTCCCATGGAGTTTGCTCTCTCGGGCCCACTCTGGCCTAGGTAGCTGGATTAGTCCCACTCCTGTGGAACTTTTTGCCTCATTTTTTTTCTTTTGAGACAATATCTCACTCTGTAATTCGCTGGTCTCAAACTTCTCCTAACTCCTCACTGCCCTCTCTGATGTGTCTACTCTTTTGCTATAGTTATAGTTTGGCTATAGTTAATGTTTTTAAGTAACTACTGTGTCAGGAGGTGTGATAAAAGTTTATTGTCTTTTTTTTACTTAATTTGTGCAATAGCTTTATGAGGCAGAAAATAATGGGCTTATCATTATTACCCCAATTATTAGCCTTCCCATATTAGTATAAAACTAAGGCTTATAGAAACTAAGCAGAATTTCTAGAATGTGTTGCTTGTTCATGACTGAATATAGGTCACCAGTACTTAGTGATAGGTATGAACTGTGAACCTACATGCCTCCACATATAATCAACTGTGTAATGTTTTATAGTTTACTTATGTGTTCCTTATATTCAAGATAAAATATTTTTGGCTATTTATAAAATTTTTAAAAGTATTCTTTCAAAAATACTGTCATCTGCCTCTCATATAATCAGGGGAAATACAGATATTTTGTCTCATAAAATTTCTGTTGTAAAGGAACTGTTCACATTGGTGAATGTAGATAAAGTATAAGAAAAAAATAATGAAAACCTGTTTCTTTCAAAGCCCTTTTTTCAAAGAACATTTCAACAAACTATATGAGTGAAGCTCATGGATGGAAGTGTGGTATGTGTGTGTGTGTGTGTCTGTGTGTGTGTAGTGTATGTACACATGTATGTCTGTGTGTGAGTGTCCGTGTGTGCAGTGTAAGTGAACATGTGTGTGAGTATGTGTGTCTGTGGTGTGTAGTGTAAGTGCACATTTGTATGTGTGTCTCTGTCTGTGTAGTATAAGTGTATGTGAGTGTATGTCTGAGACATGTAGAATAAGTGAACATGTGTATGTGTATGTATGTATGTGTGTGCAACATAAGTGCACATGTGTGTAAGTGCATGTGTCTGTATTTGTGCAGTGTAAGTGTTCACATGTATGTCTGTGTGTGTAGTGTAAGTGCGCATGAGTGTGTGATGTAAGTGCACATGTATGTATGTCTCCATGTATGAGTGTCTATGTGTCTTTGTGTGTGAGTGAGTGTCTGTGTATGTTTGTGTATGTGTGTCTGTGTATGTGAGTGTCTGTGTGTGTCTCTGTGTGTAGTGTAAGTGCACATGTATGTGTAGTGTAAGTACCCTTGAGTGTATGTCTGTGTGTGTAATGTAAGTGTACATATGTATATATTGTGTGTATAGGTTTCCAGAATTGCTGAAAACAACTGCTAGCACATGTATGCTGTATATAAGTAGGCCAAAAACAGTTGGGGCTCTTACATTGCTTTTTGTTGATTTTCCCTAAATAGAGACTAAACATTATGTGATATTTGTACAGATACAAACTCTCCATCTTTGGAGTAGCTGTGAGACATTTATCATGTGAATATAATTTACTTCATTTGATTGATATTTAGAGTTCAATATAAACAATATCTTTGCATATATGTGGTCAAAAAATGTAGAATATTTTAAACATAAAATGTCACATAGGTTAAATTGTGCAGATTTAATTTTAACTAGATCAGCCAATATCACTTTCAGTGTATCCATAGCTCAGTAGTTCATGTGAATGATTTGGTTGCTCCTTTATTTCAGGCAAAACAATACATACTTTGCTGTTTTCATTTTCTTTTCTTTAATTATGAGAGAATTTGGCAAAGTTGATCTCGTGTATTTCTTTAGTGGTTTATTTGTTTAAAGGAGTAAGTCATAAAACAGTCCCACACCAGTCTGGAATTATGATTAATAAAAGGGTTATTTATTTAGAGGGAAAAACTTATAGATCATAGTTCTAGACAACAGCCCTCCCGCACAACCAGAAAAAGAATTTGTTAGCCGGAAGCAGATTCTGAAGCAAGAGAGCAAGCACGTGGCTACCACTGCTTTTTCAAGCCAAATAGACAATGACCAAGTGGGCTGGTATCTTTATTTTTATTTTTATTTTTTTATATTTTTTTTTTGTTGAAAAAAATTTCTGCTTCCTCCCCGCCTCCCATTTCCCTCCCCATCCTCCCAATCCCCTCCCCCTCCCCCCACTCCTCTCCTCCCTCCCCACTCCTCTCTCCCTCCCCCTACTCCATTCCCCCTCCCTCTCTAGTCTAAAGAGCAGTCCAGATTCCCTGCCCTGTGGGAAGTCCAAGGTCCTCCCCCCTCCATCCAGGTCCAGGAAGGTGAGAATCGAAATAGGCTAGGCTCTCACAAAGCCAGTTCATGCAGTAGGACTGAAACCTAGTGCCATTGTCCTTGGCTTCTCATTAGCCTTCATTGTCCACCATGTTCAGAGAGTCCGGTTTTATCCCATGCTTATTCAGTCCCAGTCCAGCTGGCCTTGGTGAGCTCCCAATAGATCAGCCCCACTGTCACAATGGGTGGGTGCACCCCTCGCGGTCCTAACTTCCTTGCTCATGTTCTCCCTCCTTCTGCTCCTCATTTGGACCTTGGGAGCTCATTCCAGTGCTCCAATGTGGGTCTCTGTCTCTATCTCCATCCATCGCCAGATGAAGGTTCTATGGTGATATGCAAGATAGTCATCAGTATGGCTAAAGGATAGGGTCATTTCAGGTTCTCTCTCCTCAGTTGCCAGTTGGGCTGGTATCTTAAAGGCTATTGGCTGAAGGAGCAGAACAAGCTCCCACAGTATTTGTTTCTCAGTCACTGCACAGATCAATTTTCTGTGAAATGCATTTGTTATTCTGCCCAGTTTCATATTTGCCAATAGACTTTTGCTTGACTTTAAGTGCCTTTCTTAGAAATTTTAGGTATTTGTCCTGTGTACTTCATATTAAAATCTCTCTGCTTTCACTTTTTGACTTTGAATATGATTCTAAATATTATGTAGAAATATTTGTTTTATTTCTGTAGTTAATAATCTTTGTCTGGCTAGCTTCTAACTTCATAAAATAGGAAATAATCTTTACAACTAAAGATACTTTAAGTCAAATTTTATTTATTTAGTTGATTATTCACTCATCTACTCCTTTTTAATGTGAATGTACATTTTTTAAGGGAAGATCAGAAATAGCTTCTGAGTGTAAGCAAGGTTCAGGTAGCAATACTTAAATTAAAGTTATATTTAGCAATATGAAAATATCCATAGAAGTTGGATATACTAATAGAACATTATATAATGTTTCAATATATGCTTACAGGATATGCTATTTAAATGACATTAACATAGTTTACATCAAAATGTTTTTCTTTCTTTATTGTAGAAATGTTCAAGTAAATCTCTAAGATTTTTCAACTACTCAATAGGTCATTCCTCTCTACTTATTTTGATTATTTCTTTATGTTTTCTAATTTTAAATATCTTAAAATCATTAGACCTTGAAACACTTACGTTAATGTACAAACTAAGATGACACCTTGTCTCTAATGTCACCAACAAATATACGCAACTTAGTTTGACATTCTATGCCAATATATTTTTCAGTGTTCTTTTGTGCCTATGTGGAGAATTTGGGTGTGTCCCTAATTTGTTGCTTTTCTTTTGTCTAGGTGAGATAGTGACACCATGACTTTGTATTATAGTTTGCCATCTGATGGACAGAGACCTTACTTGTCCTTCACAATGTTTCTGGTAATTTCTTCATTCTCATTTTCCAGGTCAATTTTTTGCATATCTTCAAGTTACAAAGTGAACATTACATTAACACATTTGTCAAAATTACATGCCTATTTGGATTGATATACACCAATAGTTTATCTTTTATAATATCTTATGAAAGGGCAAGGGAAGTCATTCTTTTTTACAAGTCGTATTTGATTAGTAGCAGAGTTTACAGATTTGAATCTTCATAAGGGCCCTGAAAATATCTTGTTTTTCCAGGGAGTTGATCTTTCCTATCACACTAATAAATGGGAGTTTTCTCTTGCATTAAATGCATATTGACATAGCATGATTACGAGTGTTACTGATTTTTATTTGCAATTCTATTTAATTACCTTATAAATTATCTCACCTCTAATTTATGCCATTTTTCTGAGATTATATTTGTACATAATCTTTCATGGAGATAATAATAATAATTTTCTGTATCTGTTTTTTATAAATCATATTTTCATCTTTTCTCCAAATGTAGTGGTGAATACCTTAAAAATTATTTTTGGGGGGTTGTTTTAACAATTTCATTGAAATCTTTAATTTAATACACTTATTGCCTTTAAAAGAGTTAAGTTTTAACATGGAAGAAAAGTAAGTTCTAAATTTTTCTAATCTGATATAAATGCCATTTTATAAATGGAATGTATTTGTCAAATTATTCTGTGACATTTTCAAAATCATTAAAATAGTTTACTTACTTTTACATTTTCAAAAAAAGATTTATTTTATTTTTAAGGTTTATAAGTGTATTTGTATGAATGTATGCCATGTGAGTACAGATATCTCCTCTCCATCTCCTTAAATTCTATGGGTTTGGTCATACTCTATAATCAAAGCTCTTTACATGCTATTTTACACACATATATCGATTTTAAGAAATAAACTATGAATGCAATTAAATTTAAACTGTCATTTATATTTAAAACAATACTTTTCTTTTCAATGTCGTAAGCTATACCATTTCTTTTTCTAATCAATTTTTAAAATTGGAAACAGAATTTTCTATCATAGGATACACCTCGGCCACAGTTTCCTCTCCCTTAATTTCTTCCAACTACATCCTGTCTTCTCCAGATATACTCCCCCTCTCTCTTTCTTATTCTGAAAAAAAAAAAAAAAAAAAAAAACAGGCTTCAAAGAGACAGCCCAGTAGGACAAAATAAGACACAACTAGACAAGGCAAAAGTCTTCACATCAAGAATAGACAAGGAAATGCCAAAGAGGGTAAGTGTCCTAAGTGCAGGCAAAAGAATCAGAGATACACCAACTTTCACTGTTATGAGTACCACAGAAACACCAAGCTAACAGCTGTAACATATATGCAGAGGACTTAGTACAGAATGATGCAGGACAGGTGCTTGCTGCTTCAGTATCTTGAACCCATATGAGTCCCAATGAGTTGATTCAGTAGGTCATGTATTCATGGTGTCCTCCATCATCTCTGATTCCTACAATCTTTCCTCCCTCTCTTCTGTGGAATTTCACAATCTCAGAGGAGAAAGAGCTGATAGAGATCTAAAATTTAGTATCTCTCTCTTTCTGCATAATGCCTGGCTGCAGGTCTCTGAATCTGCTCCCATTTGCTGGCAAAACAAAGTCTCTATCATTACAATTGAACAAGGCACAGATCTATGAGTACAGCAGAATTTTATTAGGAATCATTTGATTGACTTTTTCTGCATTTCATGTTTGTTCTTTTCCTTAGGTCTATGTTAAGAAGCAGTCAATACTGTTTTCTTTCCCTTTTTCTGATTTTTAAAGGTAATATTTTTTCAAACTTCCCAGACTTTTGATTAAATAATATTAAATCTATTTGCGGGGGAGCTGGAAAGATGGCTCAGAGGTTAAGAGCACTGGCTGCTCTTCTAGAGGTCCTGAGTTCAATTCCCAGGAACCACATGGTGGCTAACAATCATCTGTACTGAGATCTAGCACCCTCCTCTGGCGTGTGGGCATACATCGAGGCAGAATGTTGTATACATAATAAATAAATAAATCTTAAAAAAATCTATTTGCAATAAATCAGTTCCAATGTCACAGTGGGTGGGTGCACCCCTCGTGGTCCTGACTTCCTTGCTCATGTTCTCCCTCCTTCTGCTCCTCATTTGGACTTTAAGAGCTCAGACTGTTGCTCCAAATTGAGTCTCTGTCTCTATCTCGATCCATTGTCAGATGAAGGTTCTAAGGTGATATGTAAGATATTCATCAGTATGGACTGGGACTGAATAAGCATGGGTTGAAACTGGACTCTCTGAACATGGCGGACAATGAAGGCTGATGAGAAGCCAAGGACAATGGCACTAGGTTTCGATCCTAATACATGAACTGGCTTTGTGGGAGCTTAGCCTGTTTGGACGATCACCTTCCTGGACCTAGATAGAAGTGGGAGGACCTTGGTCTTCCCGCAGGGCAGGGAATTTGTACTGCTCTTCAGTATCGAGAGGGAGGGGGAATGGAGTGGGGGGAGGAGAAGAGGAGTGGGGATAGGGAAAGGGGAGTGGGGGGAGGGGCAATATTTGGGAGGAGGGGGAGAGAAATGGGAAATGGGGACAGGTGGAAATTTTAATTTAAAAAGAATAAAAATAATAATAAAAAAATCTATTTGCTTCATGTTTTGTTAAATATTTGAAGAAAATGAATAACAAAACCAACCAGCAAAACAACTAAACAAACAAAACAATTACAGAAACAGATGTGTTGTACGTGTCTATAATGCGAAAAGGCAAGACTGAGTCATATAGTGATGTGGGAGTCCCCTTTGTGTTGTGCTTACCACTAATGAAGAAGGAAACTGATAGGGCTGAACTTAGGTAGGTGGTGAGGACTGGAATGAATGCTGGGAAAAAGAAGGGCAGAGTCAAGGAGATGCCATGGATCAGTCACCAGACATAAACTTGCTGAAACTTTGCTGGTAGGCCATGACATCTTGGTGATACACAGATTAATAAAAATGGGTTAAATTAAGATTTAAGAGTTAGCCAATAAGAAACTAGAGCTAATGGGCCAAGCAGTGATTTAATTAATACAGTTTCTGCGAGATTTTTTTCAGTTCTGGGCAGCCAGGACCAATAAGCCTCTTCCCCCAACAATATCGGGCCTTCCTTAGTGAGACCTTTTCAGACACACAAACAAAACATTTCAAGTATAGATAAATGTTACTGTTAATTTGCTTGAGTATTTATTGAGATCATTATGAGGATATTTTATTTTGGTTTATTTATATATTACATAATAGTAATGTTACATTTAAACTGGAAAGGACTTTTATTTAATAGAAAAATGTTCATGAAACGCAATTTGTTAATCTTTTGATTAGATAAAGTTGCATTCTATTTACTAAATTGTTAAGGTAAATATATCAACAGTTACAGAAGATATTATTTAATGTTTTCCATTCTGTCCTAGGTGCTTTATGAAAGTGTCAATACTGTCTTTCTCCATTTATTGACTCTACTTCCAACACAGTTACACATGTTCTAATTAGTTAATGAATAACCTATTTTCCCAAATAAAGACTTGTTATTATATTCATTAATCCTGCTATTTTTATTTTCAAAATCATTAATTTCAATTTTACTTATTAATTCTCACTTTCTGTTTTCCTTAGATTTATTTTGTTTTTCATTTTACTGTCTTTTAAGTGAATGACTCATTTATTTAATTTCATGTTTTGTACAGAGAAATGTGTTCACACCTGGAATTATGCTTTAAACATAATTGCCCCTTTTCTATATGGCTTAAATTTGGCATCATCATTATTGTTGTCTTCTTAATATTCAACAATTTCTGTTGTGTTTTACTTGAGATAAGGATTACTTACAGCCTGGAATGATTGGCAACTTTTAATGTGTTTTCATCACATTTTGTTTGTATCTAGATCAAAAACATTATCTTTCATCTTTCCTTAGCTTTTTATTTTATTATTCATTATTTTTAAATTTTTTTCTAAAGTGTGTATGTGTGTTTGTGTGTGTGTGTGTGTGCACTCACACACACACACACATGCACGGTGGTGCACACAAAAACCTGTAGAGGGCATCAGGTCTTTTGGAATTGAAATTTCAAGTGATGTGGAATTCCATACTCCTGTTCTTATCTGTAGCTACTGACCATTCTCTCTAACCCCATTTTCTCTTAGTGTTAAACATTGTTTAGGTGTTAATAGACAAATCCACAGAGGTGGGCTACACAACTGCTCCTTGACACTTGTAAACAGCAGGTATATACTATTCTCAGATATAAAATCGATTATATCTACTTTATTAGGTATAATATATAAATATATAATTTAGGTCAGATTTTGTTAAAAGATTTTTTGAATGTCTGCTAAATGCATCTTTCAAAATTATGAGTTTAGTTAAAAAGCCCTGGAAAAATTGTTCTTATGTACTAATTTTGAACAATTTCTACACAGTTTTCTTGACAGGATCTTTGGGAATAATGATGCCTTCATGGCTGTATCATTGAAATATATGCTTTCAGTTAATAAATTTTACTCTCACTTAACCTATGCTTATAACTTAATTCCTGAGTTAATTTTGTTTGAAGAATAGTCTTTGTTCAGTATTTTAGAATTCTCAGATGTCCTTTTTTTTTTTTTTTATTAAAACTTTCTGCCTCCTCCCCGCCTCCGCCTTTTTTTACTTCTAACTTCACGGTGTGTATAATTCAATATGCTGGAGTTTTTTTTTTTTATACAGTAATTTGCCCTGTCATATTAAATGATGTCTTTTTTCTTAGTTCTGTCATTTATCTCATATTCTCATTTCCAGTTTTGCTAGTTGCATTTTCATATTTATTTTCACAGTTTATACCACATAATAATTTTTACACTACAAAATTTTAGCTACCTTTTACCTCAGCTCTAAATTAAAAGAAGTTTAGTGTATGGCACCTTTGCTACCACAGTACCTCTATTTTATGCAGTTTATTTTGCTTCACTTTGTGGTTCAATAGATTTTATGACCATCTCGTTCTTTATGTAAAGCTCAGGGGTGACATTTACTCTCAGTTCTACTGTGAATAAAATACATAAATGGCTTTGGGATGACTTTATTCTTGATCTCCAACTTTGTATGTTATAAAAATTTTGGGTTACCCTTTCTCCTCCATGATCAATTAGGCAAAGTTAATATACAGTGCTACACTGTTTTCTAGCATTGACTTTTGCCCAGAAATGAACAAGGTTTGCCAGGTGTGGTGACACATGCCTGCAATCCCAGTTCCCAGAAGGGAAAAGCAAGAGAATCATAAGTATAAAGCTTATAGAGCTACATATGAACATTGTCTCAAAAACTCTTGTATAAAGAATAAATAGGAAAACTCATCTCTTTTTTTCTCCCCTACCTAGTAGGAAATGTGTGTGAAATCAGGGTAAGATTCTAGATGATTTTAGAAGTAATTTGTTGTCTTTGAAACATAATAATTTTACATCTATTTTACACATTAAATATATTTTTGTACCAATGAATGTTTAAATAATTTTTCTAAGATTTGCTATACTCTTTCTAGATGAACTTTCTTATTTAATTCAGTACTATTTTCTGTTTTTAAGCATTGTCTAAATTTTTTCTGCATCAGAAATACTAACCATTCAAATGTCTGCTTCCTTCTGTAATTCATAGCAATAATTTTCCTTCTAAACAATGTCATTCATTTTCTTTTCCATATTATTCTATATTGGTTTTCTAAACTCTCCCTCCACAATCTTGTTGCTAATATTTACTGATGCCTTAACTTTACTCTTTTTCACAAACCTCTGGAAACTTTTTGTTAATTATTTTATAATTTCATACATGTACACTATATATTTTGATCGTTAATCCCCCACTTCTTCTAAAATGCTTTAAGATTCATCTCCATTTCCCTTCTATTCCAAAATTCTCATCCTCTTTGATTTTTTTCTGTTTCATAAACTGTCAAATTTGATGTGTGCAGTCATTTGAATTAGTCACTATTTGCAGCAAAAGAAGACTCTCTGAAGATTGAGGGAATCATTAATATGCAGTTATAAACATAAAGATTTAAAATCAATTTGACAACATATCCATTTAGCAAAACAGAATTAATGGATTCACCCTTCAACAACGTGATATCTGCCGACATCAACCTTTGATCCTGCCTACTTCATCAGGCATAAGTTCCCTCCTGTGGAACAGGCCTCAGAATACGATTGGTTACCTACAAAACAGGCATGCCACTCTTTTTTTATTATTATTAATTTATTTATTTAATTATTAAAGATTTCTGCCTCTTCCCCGCCACCACCTCCCATTCCCTCCCCCTCCCCCAATCAAGTCTTCCTTCCTCCTCAGCCCAAAGAGCAAGCAGGTTTCTCTGCCCTGTGGGAGGTCCAAGGACCACCCACCTCCATCCAGGTCTATTAAGGTGAGCATCCAAACTACCTGGGCTCCCACAAAGCCATTACGTGCAATAGGATCAAGAACCCATTGCCATTGTTCTTCAGTTCTCAGTAGTCCTCATTGTCCATTATGTTCAGCGAGACCGGTTTTGTCCCATGATTTTTCAGTCCCCGGCCAGCTGGCCTTGGTGAGTTCCCGACAGAACATCCCCATTGCCTCAGGCGATGAAAGAAGACAGAGACAGAGACCAACATTGGAGCACTGGACTGAAGTCTCACGATCCAAAGGAGGAGCAGAAGGAGAGTGAGCACGAGCAAGGAACTCAGGACTGCGAGGGGTGCACCCACACACTCAGGCATGCCACTCTTACACCAGCAGGCACATTCTGTCAGTTATATTGGTATTGTAGCATTCATAGTGCACAGCTCAGAAAGACAACTGATGACTTTCTTCCAGTTGGTTTCGTAGAAACATCTATCAAAATGAGAGGTCGCCATCAGAAAGTCCGCTTTCAGCTCAATTCCAATGTCATCACTCTGTCTTCTACATCCAAAGTGTGTGCTGTCTCTAGAAATAGGGTCTCAGTATCTAGATCTGGTAGGCTACCAAGATTAATGTGGTGGGGGTTGGCTCTGTGACCTCCCTGACCAAAAGCTAATTGGAGAATCACCTAATTCTGTGATATTCATTTATACTATGTGAACTCTGTGATCATCTATCCACCTGTACAACATGATTATTTTTAAATCTCTTTAAAATGTATTTTAAAAGTCAGCTTATGAAGTGATTAGTTTTTCTGTGGGTTTTTCTGGATATCCTTAGCTTTGATGAACCCATGCCTGCTTTTCCCTCAACTACATACATCATATGTACTTAGATATTCCCATACCCAGTATTCCCTTCCTGGACAATGATATCATGTGTTCTACTACCGGTACTCTCATTATGGCCGCCCCTGTGCCACATTTCTAGTTTCCAGGTCTCTATAAACATTCCAAGGTAAATATGTGATATGTGGTTTTTTGAGCCTGAGCTATTTTCTTGCAAAAACCATTCCTGGAAAAGATTACCTGTGGTAATATTTTATTAGTATTTTAATAAATAAAGCTTGCCTGAAGATCAGAATGCAAAGCTAAGCCACTAGATCTCAGAGACTGGTGGTAAGTACCTTTAATCCCAGGACTTGAGAGACAGAGGCAGATGGATCTCTGTGAATTCAAGGCTCCCCAGAGCTATACAAGACTGATCCAGAAACAGATCCAGGTGTTGGTGGTTCACACCATTAGTCACATACCTTCAATCTCAGCACTAGAGAGGTGGAGACAGGAGTAATATGGCTGGGCAGAGAGAGGAAAATAAACAGGAAGAGACAGGAGCTCACTGGAGTGTGGAGTCTGAGGTTTGGTGGAAACACATTGCCATCTAGGTAGCCTAAGGATAGACTGCCCCTTCAGTCTGAGCATTAATAGAAGTAAAAGGCCTCTCTACTAGCTTACTACTCTGCTTCTCTGATCTTTAGCTTTAGTCCCTATACCTGTCTCTGAGTTCAGCCAATGGGCTTTCTAAAGTCTGGAAATCCTTTGCTTTCTCTATTACTTAAAGGATGGCCTCTTTTAGTTAGTTATTAGCTTAAAAGATGGTTTCTTCTCTATGCCTTTACAGGAAAAAGGCAGATAAAAATTGTCCTTCACAAGTGCCTACTTATAATCATTCTCGGTCTGATAAGAGATATCAATGGAAGATTCTTTCACAGGAAATATTAAATATTTCCAACCTGTGCCAGTATTTTGTATGATAACCATTGGAAATGATATGTAAGCATTTTTCTGGATCTACGGTTTACCATTGCTTGGACAATGTTTTACTCTCTGATTCACATGTGGATACTTTAGAATGTTTGAAGAAGTAAAGAAAATTTTGTCCTATTGAGGATTACAAATTGCCCCTGAAAAAAAAGACACAAAGAGTAGTTTCTATTAATTATTTAGACTACAAAATAGGTTAACAAAAAATTAAACACCACAAGGTCCAAATTAGGAGAGATCAATTGCTAACTTTGAAAGATTACTAGGAGTCGTTTCCCATCTACAGCCCACTATTGAGATAAATCCTGATGAACTGATTAATTTAAACAAAAGCTTAAATAGTCCCAGGAAATTTTCAGCTGAGACTGAGAGAAAATTACCTTTGATAGATGAGAAATGACAGAAGGTACAGGTGGATCATGTGGATCATGCAGATCAAAATCTTAGCTGAATTCTGGTGATATTACCCTTCAAATATTCCCAGGAATTTTAATACAGAGGGAATACTTTATCTTTGAATGGATCTTTTTAGTAAACAGAGAAACAAATTTAAAACTTATACGGAAAAAGTCTCTGAGTAAATTCTAAAAGGAAAATCAAAAATTTATCAACTAGCAGGAATGGACCCAGCAGAAATTATAGTACCTTTTAATAATAATGAAATTGACGAATTACGGACAGAAAGTGAAACCTTGCCAAGAGCTTTCAGTAATTTTGGGGAGAGATTAACAATAAAAATCCCCTAGCTGGAAACTTCCTCACACTGTGCAGGAAACACAAGTAGCTGGAGCCCCTAAATTTTATACTGATGAAAATAAATCAGTAAAGACAGGATACTAATCAGAAAATTTAAGTAAAGTGGATCAAAGCCTTATCAGTCTGTCCAAAAGTCAGAAGTATATGCTATTCTCATGGTACAAAGGGATTTTTAAGAACTTCTCAACATAGTTACTGATTCATAATATGCTGAAAGAGTTGTTTTGGATATTGAAACCTCTGGATTTACAGGAGATGATACAGAATTGATTTCATTATTTATTCAGTTACAGACACAATCATTAATAGGCATAATTCCATATATATAACATACATCAGATCCCATATGGGGCTGCCAGGTTTTCTAGAACAAGGTAACATCAATCAATCAATTGTTGATTGGAAATATGCTTAAGTCCTCAGAAATTCACAAAATAAGAACATCATGTCAATAGCAAAGGTTTAAAAACAGACTTTTCCATCATGTGACAACAAAGCAAGGAATTTTTTAATGTAAACATAAACCACTACCTGCAGGAAGTAACTCAAAGGGTACTCAAAGAAATGAAGTCTGGCAGATGATAGTGTTCCATTTTATAGAATTTGGAAAACTAAAATATGTACACCACACTGTTGATACCTATTCAGATTTTCGATGGAAAACAGCTTTGAGTTTGAAAAAGGTTGATTCAGTAATCACACATTTGTTAGAAGTTATAGCCATGTACAAATAAATAAAGACAATGATCTAGCATATGTCTCTAAGAAAATAAAACATTTTTTGCTTATTATAAGATAAGGCGTATCACAGGTATACCACATAATCCTATAAGCCAGTCAGTTATAAAATGATCAAATCAAACTCTAAAGAATATGTTAAATGAACAGAAAGTGAGGAAAAATACTCCCAGATAGAACATATAATGCTTTACTAACTTTGAATTTTTTAAATGCTAATGAGAAAGATACAGCTGTAGAGAGACACGGGATAGTAGAAAAATGTT
Source organism: Chionomys nivalis (assembly GCF_950005125.1). NCBI lineage: Eukaryota > Metazoa > Chordata > Mammalia > Rodentia > Cricetidae > Chionomys > Chionomys nivalis. The sequence goes on along the minus strand of NC_080096.1, from coordinate 75,733,276 downwards.
TAGAATTAAATCAGCTGATCAACTTTAAAGATGCACTAATCTCAGAATGAAAATAATAAAATGTTTTACATTGGGAAAGAGGTTTTGCTTTTGTTTCCACAGGAGAAGAAAAGCTATGGATCTCATCAAAATTGATAAAGATTTGATTTGAACAAGAGACAACTCTTAATTAGAAGGGATGATAGTTCATCAAACAATATGGCCATTTAATCTAAACTAACATATAAAACTACCAAATGCTCTTCATTTGATCAGATGTAACCTGTCAAAAAGATAACCTCCCCAAAATTAGCGCTGGGGAAGAGTTTTCTTTCTGTCTTTTTAGGAGAATAAGGGTACCCAGCTACGGAATCTGAAAACCACTGAACAATTGAGAAGCCTGAAAAAAAAGAAAAAAAAATTATCCAGAAAAAAAGTCTCAAGAAAAAGTGTTATAAGGAGGTTGCTTGTTGGTTTCCAGCTTCTCAGCTCTAAAATAATCACACAGAAACTCTATTATTTAAATGACAGCTTGGTCCATTAGCTCTCGCTTCTTATTGACTAACTCTTTTTTTTATTGTTTATTTATTTATTAAAGATTTCTGTCCCTATTATGTTGAGGACTACTGAGAACTGAAGAACAATGGCAATGGGTTCTTGATCCTATTGCATGTAATGGCTTTGTGGGAGCCCAGGTAGTTTGGATGCTCACGTTAATAGACCTGGATGGAGGTGGGTGGTCCTTGGACCTCCCACAGGGCAGAGAAACCTGCTTACTCTTTGGGCTGAGGAGGAAGGAAGACTTGATTGGGGGAGGGGGAGGGAATGGGAGGTGGTGGCGGGGAAGAGGCAGAAATCTTTAATAATTAAATTAATTAATTAATAAAAATCAGAAAGAAAAAAAATAAATATGAATGTAGAATAGAAAAAAAAAAAGATTTCTGCCTTTTCCCCGCCACGACCTCCCATTTTCCTCCCCCTCCCCCATCAAGTCCTCCTCCCTCATCATCCCTAAGAGTAATCCAGGTTCCCTGCCCTGTGGGAAGTCCAAGGACCACCCAGCTTCATTCAGGTCTAGTAAGGTGAGCATCCAAACTGCCTAGGCTCCCACAAAACCAGTACGTGCAATAGGATCAAAAACCCATTGCCATTGTTCTTGAGTTCTCAGTAGTCCTCATTGTCCACTATGTTCAGCAAGTCCGGTTTTATCCCATACTTTTTCAGACCCAGGCCAGCTGGCCTTGGTGAGTTCCTGATAGAACATCCCCATTGCCTCAGTGTGTGGGTGCACCCCTCGCGGTCCTGAGTTCCTTGCTTGTGCTCTGTCTCCTGCTCTTGATTTGGACCTTGAGATTTCAGTCCGGTGCTCCAATGTGGGTCTTTGTCTCTGTCTCCTTTCATTGCCTAAATGTTTTTCTTTGGGTTCACCTTCTTAATTAGCTTCTCTAGGACCAGGCATAATAGGCTCAACGTCCCCTATTCAAGGCTAGAAACCAAATATGAGTGAGTACATCCCATGTTCCTCTTTTTGGGTCTGGCTCACCTCACTCAAGATAGTGTTTTCTATTTCTGTCCATTTGCCTGTAAAATTCAGGAAGTCATTGTTTTTTACTGCTGACTAACTCTTATGTCTTAATTTAACCCATCTCCATTAATGTACGCATCACCACAAGGTCATGGCCTACCAGAAAAGTTTCAACATGTCTGTCTTTGGCAGTGGCTCCATGTCTTCTCCTTGACTCTGCCTCCTTTCACCCAGTGTTCAGTTTAGTTTTCCCCATCTAGCTCTATTCCCTGTGCAGGCCCAAGACAGTTTTTTTATTACCCAATTGTATTCACAGCATAGAGAGGGGCCTCCCACATCAAAGAAACAGTAAATTGGCCTATTGGTATATCACATTTCCAACAGGATAAAATTTTATAAATCTTCCCAAATGTTTGTTTCTGTTGTTCCCTACAGACATATAAAGCAAATGGTCTTTATGTAGTCCCAGTCAAATTGAAGATTAATGATGACTTTGGAGTTGGAGTATGACTCTCTTCTTCTCTAAACCCAAACATGCTTGTTAAAGTAAAATCCAAAATTTCTGTCTCATGTCAGAAGAACCACATGATAAGGAATAGAAGAAAAACAAAAATTTAAGAGCTATTTATTTGAAGGTTCTATGGTGATATGCAAGATATTCATCAGTATGGTTATAGGATAGGTTCATTTCAGGTTCCCTATCCTCAGGTGCCCCAAGGAACTAACTGGGGACATTGCCCTGGGCACCTGGTAGCCATTCCAAGTTCAAGTCTCTTGCCAACCCTTAGGTGGCTCCCTTAACTAAGATATGAGTTTCCCTGCTCCCCTATCCAAACTTTCTTTATCCCCACTCACCCCGATTCCCCAGTTCCCCTCATCCTCTCCTTCACACTTTTCTCTCCCCATCTCCCCTCACCCCCATCCCACCCCACCCCCAAGATTCCAATTTTTTGCCCGACAATCTTGTCTATTTCCCATAGCCGGGAGGATGACTATATGTTTTTCCTTGGGTTTACCCTCTTGCTTAGCTTCTTTAGGATCACAAATTATAGACTCAGTGGCCCCTATCCATGGCTAGAAACCATTATGAGTGAGTACATCCCATGTTCCTCTTTTTGGGTCTGGGTTACCTCACTCAGGATAGTATTTTCTATTTCCATCCATTTGCATGCAAAATTCGAGAAGTCATTGTTTTTACCAACAGAGTAGTACTCTAATGTGTATATATTCCACACTTTCTTCATCCATTCTTCCATTGAAGGATGGATGAAGATAGCAATGGATGGAGATAGAGACAGAGACCCACACTGGAGCACCGGACTGAGCTCCCAAGGTCCTAATGAGGAGCAGAAGGAGGGAGAACATGAACAAGGAAGTCAGGACCATAAGGGGTGCACCCACCCACTGAGACAGTGGGGCCAATCTATGGGGAGCTCACCAAGGCCAGCTGGACTGTGACTGAAAAATCATGGGATAAAACCGGACTCTCTTAACATGGCGGACAATGAGAGCTGACAAGAGGCCAAGGAGAATGGCATCGGGTTTTGATCATACTTCATGTTCTGGCTTTGTGGGAGCCTAGACAGTTTGGATATTCACCTTCCTAGACCTGGATAGAGGGGGGAGGACCTTGGACTTTCCACAGGGCAGGGAACCCTGACTGCTCTTGGGACTGGAGAGGGAGGAGAAGAGGAGTGGGCAGAGGGGGAGAGGGGCGGAAGGAGGGGGAGGGAAATGGGAGGCGGGGAGGAAGCAGGAAAAAATTTTTTTTTTCAATAAAAAAAAGAACTATTTATTTTATTTCCAATGATCTCATAATCCTTTGTTTTTATATTGACTCTTTAAAAATTTTCTTAAGGAATAAAATTTATACAATTAACATATGTTATACTTTTTTCATGGACTAATAGTTATATAGATTACTATCTAATTTTAGAAAAAGACTTCATTTATCTTTCTGTACATAATTTCAGTATTGTGTCTCTTATTAGTCTTCTGCAGTGAACTATGAGCACAACTAATAGCAACTTTTGAAGGCTCCAAAACTATGAACTATGAAAACATCACTGATGTGAAAAATACCACCTAAACATCATTTATGGACTACAGACTGCTCCAAACAATTTCAAGGTGGCTAGTTGAGATGATCTAGTCTCAAAGACTAATCTGGCCAGGACTTGAGTCAAGCTTTACACTTTCCCATTATAAAGAAACTGGACAACAAATGACACAGTTATGTCTCCAAGGACCTGACAATTAAACCAAATTTTTCTTTTCAGGATCTCCTAAAGACAACGTTACCCCTAGACAGCAGGAAGTAAATTTAAGAATGCAGCACTCACATTCCCAAAAGTTTCCAAGTTTTTGGTCATTCAGTGGGTTATGGATATTTGTCATTGTTTAGGGGAATTGGTTACAAGTTGTTATTGGTTACAATCAGGAGCAAAATTGAACAAAAGAGATTGGACTCAGAGTTCTTGCTTTGAAAAGAAAAAAGGGAGGATATAGATATGATAAAATGGTAGATTATTCAAGCTTTTTTTAATGCAATGACTAGTTTTAAACATTTACATTGCATTAGACTTTTGTAAATTTTATACAATTTTTGTTTATGGATAAAAATTTGGATTAATTTTGATGGAGCATACTGTACATACATCTCTACTCTTGTTCAAAGTATTGTACCTATACAACTCATTTAGTAATATAATGCAAATTTCTAGTCCATGAAAATTAATATTAAGTAAATGTAGGCTAGTAGTTAATCACCTATTAAAATTGAACTTGTAGTCATATTAGGTTTGTCTTCCAAGGTCAAATAAAGATATATTTTAGATAGAGATGTCAATTTCAAACACTTCAGAGATCCATATAATATAACATTTAAGATGTTTTAAAAACATAGGCTCTTTTTTTCTCAATGAGACATGACTGCATCTAGCAGCACCAATCTACTTGAGAGAAGATGATGGGTATTGGAGAAACTCCACATGGAGTTTATTTTTATTGTGGCAAATTTAAATCACCAGGCAAGAAAATGCACTTGCCTTGACTTCTTACAGTATGCCATCCTAATTGAACAAGCAGGAGGAAAATAAAATGGACTGCCAAACATTGTCAAGACAAGGAAAGACAGACTTTCAACATATCCTGTTTCACAGAAAAGTCTGTTGGATATGCTAAGCCTGTAGGCTGAAGATGGATGCCCCAACATTGCAGAGAAACTTTGGGTGACTGTCCATGCAGCCAGCTATTTCTGTCATTTCTCACAGTTTTAGAATATTGTCTGCCTGTACTTATGCTTACTCAGTTAATATTATTGCTTTGTTGGATCTCTAAGGGAGTTGAAGATTAGATAGTTATAATTTTCCTTGTATACCACCAGATACAGAAATCAAGTTATGATAGAAAGCAAATTAGGTACAAGACTTTGGACATATCAAGATAGATAATGGAGTATTTTTTTTAATTTATCAAAGGCAAATAGATGAGACATTGTTGATGTACTTGTTGCTTGTACATATTGTATATAGTTATTATATTTATTGTACAATGTTGTAGCATATACCTTTAATCCCAGGATTTCACAAAGGCAGTTGGTTCTCTGTGAGTTCAAGGCTACTCTGGGCTATACAAGATTGATCTAGAAACAGACCCAGGTGATGATGGTTTATACCTATAATCCCAGTGTTTGGGAGCCACACATCTTTAATACCAGCACTAGGGCAGTGGAGACAGGAGCAATATGGCTGGGCAGAAAGAGGAATGTGAAGAGGAAGAGATAGAAACTCACTGGAGTGTGGAGTCTGAGATTTGGTAGAGACACAGTTCAGTCTAGGCAATCTGAGGAGCACCCCTTTGGTCTGAGCATTGGTAAAATAAAAAGTCTCTCCAGTGGATTACAGATTTGCTTCTCTGATCTTCAGCTTTCATCTCTCTATCTGTATCTGGGTTTTTATTATTCTTGCTACAATTATCTTCTATTCTCCTGACCGCTTCTTCACATGATTGACAATTTCTTCTCTAAAGAATTTCATGAAGTTCCGTTTGTTGATTGATAACTTTATATCCTCTGTAACTAGAATTCTATTCAGGAAGTCCTTAAGTATGTAACTGTGCCCCTCATTATTATGATTATTTTTTCATAGTTGTGTTTAGTAACATATTCCTCAATGAACATGGGTTGAAAGTATAGGTGCATAGGTATTAAAAACTCCCATGTTTTACACCTATGAAACATGTATTACACTGAATATAATGTACTATAAATATACTCAAGTAATTTCAATGCAACTTTTGTTTATATCCTTAGCTTTTGTTGTGTGTTTATTATATACAGTACAGCATACACATGCACACATGTGTGTACATGCATGCACACACACATATATATGCTAGTCTATTTCATCATTTTTCTTTAAATAGATGCATTTCTATGAAAAAAAAGGAATTGCCAGTTAAAATCCTAGATTACAAAGTATTGATTCAGATGCCTGTCTCTACATCTCTGCTATGTCCTCCTGCCTCAAGATATTTTATGTCTTTGTGGGAAAATCTCTATGAATCTGAGCAGCAATAACAATAAACAACAATACCAGTATTTTGCATGTCCCTACAATCCAAATGGATCCAAATTTGCCAGGTAATAATTTTGATGTCTTTTCAGCTATTTTTTTCATATGTAATAATAGATTAGAGATATAATTCAGCAGCAAAACTCCATTCCAAGTAGGAATGCAGGAGATGGGTTCAGGGAAGATCGTTAGGAAGTCTACAATTGTACTACTAGAGAGATAAATCCAAAGTTTTCATCACCTGACCAATGCGCCTTCAAAATCTGTGCAGTTGTTCATCCATATGGGAATGGAATAAATGGCCAATTCTTTCAAGTCATCATCCAGTAAGTCATCTCTTCACTCTTACTCTGTCTGAATAGCACATATTTCTAAAGGCTTTGCTAGCCCACTCTCTAAATCTTTCTATAATTACCTGAGAACATGTCCAACTTTGAAAATAATGAGTATCATGGATGAATTTATTGAACTGTCAAATGAAAGAATTTGCAATATTGGTTGGTTAGAATATAGAACTATGAGAACCCCTATTGCTAATGACAGTTAACGTTGGTTAAATCATCAAACACAGTTCAGCAGTATCTGACAAAACCAAATATAGTGTTGACAATTGAACCAATAGTCGTCTGCCCATGTACCTACACAACTTAGCTAAACAGTTTCATCTACATAAAATCTGCACATGAATATTTATAGCAGGTCTATTATGAATGTCCCAAACTGGAAGCCGCTAAGTCGTCCTTCAACAGATGGGTGTGTAAACAAATGGATGCACCTGTTCAGAGGGCAATTAAAGGAAATGAGTTATCAAGGCATCATAAATGTGGATAGGCCTTAAATGCACACTCTCCGGCGAAAATAAAGGTAACTTAATATATGATTTCAATTATAAGACATTTGAAGTGGTATCATGAATAATGAAATGAAAGAAATTATAGGTCAATAAATACTTACTTTTAACCCTTTAACCAATGATACTACCCAATAAAAGTCTGAGCAACTGGAACATCCTAGACAGTGGCTAATGGAATATGCAGTTGTCTTTCTCATGCACAGCTTTATGGGTGCTCCACTTGGAAGAAATAAGCCTCATGGAATAACTTCCATGTTTTCTTCCTGATCACATGCTAAAATCTGGAGGAGCCTGGAACCATGTGACTCATGCTGGTCAGTATCTAGTAAACCCCAACATGATTGATAAAATCTTCATGCAGATATTCCCTCTCTTTCTTCTACAGCAGGCTAGATAGTTGTATTGGACATATTTCAAAAACAGAGGAATCTGTATCTCAGTGATATAGTTCAGATTAGAGCTACTAAGAACCACAAATCCACACAGAACTGTGATATGAAGGTGATTGGTGATTTTATTGAATTATAATGCAGAGATGTTGGGAATATTACTGTTATGACAAACTTCCTAAGTAGTTACTCAAAAATATATTTGGTATTTACTAAATATGAAATGTCTGAGCTCAGGTTTCAAAATATGACAGTAGAAGCACAATGAACAAACACTGAACTAATTATGGAATAAACTCTAATGAGGATGGTGATAGGTTCTGGAATTTTTATCTGTCTATTGTTACTTTGTTTATTTGTATGTGTGTGTATTTTCATGTTTGAAGAAAGATTTATATGGGGTAAAAATTTTGAAGATTTTAGTTTTAGTCTTTTTTAATAGTGTGAATGCTGTGCTTTAATGTCTGTGTACTATGTAAGAATAGTGCCCATAAATCCAGAAGTGGACATCAGATCCTTGGGAAATGAAGTTAGAGATGGTCCTTAACTACAATGAGGATACTAGGTCTAGAATCCAGGTCTTCTGAAGGAGCAACAACTAATTTTAATTGCTGAACTATTTCTCCAGCCCTAGTTCTTGTTTGTAAAAGTCCTCTCCCATTCTACAAAGATCTATTAATGTCTATAACAAATAACCACCCATCTGCCTTACCTATTTCTGAAAGTTCTGAACTTTATACTTGGACCTATGAGGAAAATTGATTACGAAGGTGAAGGTGGTTTTACTGCAATTATACTGACAAAAAGAAAACTTCTGGTGCATTACAAAAGACTTTATCCCAATTTTCTTTATCAGCCATATATCTTAATTATTTTTCACAAGGTAAAGGTTAAAAAGAAGCACACAAAAAGCTAAAATTCCCACATTTAATTAGGAGCTGAAATGGGTCTGGAAGTGTAACATTTCTGTCCTCAGCATACCATTCTTTCTTAACAATGTGTTTTCTCTGAATCAAAATAAATGTTCCAGTTTCCAAGGGAATCACAGAATCTAATCAACTCCATGTTTATGCCAGGAACGTAACCCTGAAGTTCATGAATGACCAGGAAAATCTAAGGGCACTCTAGGGTTTAAACACTGGCTGCACAGATATTCGAGGCAATCAGAACACACTCTGAATACTGGTTTTGGAGTAGGACATGCTGCATAGTTTTCAGAGTGAAAACTTGATGTTGGGAAAAGGTGATTTTGAATTTTATCTCCAATGGGAAACAGATGTGAAAGCTTGATCTCTTTATATCCCTAAAAATCAATCTTTGAATGATTTGTGTTTAAATTACAAATTCTTTCTTTAAAATTTTATCTGGAACAAATGAGCTATTAAATAAACCTGTAATCATTATAATGTAATAACTGTTATTGTGACTAGGTAAACAAGGGTTGTGACCATATTTAACATTAATTCCAGCTTCAGTAGTGTTGAGTAACCTCCTAGTCTACTAATACTGTATGTGAACTGCCTCAGTTTGACTATGACACCTTGGAGCCAGTGAAAAACACACAAAGGGAAGAGAGGACTAATCCATCTACACACCCTAAGACAATCCTGTCGTAATAGAAAGTTGAACTATACCAAGTATAGCTCTTGATCCAGAAAGAGTAATTTTGTATTACTTATTATACTAAATTTAATTTAAGGCCAGGCTGTTTCAATAAGAAAAAATGGGATTCACTTTGATTGGATTTTAAGTCACTTTCTCATATTACCACAAAGTCTGTTTTATTTGTAAATATTGGATACAGAATATGACCAATGCCTATATAACAGATAGCATTTGGGTGAAAATATATGCTATTTGATTAAAAAAACTAGTTGTTCCTATTTTGAACAATGTTATGTTGATGATAAAATTAGAATTCATTGCAGAAAATACTTGCAAATTTGTAATGGAGTGTAAAATTTACTTTTAATCCTACCAACTGTAAACATGCAATATCAATATTTCTTCATTGTATTTTAAACTATACCTATATGTATTAGATATATGCACATTATGTTTCTATTATATTTAATATTATAAAAGGGATGAGAATGTTAAATATTTTTAAGCACAGCATCATTTGTTTTTCAGGTAGCAAAGTAAAGAAAATAGTTGCCACAGAGAAAAATATTTTTTGACAAGAAAGTCTTTTATCCTTAATGAACAAACATACAATAAATTGTTTAAATGTTTGTGGCCTTTCTGGAATGCCTAAATGTATTAAAGAAAACTGTGTTTGAGTCAGATGAAACATTTTTCTCTCCTTCATATCTTATTTCTATAGTTCAATTACTTAGAATTTTGTTTTGCTTCTAGATAACTCAAAATAATGTTTGAGTCTGATCTGAATTAGTGGGACCTGAATTAATGAGGTTGGTTTATGTTTGATTTAATTTCTTCAATCATTTTTTCTACCAGGTAATTCCTTGCAATGAAGAACAAAAGAGTAACACTTAAAATTCACATCAATGGAGTACCAGTTAAGAGTAAACTTTAAGAAATCCATAAGACAACACTAGGGAATTAAATTTTGCCTTGAAACCAGGTGAATGCATGTGTAACCATTTAGATAAACAGTTACAGCACATAAGATCATTCTAGAAAGAGAAAACTCTATATTTCTAGAAGCACAATTTGAGATCCATTAACAACAACCTTACAACATAATGTGTTAAGGAATGTTACAAGGTAAATCCAGTCCAGAATAAATGTCACTGACATTAGTGAAAATTGAGCACAAGCATGGAGTTCTGTAGAGTATTTTTTCCGTCATGGTGTTAAGGGTATAAGTGGGAGTTCACAAGATCATACGTGGGTATTGGAATTAATTGAGAAATGAGGTAAAGAACATATAAACAAAGCAAGAATAGATACTTTGAAATACATGTAAAAACTCGTTGATAACCAGATGAACCAGTTCCTCATTCATACTTTGCTTGTTGCAAATGTTTCTAGTTTTGGTTCTGGAACACTGACCTCCTTACTTTGTTTGCACTAGCATATCCCACTTTCTAAAACTGAGGATTAACACACTGGGCAAAGATTTATATGTTCTATTCTGTAGCTATGGAACAAAATCTTTTATGCTAAAAATGTTTATTAAATAAGCAAATGAGTGGATTAATGAATAAGAGAAAGTAAAAAAAAAAAAAACCTACTGGTTTCAGAATAGATTTTATTTGTAGGATCTCCAAGAGAGGGCAGGGCTGAGAAATGGATAAAAATAGGATGACAGAGTCAGATATGAACATTTGCCTGTGCTTTGATTTGATGTGAAGTGATTTATGATAATTAGAGGTTTGTGTTTATCTGAAATATCAGATATTGTCTTTGAAAATAGTTCTTGGGTCTGCAGGGAAGATGATTGTTTTCATTAAATATGTGCTATTAATTAAGTTCAATGAAGGTTATTTGGACTTTTTCATATTAAGCAATTGTAGCATTTTGTATCATGCAGAATCTGAATTTTTTAAGTTAACAATAAAAGTGTTTGCTATGGAGTTAGTGTAGACTGATGTCGGAGAACATGCTTGACAAAGGACATGTCAGAGGACTAAGAATTCCTGTACTGGCATTGATGCTCGTTTCCTACAATGTTCAAGGAATTTTCCTTCTTCCAGCTCACTAGCTGGGAACAGAAAAGTACCATTAATTAAAAGCTCACTTCATGAATGTTTTCTGTTTATTTATTCCTCACATGAAAAGAATCCATGATTTTATGGTTATGTTTGAAAGTGCAAGTCACTTTTCCCTTTTGGTATCTACCTACTTATTGATTTTCTCTCTAATGTCTTGTCATCTTAAAATATAAATATAGCTTTCAGCAACAGAGGCCTTCAAAGTTGTCTCTGATTTGCTGCTATTTAGTAGTTTGAATAAAAATGGCTCCATAGGCTCTCAGGGAGTGGCACTATTAGGAGGTGTAACCTTGTTGGAGGAAATGTGTCAATGGGGACAGGCTCTGAGGTCTAAGAAGCTCTAGTCAGACCTAGTATGCCTAAATCTCTGTTCTTGTTGCATACAGATCAAGATCTAGAACTCTCAGCTCTTTCTCCAGCACCACATCTGTTTGCAGGCCACATTGCTTCCTATCATGGTGATAAAGGACTAAACCTCTGAAGTATAAGTGAACTACTGTTGAATATTTTTCTTTAAAAGAGTTGCCATGACCATGGTGTCTCTTCACCAAATAGAAACCCTAACAAAGATAAAAGTTGGTGTCATCATAGTATGGTATTGCCCTGCCTGACCTGACTATTTCTGGGCCAAGATTGTGGGAGGACTTTGAAACTTTGCCCTAGGAAAACCATTGAATGTTGAGACCTCAGTGGGATGCCCTTTCTCAACTTGGAAGGAAAGAAGATTGAAAGCAGTGCAGAAAATGGTGTCCTGGCTTATGAACTTTGAGAGGGAAGCTAAAGACTATGAGGGTCATTTGCTACTTTAAATTAAGATTCTGTCATTTTGGTCAAATAGGATTGAAGAGTCAGTCATAGCTAATGAGAGCAGCACCACAAAAGTAAAACCTTTCTGTTACTGGGGCAATTGATGCTGGTTATCCAAAGCTAAGAAATTAATAGTGATTAGGACAAGACCAGCATCATTTAGGTGAAATGTGTTTTCTGAGATCACAGAGAAGTTATATTCTAGAAGTGGGCCCAGGTTGTACCTAGTGTTGGCAATTGAGATTGGTAATAAGTAGGAGTCACATAAGCGCTATTGGGATGAAGGGGTCACGGAGAGAAAGCTGAGCCTTGACACTGTGGGAAGTCAAGAGCCCATTAGTGAAGGTACAGTCTCAGTAGCAGTTAAACACAGAAATGAATCCTGAAGAGAAGATGAGACATGGCACCAGAAAGAGAGTCCAGGTGAGGCAATTAGTAAACTTCCAGTCCATGTGTAGCAAGGAACCTCAGCAGTTTTGGAGACACTAGTACCATAGTATGACTAATAGGAACAGCAGTGCAGTGGAGCCAGCCAGAGCCTATAAGACAAACTGTGAGCTTCAGAGGGCAGGCTGGACAAGTTTCCCTAGCTCTTTGAAGGAGTCCAGAAAATTCTAAATGGGTCCCAGACATTGGAAAGTTAGAGTTTGGTTATGCTTTGACTTGACTGATTATGACCGTGCCCTGATTTTTCCATCTTGAAGTAAGAAAGTAGTTTACTGGAACCCACAGAATCTCCTTTGGATCTTAAATGACTGGATTTCAAAGGGGATGGCTTATTTTAAAAGGACTGAAGTCTTACTGTATTTGAGTTTGTAAAGTCTGTGAAACTTTCAAAGATATTTGTGCTTTTAATTTGAGATCTTGGGGACGAATAAGAAAGGGTGGGTCATGACTTAATAGTATTGTATGACCTAATGGAATTGTATGTCAAATTGACAAGAGGTCAGTTGTAATGAGAGGATTTGTGTCAACTTTATCCAAGCTAGAATCATTAAAGAGGAAGGGAGGCTCAGTTGAAGAAATGCTTCCATGGGATTGAGATGTAAGGCTATTTCTATATTACTGATCAATGAAAGAGGTCCCAGCCCCTTGTTGATGGTGTTATCACTAACCTGATGGTTATGGGTTTTATTAGAAAGTTGGGTGAGAAAGTCAGTGGATGAAACCAGCACTTCTTCCTGACCTCTGCATCAGTACCTTCCTCCAAATTCCTGTCCTGTTTGAGTTCTAGTCCTGACTTCCTTTGATGATGAACAGAAATATGGAAGTGTAAGCCAAAGAAACTCTTTCCTCCCCAACTTGTTTTTGATCATGGTGTTTCATTGCATCAAGAGTAACTCTAACTAGACAGTTGGGTATATTCCTTTCTATGGAATAATAATGGGAAGTATTATAACTCATAGCTCAGCCTAATCCTCCAGCCTCACTTTAGTTCATGTGGCAAAGTTTAAGTTTCTGTTATGCAGTCTCAGAGATTTTGAACAAAAATGACACTAGCCCCAGTGACAGTCGCCTGAAGACACTCGATCTCAAGAAACAAAAAGTCTCCTATTCATAAAACGTCTCTGTCAGGGTAGGTATTCTCATGCTGTAGATGGGGGGTACAGAGAAATGGATTGCTGTGTTAAAGGATCCCAATTTTAACGTAAGTTTTGATGGTTCACTAGAATCAATGCAGAAACTCAAAATGTGCTACACTCTTCTATAACAATTTGAAATTTTTTCTGGAAAAGATGAAAATTAAAATACTTGAGTGGGAATGGTAAAAGTTCAAAGGTAACTAGCTGCACACTTCCAAGGATCAATGTTTTTAGAACTTCAAAGAGCATTCAATTCCCTAGCTACTGTTCAACAGTAACCAGGGACTATCGCCACATAGGGACACTCACTTGAGCATTGGCATGTGATATTCACTGAAGATGAGTTAAACAGGCATGCAATAACTGCACGATTAGCTTCAGTCACAATGACTGCTGTTTCTAGAACAAAAAAAAAATGTTCAGAAATAACACTGAGGAACAGAAACAAAAACAATGATTGACTGAGGATCAAAGTCATGAACACATAAAAATTCTATTAAAAGGCAGAACATTTCAAGATCTCAGAGATTATCTCCTAAGTGTTAGCCAAAATCCATTCCGAAAGAAAGCTGTTCTTGGAAGGGTTCATGATATGATCAACCCACATATTCTTTCAGCACAATGGTCAATGAGAAAATACTGAACTATTTCTGGACATATCTTTCTTCTTGCTTTGAGCTAGCAAGCTATCTAAGCTCAATTCTAAATCTATAGTAGGCACTTATAGAGGAAAAGAATGAAAAGTTTCTACAACAGAAAATGGGTTTTTAAAGAGTTTTGTCGGTCATGCTTTCCCAAGCCTTAAGGATGAAGACATTATAAGAGTCTGCTTTCTATTCTGGCCAATGAAAATGCCCACACATACTTTATTTTCATGATCTTTTGGACAGTTCAAATTTAGATATAGGACTCAGGGGCAGGTACACAAACAAACTGTGTTTTCTTCATGGGGAAGAAAGTGGAAGGCCCACGCTTTACTCTGCTCGCCAATGAACTTCTCACTCATTTATTGCACTGGCTTGGCAAGAGAGCAAAGAAAGATTTAAAAGAGGAGCCTGCCTATGTCTGGCCTTGCCCCCTGACAACAGCATGGGATGCTCCATCGTCTGAGAAGGAGTATTTCTGGCACATCAGCAGTCCTGTTTTAACTTTGTGATGTTTCTGTTTCCTTTGCTTCACATCAGATCTGAAAGTACATCTTCAAGAATTCAAAAATTTATTTTTTAATCAGCTTATTAGTGAGTTCCTTATACTATGAGCCTTTATATGGCAGCAAATCCCTGCTGTCATGAAGACTCTCTTGCGATGTGACAGATTCAGGTCAGTGTCATTAACACACTTCCAGATTGATGTTGCCAGCCTGATGATCACAGAAGATGGCAAATTCCCTCTGCACAGGGGCAGCGGCAACGAACATTTGTCACACTAGATCACTGTGCCCATCCATTGGCAGAATCCTGAAATACTCTGATATAGATGTGACTAGAGAAATGAGGCTGAATGTCTACACAGGTTTTCAGTTCAGGATTAGAATGGAAGTCAAATGTTTTCCATCATTTCTCTGTTATTGATATACTCTATGGACTTTGCTGAATCTCTTTTCAACTTAGGGCTTTGTAACTGGAGGAAAAATACACAAACACTCAGCAAGTGATTACTGAGCACAATCCTCATATCCAGGGCTCTTCTCATTCTATAGATGCAGCAGAATGACAAAAATAAATATGTCCTTTACCTTATTAGTTACCTTTAATTTCTCCAGATGCTTATCGATAATGGACTTTAGCACACAGATGTTGGGAATGTTAGTTTCAATTCTTTTAAAATTGCACCTGGCTCTGAGTTATAGCACTTGTGCTTGTGTGCCTGTGTGTGTGTGTGCATGTATATGTATATGTGTGCATGTATATGTATGTGTGTATGTGTATATTAGATACACATTAATATCATTGTTTACATATCTACATGTTGATTACGTGAAGATGGAAGAAGGAGTTTAACTTTATATCTTTCTCTATTACTCTCATTGCTTTTTAAAACTTAGCCTTTTACTGAAAGTAAAGTTCATTGATTGAAGTATGCTGGCTAGCCAATGCACTCTGCCAATATAGATTCAGAGAATCTTGTCTGCCTTCAGCTTCCATCCTTCACTGAGGTCATAGAATTATGCTGCCATGCCCAGTTTTTTCATGGGTGCTATGGATCCAAATATAGGTGCCAATGACTGTACAGAATATACTTTCTTGAGTAACCACCTCTCTGGCCCCCAGTTATAATCTTTGTGATTAGCAAGATAACTGTTAATTAATGAAATCCCCTTGATACTTCCTTAAAATTTCATTAATCTCTAACATATAGAGTTCCATGAAAATAATGGGTGGCCCTGGTATCTATCTACTGATATCTATAATGCAATAATTATCTCTGGACACTTTAGAAAAGTGCTTTGTACTCGTAAAGTTACTGCTTTTGTAAGGACCTATGTTGGAACTATTCATAAAGTTCTTTTATTTGCCTTGGCATCTTCACAAAGAGATGTTGATACTGACTTCAAAGTCTCATAAAAATGTCTGTTTTCAGTATACCATGGTCAAAGTTTCATTAATTCAGTTTCCTGCATGGAAGTAAGATTCCAGTTTCCAACAACATAGTCATGAGAAACCCAAGCTACCATGCCCTGTCTCAAAGAATCATCTCTCTTCTTTGACTTAAGCACTTTCTTTATGCTAATTGTCCTGGATCTCTCTTTGCAAGACAATAACTCAGTTCTTTTCTATTGCCACTGGCCTAGTTCTATAAGGTGTCTATAACAAATATCACAAATAAATGATTTGAATTAACTGTGTTTTGATTTTGTGAATTAAAAGTTCAAGATCAAGATACAACATATCAGGTGTCTTCTGAGACTGTTCTCTGGTTTTTAGATGACTATTCTATGACTTTCTAGCCTTCAAGATAATTTTTATATAATGGCCTCAGAAATGAAGGGAATAGTTTCAGAAGCTTCTGATTATATCTCCAAATTTGAGAAGAGCCTTTAAAGAATAGATATGGCAAAATGGGTAGATGCCTCAGTGGGCATGTGTCTTATTTAAGGGACCTAATTTAGGGGCTGTGAGAAAACACCATAATGAAAAATGACTTGAGGAGGAAAGGATTTATTTCATCTTAAGGCTTTCCGTACACTAGGGAAGTCAGGACAGGAACTCAGGAAAGGGACTCAGAACCTGTAACTGATTTAGAGGCCATAAAGAAATCCTGCCTGTGACTTGTCCTTGTGGCTTGCTCAGTTTGTTTTCTTACACACCTCAGGGTTCAAGAGTATCACCATCTATAATAGTCTATGTCTGGCCATATAAAATATTAATCAACAAAAAAATGTCAGGCCAATTTTATGGAGGCATTTTTTACAATTGTTTCTCCTTCCTCTCAGCTGACTTTAGCTTTTGTCAAAGTGACATAAAACTAGCCAGCAGTATGCAAATGTGAGAACCAAAGTACAGATTTCCAGAATCCACATAAAAGTTGGCTGAGTGTGTCACACCATCTGTAGATGGTGTAATTCCTGTGTTTGGGAATGTGGCCGATCACTTGCATTTCCTGTACTTTGGGGATAGAGACATATATCCCCAAAACGGAATTGCTAATTCTATAGGGGAGCTATTTATTTATTTATTCAGAAATAAACTTCACCTCGGTAAATAAAGTGAAAAAAAATTGAAGACATGTGATATCAACCTCCAGAATCCATGTGCACGTGACCCTACACACATGTGAATCTACACACATGTAAACATACATATGCACATGTGC
The DNA here is from genome assembly GCF_950005125.1 of Chionomys nivalis. Taxonomy (NCBI): domain Eukaryota; kingdom Metazoa; phylum Chordata; class Mammalia; order Rodentia; family Cricetidae; genus Chionomys; species Chionomys nivalis. Next base: position 75,716,073 of record NC_080096.1, on the reverse strand, counting down.
ACACAGCATGCAAACACACATGTAATAAAGAATAGTTTATTTTTCAAGTGGTCACACATAAATACCCATAGATGATACACCAAGTTAAATGGTTATCTTTGGTTAATTATGATGAACCTACATTTAGGAAAATAAGACATAGAAAATCCTTTCATTAGTATATGTTGCTTCATTAATAATAATAATTATAATAGAAACTATAATTATTTTGCTTTTACTGTGTTCTTAGTGTTTTATATGCATAGCCTTTTTTAATATTCTAATCTTGAAAAATCATCTTAAAATCGGAGATCTGTGTAGATAAGGAACTTTCACAGGACAAGTAGAGTAAATAATATTAATTTCTTTTTACTATATGAGAGGTGATATTTTAGATATTATCTTCATAATTGCTACAAGGAGTTACATTGGAATTAAAGGTGGAGGATAATATTTTCACATATGATAATAAAGACAGCCCCAGAGAGATGAACTGAATTTCTAAAGTTCATATAGGTAAGTGTTGTTGGAGACCAGGATTTACCCTTAAGGAAAGTTGAATAAAGAATTGGTGGTTTTGAGCCGGGCAATGGTGGCGCACGCCTTTAATCCCAGCACTCAGGAGGCAGAGGCAGGCGGATCTCTGTGAGTTCGAGGCCAGCCTGGTCTACAAGAGCTAGTTCCGGGATAGGCACCAAAGCTACAGAGAAACCCTGTCTCTAAAAACCAAAACCAAAACAAAACAAAACAAAAAAAAAGAATTGGTGGTTTTGGTTATTATTCTAAAGTATCATGTCATTTCCAGTTGGCCTAAACTTGAATTGGGGCAAATTATCTGAAGGGAGCTAATTGGTTGCTACATAGTTGGTAAAATATATAAGAAAGCTATAGGATTTAACAGGCATTAGGAGAATGGGGAATGTAATAACATAACTCAATCTAACAATATTAGAGACTATGTTGGTTTGAAAAAAATGGCTCCCAAAGGGAGTGACACCATTAGAAGGTGTGGCTTTGTTGGAGTAACTATGGCATTTTTGGAGGAAATACGTACATGTGGAGGTAGACTTTGAGGTTTCTTTCTTTTTTTTCTTGAGTTGGATATTTCTTTTTGTTATAATAAGTAGAAAGGCCAAGAACCACTCAAGGAATTCAATAATATGGTAACTTTAAATAATTTGGGGGGTATATATTTTTTTTTTACTTTTTTGATTTTTATTGAGCTCTACATTTTCTGTTTCTGTTTCCAACCCACATCCCATATCTCAGATCACTTGTTGTTTCCCAAACAAGATATAGAAGTCTCTGTTACTTTTCTAGCACCATGTCTGCCTCCATGCTGCTACATCCCACCATGATGATACCTCTGAACCTCTGAAACTGTAAGCAAGCCACCTTTATTAAATATTTTCCTTTATAAGAGTTGCCGTGGCATAGAAACCCTAACTAAGACAGAGCAAACAGAACAAGACAGTAGCAAACAGAACAAGGTGGTAGGGTAAGTTCTGTGATTGACAGTTCCTAACAAACAAGTCAGAAGAAAATTCAGGGAGATATATATGAAATGACAGCCAGTTGAAGAGAAAAATTCTAGGTCTGGGTACCCACATCAGAAGCAGAGACTTCACGTAATCATATGAAACAAAACAAGAAAACCTATCTATATACACTAGAGAGAATATGTATAACACAGAAAGGTTCTCTTTCTTCGGGAACATGAGAACTTGACAAAAGACAAAGCCAGAAGTGTGAAAGACTAGAAGAAGAATCCAAGCACTTGAATATAATGAGATGGTTTTGAATAGCAACTGTTTTCCCATAGGTTGTTGTTTTTAACAGCTAGTACCCAGAAGGAGACATGTGTTTAGAATGTAGACCTTTAACAACTTGATCTTCAGTGAAGGAAGTAGGCAATGAAGGATGGGCTTTAAAATCTTACAGCCTTAGATTTCATAACACTGTAAGTGCCTTGTAGGCTGCTGTGGGAAAAAGCTATCAAGCCTTCCCCACTTATGAACTCTGTGAGCCACAATAGTGACTTTCATGGAAAGATAGTCTTATGGAGCAAAAATGGACACATGAGGGTAACCCCTGTTCCACAAGAGGACACACATGTCTTAAACTACAAATTTAGCACATGTTTAAGAGGGCTCACAGACCCTAAAATTAAACCTATTAACTATTATTTTGCAAATGGACAAGCTATCAGTTGTTCATCTAAATATGTATCCCTGTACTCACAGACCTCATCAGAAAAGTTTCTTTGTGAAGTAGATGGAAAAATCTGAAAACTGACCAAAATTCTGACAATAAGTGATTTCTCAATAAAAAAAATGGGGACATTTATATCACTCAAAACCCCATGGATTATGAACCGTTTTGGACCATGGAACAGAAAAATTGTGATAACGAGAGGTTATAGATGACTCAAGTGAAGCATAATCTTCTGACCATGACAAGACCACAGAAGACATGAACTCACAGTAGCTGAAGTTGTCTACAAAAGACTTGCACAAAACCAAGCTAGTCAACAATAGGAGGAGGATTTCTTAAGCCCCCGCCCCTAGCTGAAGAGCTACTGATATTTAATGACTTCTGGTGGGAGAAGGAATGTCATTTTCTTTTAAAGAAGAGAACCCTGGCAGGGTGATAAAACTCCCCTGAATGTCTCTTGAGCATATGGGCAGCATGGTAGAGTTGGGGAGGGGGAGGTAGATCTGGTAAAAGTTAATGGGAGGTGAAAATTATATAATTACATTGTATGAAGTTTTCAAGGAATTTATAAATTGTTACATCTAAAACATTCCAAAACTTTTATTGCTTCATCTATGTACTGTCTATTTCTTGTTTCCTGAAGTCAGACATAAGGTGACCAGATGCCTCAGAGTAATCTGTAAAATGATGAAATTGATCTATTTGGTCACAGCAAAAAGGAAAGCAATAAACACCAAGTGGATAATGAGAACAACTGGATTTGATACAAGATCATTTGTTGTCTATTTGAAATTCTAAAATGGCTGCCAGCTTCTCTAGGGATAAAATTCGGAATCCTCATAGGAGGATATATTTTCAATATGCTTTATCACATAATAATCTTACCATCTGCTCATTCTATCCTGCATCCCCAGCCTTAAGTTTCTTGTTTTCTCTATCACACTCTTGTCTCAGGTAGACCTTTAACACAGCACAAACAGTAGCCTGTACAAAGATCAATAACTGTTTTTCTTCTCATTTTACTCCACTTACCTTATCATTTGTGATTCAGATATCTGTACACTACAGCAGCATATCACCCTCACTCTCCTTAACGCATACCACACTTGAAGATACTACCTAACTTCCTCTATAAAATACCAGCTTTGAAAAGTATCTGTTCAATGAATGGGTAAGTTTAGAACTGAACTCCTTCCCTTTCTGTTTCTGCTGAGGACAATGTTTTTTTCCAGATATTTTTTTGAAATTGGACCTGAAGCTGTGAAATAGTTGCCCACATGAACTAAGAACAGGTTATGTCCTGCTGGTCTCAATTGTCATGTCAAAATTCAATAAAGCAGACTCACCAAGTCATTCTGTTGGCAATTCTCTGAGCACATCAAGTTTCTGCAGTGTTTGCAGGGGGAAAAAACCCTCTATTTTACCAATAATTTAGATAGGCTATTTCCTACTTTGCTTGTCTTCTCTTCAGTCTTATCCCTCAGAGGACTCTTCTTCAATGTGCTTCCAATTTGCAGGTGTCCCTTGTGCTGAAGGTAGAGCTTTAAGTGAAAGTTCAGTCCTTTGTAGGATTGCAGTAGTAGCCATTAATGCTCCATCACTGAATTTGTTCTGCTGTTTCTGGATGGGTTGCTAAACAACACCCCTATTTGCCCGGAAATGGGGTGAGGCTGTATGAGGTTGGTAGAGAGAGGATACTGGGAACAGTTACTCAGGGTTTCTTACAAATTTAGTCTCTTGTTCATGATGCCAACTTTACTACTTCATATATGTGTATGATATATATAGTCATTGAAAGTATTTGAAAGAGCCTACATATGACAAAGGACATTATTAGAAAATTATTTCAAGTCTTGTGGGTGAGTCATGCATAACTCAAATGAATCATGAAGGGCAATTTCTATTCTCTGTACCAGGGGACACTAGGCAGGCACAAAAAGCACTAAATCCTATAAGGGGTGGGGAGGAATTCCATGAAAAGAAATATCTAGTGAAAATTTTGGGAGGCAGCAGCTATTGTGCAGAGGTGACATATGAAAATATTGAAGTACATGGGAATCAAATGACCTTGAACAATCTTTCCATGTACAAAGAATATTACCATGAATTGAGCCCTTCAGGCATCAGTTATTATGGAGAAGAACTTTGTGCTTATGCTAAGTTGTAAAGTTGAACTCACATTATTTTGATTGCTCTGATTTCTTCACTTGTATAATGGGCATAATGACAACATTTTTAGAGTTTTCTAAGAAATAAATAAGGTGCATATCAACTATATGATGCATAGATGCTTAGTAACACTATATTTCTGTCTTCCTCTTATGATTCCTGGCTAACTGACAATGATCCTATGAGGTTTGAGAGAACTTTTACCTTGTTTTAACTTAATTTTTACTTCTTTGCATGAAATTTTATGTGTATGTACATGTGTTCAGCAAGACACATATGTGGAGGTAAGAAGACAGCTTGTGGGAAGTTCTTACTTTTTTCCAGATGGCTTTAAGGGGTTAAATTTATGTCATTAATCTTGGCAGCAAGCATTTCAATGGGCTAGCAATGATATTCATATTCCCCTTTAAAAAGTGTTCATATGTCAAGCAACATTGTTTAAATCTCTCAAAACCCACATGGTAACACAGAATTTGCATTTGATCTATCCAAGTTTCACTGTTTTGGGGAGAGAAAGAAATGGTTATATATGTTACAAACAATAAAGGTAATTCTATGACTTTGGGTACCATGATATTCCAATTATTACAGGAAACAATGTGCCAGCAGGGAGTTGAATAATGATGATATCCTCACAGAACCTATCTACTGTCTATAAAAATCTCTGTTTCTGTATCACTCATTCTAAAGACATATCCACTGGATATGTCTGATTGCATAGGATGAATCTGAAGTGTTTTTTCTGGAGCCTTGGATCAGGCTGATTCTGGCTCCATGTATAATATTAAAATGGTGCAACTTGTTCAAATAACCAAAAGGTTCACTTTTATGGCATATTTTTTTTTAAAAAAAAGATAAAAATTTTAATCTCCTGACTTCAATTACCCATGCCACTACTCACAACCTGCCTGTTTCAACCCCTCTTATTGTTATCTCTCAGTGAAGAGCCACAGACATATCAATAGTGTTTTGCCAAGGATGTAGATGCTCTACCTGGAGTCAGTAGGTTTCCTAAGCTGTTGGAGAAGGAACAAAAATTACATCTGGGCTGTGAGCCAGAGAGTGTTCTTCCAGATGGAAATCTACTCTAAATATCCTGCTCTTCCTGAGCTCTTACTGCAGAAGTATAATTCTGATGTCAGTGCATTTGACGCTATGTTTGACTTTATGTTATGAAGGGGCTTAATGTTTCTGTAAAAAAGAAGTAGTGCACATGACTTTCAGAGTTTTTTCAGTTCCGTTGGATTGCATTTTTGTGCTTATTACTTGAACTTACTAAGGCAATGAATGTTGTCTTTCATAGATAAGAATCATGTTTTTCTACAATGACTAATCATATTACCTTTATTATATAAAGACAGGCAAAATACTTTTGAAGACAAAGTTTCTTTGTGTGTAAAGCTATGGAGTTAAGCAGCATTTATGGTCTGCATGTTGATGTTTCTCCAACAAACTGAAATACTGTAACTGATTATGCAATGTGAGGCCATTAAAAGTGGTTAATTTGTGAGAGTTTTATCATCATTACCATTAATGGGATCAATTTTCTTCTAAAAGAGGCTTGCAAGAATTTCCTTTTCTCTTCAAACCATGTAATGACATATAGAATGTACCATTTAGAAGGTACATTCCCTCACTATACCAGACATCAAGTTTATTCATGCCTTGTCTTGGACTTTACGACTTCCATATTGATGAGAAACACATTTTTAAGGTTAACAATTACTCAGTTTGGTATTGTGTTGTAATTGTTTAAGTATACACACACACATATGTATATATGTGTGTGTGTGTGTGTGTGTGTGTGTATGTATAAAACCTGCATGAAGCTCTTACTGTTTTACTTAGTCTGTAGAGCGAGCTGAATTGATTACAGCTCTTATTATTTTAATATGCAATGGTATCTAAATAGTATTTATGTGATTTATTTACCAAATAGGTAGGCTTTGTACATGTCAGGCCTTCTCAGACTGTTTAAAAATGTTTACTTCTCTCAACAACCAGGTTAGAGAAGACCTATTAAGAATCTCCTTTATACAGAGAAGAAATTGAATCAGAGAGAGATTAAATAGCTCATTGAAGTTCCACAGCTAATAAATAGGAAAGCTGCAGGTGTGTCTTTCAACTCTAAGTTAGCACTTCTATCTACGATTCTGAAACCTCTGAACATTGTCAAATTGTTGGTAAAAATCACTAACCTGGAAATCACAAAATACAAATTCTGTTTCTGGTTTTGTAGGCAGTTGATAACCCCAGAATATCTATTAATAACGTAAAACCCCTAAGTTTGGAATCTTTCTGTGCAGTAACAAAATATCAGGTGACATTATTATTAATTGATAATTATGTACTATGTGATAATACCATATAATTAGCCAATGCTTGGCAGTGTTTATAATCATCCTCTAATTTATAAGAACATTATAATTTTCTCACTTACACAGGTGTGTGATGAAGTCAGATCAATTTTCTATTGCTGCCCAACACTTGTAGGAATGACTAGACTGTGAGAACACAGACATTTTTCATAACAACCACACCAAAATTTAGGCTTTCTGACCAGCAATTCTTCCATTCAAGCCCTGTGTCTAATTTTTACCAGAGCCCCTTTTTATCCTTGAGGGGAATGGTTCCATACAGAAGTTTGACTAAGACTAGAGAGTTTTAGCAATAATGCAGATTGTATTCCCTAGGGAAAAGAGCATTTGAGGATGGCTTCCAAGAACGGAATTTGGATTAGATACTAACTCAGGGTGAAGCTCACCTTCTAATCTGTGGCACTCATTGGCTTCTTAGAGAAAGAAAGGCTTTCCCTTGCATTTTTAGCACTCTCCCGTGAAATTTCATGTCCTCCTTTCTACTTGACTAATGAGTTAGGTTCTGCCTCTGATCCAATGTCAAAACTTTATTTTTCATCCTCTTCCCAAACTCACTGATATTTGGTGTAATAGCCCTTTATTTAGTTAGTACTTACAAAGCACAAATTAATATAATACATTTGGATCTAGAATATGTTGATTTTCATTAAATTAATCATACTACAATTACTATCAACTGGTCCATACTTCAGTAAGCCACGGTAGAGGCAAGATGATGCCACATAAATTACATGGACTTGGAATGATGTCTTAGAACAAATTGTGCTTCAGCCAAAGGAAAACCAAATTGGTAGTGTAATGTTCACCAGATGTATTTACTCAAGTTTTGCAACATTTCAGAATGTTCAAGAGAAACTGTTAAGGGATCATGGAAATGTTGCTTTAAAGTGTATATTAAGGTACATTTTTATTAGAAAAAGACCAAAGCTTTTACATCTTTTAAAGACAAGAGTTGTTTTTGTTTGTTTTCAATTCTACAGGCATTTACTAAGTCTATATGAGAAAAGTAAGGTGACATCCTCATCCTTGATTGGTCTCTATCCCATTTAATCCTTTCATCTTTCTTGATCTGTAAGCTTACTGAGTAGGAAAGATTGTAATAAGCCAGCATTGGGTACCATAAAATTGACTCAGCATTATGAAGGTAATGAATGATTGTGCTTGCAACTGCAGCCTTTGATGCTGGTTTGAGAGAAGCAATGTCAGAATAGTAAAGGTCACACAGAGAGCCACTTCCTTCCAGGACGTTTAGGTTGATAAATCTGTAGCTTCTGATACTATATACAAAGAAAGAAGAAATGACCTCAACTCGGCCTGAGATCACTGGCAGCATCCAAAAATTTGGCTGGTCCCTAGTAAGAAATTCTTGGAATACAATTTTGATGAAGATGATGATGGTAGAGAGAAACAGGGCAGGGGAAATTATAAAGAATGCCTATAAACCACATGACTGTTGTTTCAGTAACTCACTAGTTAAAATTTCACAAGACAGATTCTTGAATTGATTAGGCAATTAGCATTGGTGACCTTTAATTTTGAGATAATGAAAAGGGCACTAAGCACACAAAAACTGATAAAATATTTTTTTCAATGATTTTTTATTGCTGAAATTTGAAAAATTTTTAAATACTCATTTAATATTAAGCATCTTATTTTTATGTATTTGTCTGTTTATTCTTAATAAAGTGACTATTTTAATCTTTGAATTCTCTTTAAAGCCATTAACAATGGAGCATCTGTTTTATTTTGATATTTTTCTAGCATATCTGCACTCATTCTGTTATCTTCAAAACTTATTTATGTTTATTTTTAACCAATAACTTGCAGCCTGACAAACTGCTTTTTAAAGTATCAATTTTGTCCAGTTACAGTTATTGTGGTTATGTAGATAAAAAGTTTTTGTTGCTGTGTGTTTGTCTGACTTTTTAAATTTTCTCTTTTACCACCTTCTTAATATTTGCTTTCCCCCTCTATTAACTGGCAAGTGATATGTCCTGAATCTATTCCATTAACAGTAGGTCACTCCTCTGCCCTTTGATGCTGTGATATCTTCTCTTGATCATTTATCACCATCTAGTGGAACCATATTTTTATTATGATCATTTTCTTCTCACAGAATCATTAATAGGTTAAATTGCTTATCATTAAGATATTTTATTTAGTTTAGAAAAGCCAAGAAAGAACTCAATATCAGAAATTATACTTTTGCACTAGAACAACCTCATCTCATTGTTACTGTGTTCATTGTTTCTGCATACCAACATTTCTTCCACATTGAAAGTTGTAGTCTCTGGATAAGTATAATTTTAATCTCTGAAGAGAGCCTTACTTTTAGTGCAAGTCTCTCCTTGCCCTCTACTTTAAAGAGGGCAACGATATAATGGTCTAGAATTTTCCAATGATTTTACTTGATAGCTAATTAATGGCTTTCTGTGGTTTCCATGGTGATGACATGCTTTGCTGCCAAGCCTTATCCAAATGGGCATTCTGTTCACTCTTGTGTCTCAGCACCAGCATATTAATAAGAGACTGTAGGTCTTCAGTTGCTGCATCAAATTGGTAAGGATCTAATTGAATTAAAATACCACTCAAAGGCTTCAGGATTCTCTTTCTCACAGTTAGAAACAGTCACTGTAGTTCAAAGGGCTCAGAGTCAGACTGAAGCAAGTGACAATGGAACTTCAGAATTTTTGTGTTCCATAAGTGCAAATTATTTTTCTCTCACCTTAGACAATATTCTAGTGATTTAGTTTTTCTTCTTGAAAGTTCCTATATTTCCATAATTTCTCAACATGCATTATGTGTATCTCAAAGATGAAATGACTGACTCAATATTTTCAAGTAGAAGGGGGAGTGGCTTTTCCTACACATACCATTGGTAAAGACTGATGAGGACTTCAGATTGAAGGTCCTTATGTCATTTTGATAAGTATGAAACAGCACTGTTGTGAAGATGAAGACTACCTAGCAATCTTCCAAGGTTCACCTTGCAAGGAGACTTCAGTTAGAAGTTAGAGGAAAGTCTTTGGAAGTTGGAGATAAGTGAAAAAAGAAAATGAATGGAATATAATCTGTCTGAAAAATTGTTTCAGTCATGAACATTGTGGATGGCTGTTTCTATTTCTCCTAAAGATCCAGCCTTCTCACTCCTCTGATAATATATCCATTCAACAATGACACTTTCAAAAGTTGTTATGGCTAGTCCCTAAATGGTTTTTAGAAGTTGAATTTATATATTTATATTTTGTTTTCACCCTTTCTTTGGTCATCAGGTTTCTTCTACTTGTCTAAGTTCTAATCCTTTTCCAACGTTGACAATGAACCTATCCCTTCTAAGAGTCCTTCTTCTCAAACTGCTAAGCATATTATAGCTTCTTCAGGCTCTTCTCTCTATGCCCACCTCTATAACGACACTCATCTTGGTAATATATGTGTGTGTCCTGAATATGTATATATAATAAATAGTATATATATCTAAAATATATATAATATATTTAAATATATATTTAGACATTGGTTTACATGTATGTCTTCTTAATTACTATTTGAATGGCACAAACCATGGACCATTTTCTCTCAATATTTGTATTTCTGACATTCTCCACTCATTTACTAGGCCCTTCGACATTGTTTGATGAATTCCTCATCTGCTTAAGCTCTGGGGATATTTGGTAATGTGATTCCTTACATAAAGGATTTCCAAACTAAATGAATACTGAAGATTTCAAAAGCTGAGATCTAAAAACCTGTACAAGCATGTTTTAGTCAGCACAAAATGTAAATGTATGCTAATTCATACCAAAAATGAGAATATTTAAATTTTAATCTACAATTTTAGGAAAAAATAATCTTTCGCCCCTCAGAAAATCTTTCTTTTGTACACTGAAGCCCCCATTTTTCACTTTAAGGTATCAATAATGGGATTCCTATGGTGTACTACTGGTAACATCTAGGCTGTGGAGAAAACATCATGAAAGACAAATGCACATAATAGAACTAAAGCCAGCATGTGCTGGTTTGAGGGATGTGCAAAGTATGAAGTGATATCTAATTATTAGATCGTTTTTGTAACATAAGCTGAAATGAAAATTGTTGCTTCCCTTTGGTGAAAGCAGCAGTCAAGGAAAGTAGAAAACAGAACTAAGCAGTTTCCTGTCCAGGCAAGTGAGCAGTGAACACTAACGACTTAGACCAGAAGGCTTCTATTCTCCTGCACACTTTCACGATTCTGTATTTCACTCCCAATGCACAAATGACTATCTAGATTGCAAACAAGTGCCTCTCGCAGATACCACCTAGTGAAAAAGCGAATGCTGATCTCTTAAGGCTACTAGGCAAGGTCTGCATAAATCTTCCGCAGAAGTGTTTTGAGAAGAGCATGCATTTTTGTGTTTCTCATTCTACTCAACCCAAGTCGCTCTCGAGAAGTGACAGTGTTTCTACTGAGCATACATGTGTGGCAGGAGGGTGATGCAGGTGCACATGTGCTCGTGTGTATTATAAGTTATTCCAACAGTAATTAAAAAGTATTTGAGAAGCCTTTCATATTCTAATACAACACTAAAATTTACATTATCATTAATATTATGATTGTTAGTGTTATTACTTGGTCACTGGCTATAGTCAAATTAAAACCATCCTTAATAGGGAAAACATTTCTGAACAATATGATACTATATCTCTTTTTAGAGAAAGTAGGTGGAAAAAATGTTTCTTTATGCAAGTAAAACAACTATCAAACACAATCTTGGATAGAGAAATCTTTTTCCCTTTAGTAAAAACATTTGAAGCATAAAGTCAGTGTTCAGAGTGCTTAGAAAGAAGTGGTGCTGCCTAGTGAACCAGAAGGTCGGATTCAAACCCATGTTGGGGCAATTATTATGGGTGTATTCATGAGAATGCTACCCCCCTTTGGCCCTAATTTCTAAACTATTTGGTTTGAGAGGCTAGTATCTAAGGTTATTCACTCTTCTAGAACTGTGCCAGTTCCTGTTCTCCCAGCCCTACCTAGTAGCCAGCTTCCACTAGCTTCCATTTATTTAGAAGTAAAGAAGCCATATAGACTTTGTAAGACTGCAATGCTCTTGCAACCCCCAACCACATCAAAGCGTCAAAAGAAACACAGAGAATTAAGCATAAAGAGGGAAGAACTCTTAACAGAAGAAATATCTTCTTTATCTACGTCCATTTCCTCTCACAAGGAAAAATGGCAGTGTCAGAGGTACATTACATAGATCTCTTGCTTTCTCTTTTAGTGTTTAATCTTAGCACCTGCACAGCAGAGGTCTTTACAATTCATTGCATATGCTCTTCCCTTCTCCCCCGCTCCACACAGCACCTGAGGCCCAAGAAGCCACCATCTCCAAGCTCCACAAAAGTCTGAGACCCTTCTTCATGACAGAATATAGTAGTAACAGACATGCCCCCACAGTTTTATACAGTTGCTACAACACTTCAGTTTCCAACAATTGAAGATTCTTTCCTCCTTTCTTTTGAATATTAATTACATTTTACAAATTGTGTTTGTGTGTGTGTGTATTTTATTTTGTTTTGATTTGTTTTATTCTGTTGTGTGTACAACAGAAGGGAAAGTCCACGACGAAGGGTCCCCAGTTAGCAGAGTTTGGCTGTCATCTGGTCGGACTGTTTGAGGATCTCAGTGTTGTAGAGGTCCAAGGCATGGTTCACCCTGATAATCTCACTGTTAGTTAGCTTCAGGCGGTGCTTCAGCATACAGGAAAACAAGTCCAGCTGGGGCTTTCCTGGAGCCACCGGAGGGGCCAGACGATTTATTCGGTCCCGAATGTCCAACATGAGGAGCATCACAGATGAAGAGGAATAGAATTGACCACCCTGTGTGTAGGACTGATTCACTTGTTGCACGGCACTTCGAAGGAGGTCAGCATTGAACCTCAGGCTGTACCCGAACACCTGCACGTCGGATATCTTAATGTAGAATTGCCTCTTGGAGGGATCCGACAGGTCCACGGGGCCCTGGCCGGTCTCATTACGTAGGGTAGGTAGCCGAGTCCGACTACGCAGGTAAATATGGACAGTCTCAAAAAAAGTTTTCCACCGATTGCCCAGCAAGAGAGTCCAGTTGTAGCATTGGCTGTTTTGCAGACGGATCTTCTCCCAACGTGGGTAGCCAAATTCCCCAAAGGGCATGTTCCAGCCCTCTGAATGGCTGCCGCTGAAAGGATTGACGTAGACAAAGAACATGGGGTCCAGGCTGCTGTTGCGCATCTGACAGATACGCATGGACATGCCAATCACCATGTGGATGAAGTCCATGCGGTTCTTGTTGCTCTTGAGAGTAAGGGACATGCGCTTGCGCCACCGAGGGTCAAAGAATGTATCAAGGCGAATCTCATTGCTGATGAAGGTAGTGTGAACATAGAGGCGTGAGTCCATCTTCTGCAACAGGTACTTCAATTCCAAGTCCTGGAAGTCCAGGTCGGTCTCAAAGCTAATGAACTGCTCGCTCCGCTCAGAATCCACATTCTGTGGTTCGCAGCGGCCTCTGTACAGCTTGTAGCCCTTATTGCAGGAGCCACAGAGTGAGATGTTTGCCAGGCTGCACATGGCACAGCTGTTGTTCCCACCTATGATGCATGGGATTGGGCGCTGGCACAGTGTGGTACTACCATGGCACACACAACTCCTCTGGCTCTCCAGGAAGGTTCCCCAGAAGCCATTCTCATTGCAGTAGAGAAGTGACTGGACCCGTGCAAGCCACTGCTGAATTGTCCTGTGAAAAAGAAGGAAAATGAAAAATGTTAGCTATAATGAACTGAGCTACAAAACTGACCATGCAAGTTGGAGCCTCCCAACGAATAAGTAAGGGGATTACAGTGATTAATAAATACATTGCTATTCTGCATACTGCCAGAAAGCAGTTGTATCACTTTGTACTTTGCCTCTCTAACATTCTCTGTGGACATCTTTAAAGAAGAGGAGTTAGACTAAATTTGGGGTCTTCATCCACTTCTGTACATTGCACTATACAATAGACACTGAGAAATTTGGTTTAGGAAATGTAGTGTCTAAACATGAAAACACTTTCTGGACGAAAACAAATCATGAACAAAAAATCCATTGGAAAGATTTGAGGGTCATTATTTTTTTATGTAAACATCAGAGGATTTAGTACTCTCCCCGCCTTCCTTTAATGAGTTTATGTGATACCCAACCCTGCTAGCAACAACATGAAAAAGCTTAATTGCATCATATTCCAGAATTCATGAGTGCTTCCATACAAATCACCTGGCATGATTCTCACAGTGGCTTTTCATAACATGCCATAAAGGTATATGTTCCTTGGGTGTCCAGAGTTCTAAATTCTCAATTGTGAGGCATTTCTATTGCAAACTGTATCTATAGATCCCCTGATTACTGCTTTCCCAATCTGTGAATGATTATATATTTCAATGATGACAGATCTGTGAACCAATGAGAAGTAGCGTAAGAATACATAAAAAATATGCAAGGCAGTCAGTCCAGAGGTCTCTAATTTTTTCATTTTAATTTCTATGGAAGTCATCTCTTGGCTGTCTTTCATGTTATAAATAGTTCTATATATCTGCCTAGCAGTCTTTATCCCACAGGGCATTTTTACTCCCAGCTTCTCACTTGCACCTACCAACAACACCCAGACAATGACTTGAGATTCAAGTATCACCAGAGATTTCATGAAATTTTGGTTCCTCGATAAATGAACAGAGGAGGCAATGGACAGTTTCTTTAGCCTTCCCACTCACTTCTACCACACAGGGCTGTTATAAAGATTACATGAGATTCCATCTTACATCTGTCATAGTGACCAAGACCAAAAGCACTGATTATAATTTATGCTGGAGAGGATGTGAAGTAAGGGGAACACTTCTCCATTGCTAATAGGAGAGCAAACTTGTACAGCTACTTTGGAAATTAGTATGGCAATTTCTCAGAAAATTAGGAAACAATCTACCTCAGGACCCAGTAAAACCACTTTTTTGGGTATATATCCAAAGGATGCTCAATCATAACACAAGGATATGTGCTCAACTGTTTTTATAGCAGCATTGTTAATAATAGCTAAAACCTGGAAACAACCGAGATGTCCCTCAACCAAAGAATGGATAAAGAAAATGTGGTACATTGACACAATGGAGTACTACTCAGAGGTAAAAAATGACATCTTGAAATTTTCAGTCAAATGAATAAATCTAGAAAAAACCACACTGAGTGAAGTAACCCATACTTTGAAAGACAGATATATGATGGACTCACTCATAACTGGATTTTAGGCATAAAGCAAAGAAAAATCAACCTACAATTCACAATCCCAGAGAACCTAGACAACAATGAGGACCCTAACAGAGACCTATACAGATATAATCTAAATGGGAACTGGAAAAAGACAAGATCTCGTGAGTAAATTGGGAGTGTGGGGGTCATGGGACAAGGTAGAAGGGGAGAAGGGAAGGAAGGGAGGAGAGTGGGGGAAAATGTACAACACAATAAGAACAATTAAAACAGATTAAAAGTCACATGATTTTTTAAATGTAAAATCTAGCTTTGAATTTGGTAGGCATTAAGTGTTCAACAAAACTCAGCTCTTAATTTCCTGCAAAGGAATTGTCTGTTTGTTTTACAAGCATGACCACAGAAGCTGCAAGGCTAAATGATAGACTTAAAATCATATGACCAGTGAGAAGGGAATTCTCCGGACACATTCACTTTGCTTTGGGCCTTATCTGTCAATCCAAAATTTAAAGGGAAAAATTAAAATCCTTTCTTAAGACTACATGAAAGGGCTGTGATACTAGTGATGATGAAGTCCATATTTCCTATCTTCCAGTGCTATGAAGCAGTAAAGAGACGCTCATCTGAATCCAGCATCCTGTGCTGGAAAATGTTAGCAAACTGTCTGCCCTATCACTGGTAGTCCTGAATTACAATCACCAAATCATAAACCCCTATATCATTGGGGAGACAGTAAAAACTAAAGCTGAAGAGCTTGGATGTTGTTGGTTCAAACAAAACTGAAGTCAGAGGAAAAAAAATGAAACAAACAAAAGACAAAAAGAAAAAGAAAAGGAAACAACAAAAAAATGAAATTTATCCTAGAACTGAGTCATTGCATCTCTTGAATCCTTGCCCTTCTTTGCTAAAATGAGGATAATAAGTCTGTCTCAAGAGTCTTCTACGAGGATTGCTCAGATGATATATTTAAAGTGCTGAGAAAAGTCTAGCATACAGCAATTACAAAAAAAAGTAATAATACACAGTGCTCATATCTTAGAGAATAACTCTTCCTTTGAAGGTCCTAAGGCACTCTCTGGGATGCTCTGAAGTCTAAAGGAAGCCATTTTGTTACAGTCATTTGAAAATGGATACTGTTGAAATGGCTGCCTGGCTGACTTAGGCTTTAAAGAAGTTGCTTATCTATCGGCTGAGAAAAATGGTGGAATAATTAGCTTCCTGAAACTGTCTACCTATTTAATCCACAGAACCATCCCCACCGGGTAATGAAACCTCCCTCACAACACCCCAAGGTATTGCACTTAAACTCTGCCTCATTTTTCTCCTTTCTCGTCCAACTCCTCAGGTTTGTCAGGTGGGACCCATCTTCCCCCAGCAACTAGCACACAATATAGATAACTTTACAAATGTTTGCTGAATGAACGAACAAAGAATATTAATATTTTTCTTCTTACGTTTTATTAACGAAAAGAAATAAAAGAAGAAAGAAAACAAACTTCTCCCTTTCCCTGAAGAGCACAGTATTAGTTTTCCATACCATCCGCCCACACAGCCGCAGGCCTCTCTGGTCTTTGCTTCGTGAGACCAATCCTATTACAGCCTGGAGAGCAGCAGGCCCAGCTTTCAGGAAACGAAGCAAGAATCATAATGAGCTGTGTGGCTCTCACTTCCCAAATCAGAACATTGACTGAATATTGGCGTATGAGTCATCTGATATTTTTTGCGAGCTGCAGGGGCTCTCCACGCGGCTGCGATTGCGTGGTTACATCTGACAAAATGCCTCTTTCAAATGGCCCACACTTGCCCCTGTCACTCCCTCTCCAAGTGACAGCACAGTACCCCATTTAGATCGCCTCTGTTCCCATCTGCAAGGCATTCTATAACCCCGTAGAGCGCCCCCTTTCTCGTGTCTCATCTTTGGGACCCTTTGTAGGGATCACAGCCCCCGCTCCTCCTATCAATGCTTCATTGTGGTGGAACTCTCAGAATCCTCGGTGAGGAAAATAAAAAGATGAAAGTTCCTGGTGATGCTGCTACAAGCAAGGGGGCTGCTGGGGAATTAGGATTCCAGCCTTGTCAGGGAGGAGGGATTGGGGACAGAGGCCCTCTGAGACACATTAGCAGGCTGCATGGCACCTGCGTCTCCTGAGCTTGGAATAATCATGAGGTTGTGGGCTCTATCAAAGGGGGCATTAATGACACAGCATCAGGACCCAGAAGGGAAGTGGTGTGAAGGAGGGCAAGGCCCAGGAAAGAGGAAGCAGAGGGGAAAGTGCCCTGACAGAGGGGAGAAAGGACTTCATGTTGGGGAAGGGTACATGGGAGCTACAGGACAGAATATATGGCACAATCACATCGAGCAGGATAGAACAGGTTCATTTACCATCAGTTACAAGATTCAGAGAATGTAGACATCAGAGAGTCACAGGCTGGGACATGGATTAGTGAGTCATTCCCTTTCTTTTATACAAGAGTGGGTGCATCAGAAAGAGTGAGAGCAGTGTTGTTGGTGACTGCTAGTCCACAAGGTCGGTGAGCATCCTGTTGCTTTTAAATACTTCATTTTGAGAAGATTAAAGCCCGAAAAGAAAGCTCAGTCCATTTCCCCCCTCTGTGTGTGTGTGGTGTGTGTTTGTGCATGTGTGCACATGTGTATACACACTGTTTTTTTTTTTTAATACACACAACTTCTAACCGTAAAATCAGCCTAATCAAGATAATGTCCTATATCTTCTCCATCTCCACCTAGTGATCTGAGTAATAAAACTGCCATTGGAGGTCAACTCCAAGCCAGAGGAGGGATTTCATGCTGTGCCAGTAGTAGGTACTACTGTGTGTCACGGATGGTGATAGGAAGTGTTCATGTACACTCTTACCCTGAGTGTCACACATCACCACCATGGTGTGGCAGAAGATAATGGGAGCTTGAAAATGAGGTAACATACCATTCCAACACCAACCTTTAGATATCTAGTATAGGTACACTGGGTGCTACACACCATAATATGGTATTAAAGCAACAAGGAGAACAAAGAAGAAGTAGCCATAAGGAGAGAAACAAATGGAAAGAATGGGGGAAATAACAGAAAGTCTGAGCATGTAAGAACCTATTATCACTTGCCTTGCTTCCTCTGAACCTTCTGGGGTCTCTCTTCTCCTTTCACAGATAATTGGAACTGTCTGATGAGTGCTCAGCAGAGAGACGATGGGGACCAGGGGTAGGAGGGACTGTGATCTATAAATACCATTTTTCAGGCTAGCTGGCGACAGCCACCTCAATGTTGGAGACAGGGAAGCAGCTTAATAGGCCAGTTCTGTATGGAAGGGTCTCACTGGGCTCACACAGACCACCGTTATGCAGTCAGTTTGAGGCAGCTAGAACCATGTTTTAAAATGCTTTTCTCTGTCCCCGGGGATCCAGCCACAGATCCTTCCATTTGCAGCCAAATCAGCATCTTTCTGTTGGATGACATATTCAATTCATTCTGATGGGAGTTGGAGTGAAGGGAGGGGAGAGCAGGAGGGAGAGAAGGACAGAAGATAGAGGGTGGGAGAGAGTAAGAGAAATGAGGATCGGAAGCTGAATAGTCACTTCCTAGCTGGTAAAATCTGGTGCTTGTCTGACTAGCACCCACAGTGGTTTAGAAAGCTAAAAAAAAAAAAAAAACCTTTCAAATCACCAGCCTATCTCTCTCAACTGGACAGCACTGGGTTGATGACATGGACAGCCAAAACTTTACGGTACCTCCAGATCACAGCAGTTGTCTTTTCACCTGCATGAGATAGGATTTACTTCTGATTTCCACATTGTAGGAGGCAGCCATGATAAGTTAAATATAAACAGATCACCCAAAGGATGATCTTTATTTCCAACTATTATCACCTGCCAGAGTAGGATTCAGCCATCTATAAGTTTAATGGAGGCCAAGTCTCAGTAGTGTACCCTGAAGCAATACCTGGTTGCAGGAAGGACCATAAACTAAGATTACCTGAGCACCACCCAGGAACAGACCATCCAAAGGAAATGCCTAACGTTCCAACTGCTGTAGATAGGACCACCTGTCAGCACACACTCACGAGGACATCCCTAGATAAATGTCAGCCAATCAGGGGTCCTGAACCTCAGAAACTCCTCACCCCCACCTCTACTACTATAAAAACCCAACTCTAACTGTGCTCGGGCCTCTCCATTTATTCCAATACGTTGGACATGCGGAGAGACGGAGTTTGCAAACTTTCATAAAATAAAGGCTCTTTGCTTTTATATATGGGAATCAGTCTCCTTCTTGGCTTTTGGGGGACTTCACAGATTTGGGTATAACACCATCACTGACAGGTGATGGAGGAAGGTCATTGGTTAATAAAAAAACTGCTTGGCCTCATAGGTTAGAACATAGGTGGGTGGAGTAAACAAAACAGAATGCTAGGAGGAAGAGGAAATGAGCTCAGATGTAGGACAGCTCCTCTCAGAGCCAGACACGATGTATCTTTCCCAGTCAGACATGCTGAATCTTTCCCAGTAAGCGCACCTAGTGGTACTATGCAGATTATTAGAAATGGGCTAAATTAATACGTGAGAGTTAGCCTAGAAGAGGCTAGATATAATGGGCCAGGCAATGTTTAAAAGAATACAGTTTGTGTGTTGTTATTTTGGGGCATAAGCTAGCCAGGCGGCTGGGAGCTGGGCTGTGGGAAGAAGCCCGCAGCTCCCTCAACAGAAAACCGGAGGACTGTCACTGACCCATGGTCACACAGCATAGAAATGGCCAGAGTTCAAAATTTCTAACTATGATCTCAGCACACTCTTACTGATTATAGTATATATTGCTTGCCCTCTAAACCTTAGAGTGGATCCAAACCATCTCAGAACCCTGGAGACACCTCAGCTGCTTCCCTGCAGGTCCTGTCTTTGCCTCAGCCAGGAAGTTCTGGCAACCTGACAGGTCTCCTAGCGACACAGCATGAGTCCCTTGTCATTTGGAGGACAGAGGCTTTGCCACCCAGGGCTTCCCATCCGTTGTTTAAAGGCTCACATCTCCCTTTCAGAACCATCAGGCTGGGGAGCCATGGCTGGGATTCCTAATTCAAGCAACCTCCCTGCTGATTTTAATTGGAGGTTTTGCCTAAGCTGGGAATGCGGTGCCTGGCCTGTGGCATTTTAGGGGAGATCACACAAATCTAGTGCCAAGGGGTTGGGGGGTTGATTCTAGGCTAAAATAGAAAGCTATAATCCTTATGGCCTATTTGTTTAATAGAAGTATGTTTTTAAAATTGGAGAGGAAATGAAACAAAATGTGGAAATACAAATCATTCTTTTATTTATGTCCTGTGTGTCTTCCTATGTGCTTTTTTTTGACATTGTAGTGGGTATCTAGGTAAAGCTGCATGGCTCCACAAAGTGTATACTGTCCAGAAAACAGGCTGAAACTGGGAGACACATACTCCTAGGTAGCAGGAATGCACTGCTTTGTGTACACTGCACATGAATGTCAGCATGTATACATACATACATACATACGTGAGAGTGTGTGCAACTGTGCAGCCATGCTTATGCATATTTTTAAAGAATGATGTTGATCATACTTGCATATGTCTGTAGTATCAGAACCCTGGAGTATTGGTTCATGACTATGCCAGTTTTAATTATAACTAGCCATCAGGCTCATTCTGTTCATCATTTTCCCTGAACAAATATTTATCTTTTACTCGTTGTGCTATTTGAGTTTCCTCCAAGGTTTTAATAGCCTGTTTCTCCTCAGTTCTTCACATGATCTCAGAGCCTCAATGAGCAGCACATGACAATGAGGAAGAAAAGACCAAAAGGAGAGCTGTGTGCTGTCCTGCCATGCTAAGGACATTTTCTAGTTTGGAACTGTGGAGTGAAGGAAGTAAGTGTGTAAGCATGCTTGCAGGGTGGGCAGGTGTGACTGTGGAAGGAGGAAGAAGTCAAGCTGCAAAGTAGAAATCCAACCTGGTCTTTGAAATTAGGTTGTCAGAAACTTAATTGGGGAGGATTATGAAACAATTTTTGCAATTACACTGTTCTGTGTCTGGAAGGAGGTGACAGGCACCATCAGCTGCATATTCAAATTCAGAGTTTTGCTTTGGGGCATAGAAGTACTGAAGACAGGTGATGGAAGGAGCGAGAGCCTCTCAGACACACAAGAAGGAACTGAAGGCAGCAGGCGCTCCCATGTGGGTGCTGTTTGAGTGTGCTGTTTGTCCTGGGCAGTAGATATGCAGGATTAAAGTCTCAGACTGAGGAAGAGAAAGGGGACTAACCATAGCCTAGGGCCTGTTTTGAACTTGAAGTGGCACAATAGCCACATAGGTCAATGCTTTGGTGATCACAGTGTAGAAACCCGTTAAACAGAACTGCATTTGCACTGACACTATTTGGTCTTGGATGTTTGACCTTGAATGAGTTGCAAACTCTTCGACACTAAGCCTCCCTTTCATTCTTTATGGGCACATTTTTACATATGTGTTTGAGTGTGCGTTTGTGTGTTTGTGTGAATACACATGTGTGCCTGAGCACTTGGAAGCCACAGGCTAACCAGTGTTTCCTCAGGAACCCACCACATTTCATGTGCCAGGGTCTCCCACTGGGAAAAAAAGCTTGCTGGTTAGTCTAGACTTGTCATTCACTGAGCTCCCAGGATCCACCTCTCTCTCTCTTTCCCATGCTGAGACTGTGAGCATGAATTAAAAGGGGAGGTTTTCCTTAACATGTGTGCTAGTGAGGGAATCCAGGTATCCATGCTTACCAGGCGAGCACCTTACCTGGCTTACATATGTGAAAATGTGCCCACGAAGAAAGAAAGGAAGGCTTAGTGTTACTGAGTTGCTGTTCTCAGCCCTGATTCTCAGCTCTCTTACCTACCTACTGAGCATCATAAGATCAACCTTGTGCTTTGTTTTCAGAGCTAACCTGAATGTGAAAAGCTTCTGAGAGTTTCCAGTGCAAGGAAGTGATAAGTACTAGCCGTTGCTGTTATTGAGGGCAAAGAATAATCACATATTGAAAATGTCCCCTGTGAAAATATTCTTCTGTGATACTAAAACAGCCCAAGTGATTATAATCTAATAGTCTGGTATCACTGGATACTCATTCTCCACAGTTCTGATGAACTTTGCCACTAGAATGCTTTCGAAAGAAAGATCTAGACTAGCCGTGGGCATTGGAATCAGAGAAGGAGAAAAAATTGTATTAATGAGTACATTATTCAACCTTGAACTAATCACTTGTTCTGTTTAAGCTTTTGTTGTCTCTAATACAGAAATGGAACAATAGCATATTCCTTCCAAGGTTGTTCTGAACGTCAGATAAGAGAAGGCATAGACATTTCAGACATACAGTAGGTGTTCAGAATCTCCTATGAAAAGAGGGATTGTATTCCCGCTCCTGAGCTCACATGGTAAATGGTAAATCAGTAATTATATATTGACCAAAAAAAAAAAAAAAAACTGTAAGAAAGAAAAATTCTTTAGGCAGTGGTGGTGCACGCCTTTAATCCCAGCACTTGGGAGGCAGAGGCAGGCTGATCTCTGTGAGTTCAAGGCCAGCCTGGTCTTCAAGAGCTAATTCCAGGAGAGGTTCCAAAGCTACAGAGAAACCCTGTCTTGAAAAAAAAAAAAAAAAACAAGAAAAAAGAAAAGAAAAGAAAGAAAGAAAGATTCAGTAAGTGCTGATGGCTGAGTTAATATTAAACAATGGAAATTTGATAAAAATTGCTTCTATTACATCAAATCAAAACAAATGATGGGAAATCTGTGAAAAGTAAAAAGCAACAAGGACTAAATAATTTAATAAAAAAGGCAAATATTTTCTTTAAAGCACTTACCACAGAGCAAAAGAATATTAACAGAAAAAGACTAATTTTAACCATATCCAGAAAAAATATTGAACTTAGAGACAACACAATGAATTTATGTACATCCAGCCAACAAAAAAATTCCATTGTTAACCTAAGCCATGGTCAGATTGTTTGTGTCCTGCTGCGGGAAGGTTCCGATCTTTGCCCTCAGTGTCCCCTAAATCCATCAACTGACATCTCAGTTTTCAAAGCAATGTAGGTAGGGCTTTGGGGGTGATGAGACCAAGAGAATGGAGTCCTCATGAGTGAAATTAGTGGTTTTATATATGGGAACCAAAAGAGACCTGTGAAGTCTTCTGTCATTGGAAGACACAGTTATAGGGACCAGAAATTCCTCCTCAGACTTTTGTGTAGATATTTTAGTTTTGAAATTCCAGGCCTCCAGAACAAAGGAAAATGGAATTAGCTAATTATGTGACACGCAGTCTAAAAAATTGGTTGTAAAACTTTCAAAAATTTAAGAGACCATGTAAAGCACCATAGCTCCCTAAGAAAAAGTCACCACTGAAAATGGAAGACGGGTAAATGATAGAAGCAGGCCTTTCATTTAACAAGTAGCTAGGAAGCCTATCAAATTCTACTTTTGTTCCTCATTAAGATATAAGTCAAAATTTTAATGATAAAAACTTCTGATGAACAGCTAAGATAGAATTTAAATTGGCCAAAAGAGAAAAAAGATTGAAAGTAATTTAGCAAAAATGCTAAATATTGGCAAAGACATAGAACAGACACAACTTCCCTATGCAGTGATGGGAAAGAGAAGAGTTCCAGCAAAGAATGGGACTATCTACTAAAGTATCTAGTGAAATGAACATATTAACATATGTGTGCCAGCATTTCCACTCCCAGTATGTACACAACAAAAAACACAGTACCCTGAAAGGCATTCATTAAGATTACCGCAGTAGTCATTGCAGCCCCAAACTGGAGATCATTCAAAAGTCAATCAGGAACAGAATAGATATCTGCACACATTTGAAATATCCTGAGAGATAAGCCAACCACAACTACACAAAACAATGAATGGTAATTGCCATGAAAATTAAAAGGAAACGAAAAAGGTGAAGAATTTGCACTAATTTTCAAGGACAGATTTGGGCCAATGATATCACTCAGAGGGCAAAGGTACATGCCATTAAGTTTGGCAACCTAAGTTCAATTCCTGAAATCCAGAAGGTAGAAAGAAGGTGATACTCTCACCTCCACTTGTGTACTCTAGCAGGAATACATGCACACCTACAAATTAAAGTATTAATAATTAATTAATATTTTTCATACAAAGGTAGAGTTAACCTAGGGTAAATATGCCCATGAGAAAATAGTTTGGGGCATGGAGAGTCTTCATATATATTCAGATAAGATCTGATACAGATGGAGATATAGATATAGATACAGATACAGATGCAGCTATAAATGATACAGATACTTGTCTAGATAGATAGATAGATAGATAGATAGATAGATAGATAGATACATACATACATACATACATACATACATACATACATACATACATAGAAGGTAGATAGGGTCCTATTGTGTGTACATGTATATATATATATGTATGTATGTGCTTATTTTTTTACCTTTTAAATTAAAACATAATTACACCATCTTCTCTCTTCCCTTTTTTCCCTTTAATCCCTCCCAGATATCATGACTCCCAACCTTGTTTCCTTTGGAAATTGTGGCCTCTTTTTCCTTAACTGTTATTATTTCATATATACATACATACACATATATACATATTGTGCTCAGTCCACTTAGTGTTACTTGTTTGCACATGATTGCAGTGCTTTCCACTTTGTATAGAATAATTTTTAATTTTAATTCTGGCACACACACACACACACACTCACGAAGGGCACATGTGTGCTGGTGCTTGCAGAAGCCAGAAGATGTATGATCAGTTATTGCCGGAGTTATAGGTGGATGTGAGCCATCTCATTTAAGTGTTTGGAACTGAACATAAGTCCTTGGGAAGAGCAGCAGCTTTTCTTAACCCCAAACCATCTGTCTATCTCCAAGGCCTTATGTCTTGATTTTCTTGATATTTATATATGTGAAATGAATGAAATTTTACATTGTTATTCATTTACATCGTATGACATTGCTGTGAGAACACAATAATTCTATAAGGCATTTGCAAAATTAATCCATTAAGATACTCATAATAATAGCATAAAGTAGACAACCACCAGCAGCCATTTTACATCACCATTAAACTTTTAAGGTCTTTTGTTTGTGTGTTTCATACTTTGATCTTCACCCTTTTTCTCTGTCTATACTATGTAAAGGGAGCATTAAAAATGTTATTTTAACTTTATGAAACACTGAAGCTCACAAAAGAAAAAGAGAAATCGTCACTAGTGATGTGTTGCAACATTGAGACTATATCTTACCCATGTGCAGGCTGAATGTAAGGCTGGGGTGTGGGGTGCAGCACAGAGAGACATTTCTGAAGGAAGGTTAAAAACAAAACAGAAGAAAGACCTATCTACAAAGATTGTCAGAACACAGTTCTATTTCTAACTCAATCCCCTGAGCCTCTAAATTCTAATCCAAATAAAAAACAACTTTCAAGCTACAGGAAAAGAGGTGGGAAAAAACAAACAAACAAAATACAATATAGAGAAACTGGAGATACTGATTTTCTTGTCTTACATCAGCTGGGAGTGAGTCAACTGGCCTATCTGCTACAAATGCAGGATGACAAACATTGGTGAAATGAAGATGTCCCTGCCGATCCTGGCCTTAGTACATTTCACAATGCGGAGAATGAGCTTTAGGCATGCAACGCCCACCCCCATCTGAATTGTGCTCCCTTGGGTTACTAGAGTTTTGGGACTCACTGACAGTTTTGTTTCTCCATAAATAGATAAGAAATGCCAAAATACTTCTAGCTCAAAACTTGATTGTCACATGGTTAGGAAGAAATCCTTAGGCTCCTATGATTGACAGACAGCGCCCCAGGCTATGTTGGATTTATCTGTGGACTTGATCCTTTTATTTAAGAAGACACTTTAAGACACACTTAGAGTAAGTCATCGCCACCCAAACTATCACCTTTAAGACACACACACACACAAACACACATGCACTTGCACAAACACACACATATGCATATACATACAAGAAAACAGGTAGTCAAGATCTATCAAGGTAGCAATTTATTCTGAGAGGAACAGCTGAGGAGCCTACGCTGGCAGAACATCAAAATCACGGATATAAATGATTCTTGTGTAAGGTCTGGACTAGGAAATAGATGGAAAACTGAGACTAGAATTATTAAGTGATTTGCCTGAGTTTACGCAAATTATACCTGGTAGTCTATAACCCAAATATGCCCCTTACGAAAGAATTTGCACTTTGCCCAAAATAACAATGTTAATCTATCTTTAAGCTTTCTCCAAAGGATTCTTCATTCCACCGAGGCTGTTCTGCACTAACGAAATGAAGTAATCTTACTGTTAGAAGCATGCTGAGCACTGGCCCTGAAGACACTAATTTTAGGAGATAGGAAATAGTACTGTGAGTCAGCTCCCCCCTCCCAATTAGGACAGGAGTTCACAGGGTTCAAATACTCCATGCCTTTTTACAGGAGCCCAGTGATTATTTTCTGGATATTTATTCAATTGTAGAATGTACATTTGGAGAGTTTTCCATAACTGACATCTCCAGCAACTTGCAGAATGTCCTTTCTCTCTCCTGGTACCCACACCGTACGTATATCCACCCACAAAATAAGACAATGATTGCAGCTTATGTAAAACCATCCCCTATAGTCATTCTCCAGAAAAGTCAAGAAAGGAAAACAATAATTATTAAAACAAACAACAAAATATGTACCTTGGTGAAACATTTAACAAAAAATTCAAATATTAAGATAAATTCACTAAAAAATAATTTTGAGTAACTAAGTTCAGTTTTATGTTAGAAAATGTTTTCTCACAAGGTCCGTAAGGAATGTGCTCCCTGCTGTTGTAACATGGGTTGTTTGATTAAAATAGAAAAATGAAAATTGTATTCTATATGTACACTTCTTATAGAGATAGGAGGCTGTTTATATTCTTGAAAATCATTAGATTTGCCATGAGTTTTATTAATAAAATCAGGTAGCACAGATGACTTATGCACTCAGAACTGAACAGCCAGCTGATTCCACGTCTGTCCCTCGAAAAAATACCTAGTGATGCTCAGAGACCTTTCTGAACCACCTGGCCTTTCTGATCAAGGACCACATGTAGAGACCCCCAAAATAAACTGTTGGTCAATAAAACACAGCCTTTTGACATCTCTGCTTACGTACCTTTGGTGCCTTATTGGAATCTCCATGACTGGCCAGCTACTAGTTGTACACAATTGAGAGCTACAGTAGACAGTAGGTAGAGAACAATTGCTTTGACAATCCAGGTATGAATTTCTAATCAACAGATCCTGAGTTCAGACAATAATTCTTGTTTTAAGCCCCTAAATGTGGGTTAGTTTGTTATAGAAAGATAAATATTCTGAATATTCTTTCCTATTCTGTTATAAGCTGGCTGTGCTTCTAGATGAGGGAAAAATCTAAATATGCTTCCTTCCTCTGCATTTTTTCACAATTAAATCTCCTATCATTGTTATTATGATAAGCTGTCATCTCAGTAATTGTGTTATTTTATATAAGGAACCTAAAGATAGAGAGGTTATCTGGAAGGACTTATTCTAATTAGTTGTGTAACTTAAGAGTAAATAATTTTCAAGTCAGAGGCATCTGAACCTACGTAAAGCATGCTATTCACTACTTTGAAGAGGGTGGGATAGTTTTAAAGTATGACAGTGACAAAGATCATCTTGGAGAGATTCCTAGCAAAAAACAAGAAGAGAATGATGACCTGGGTCCTATAACGTCAAATCATTGGAAGGAACTTAAACATGTATTTACCTTCATGGATTGAAAAAGATTAGGGCTATTAGAGCCAATGGATATAACCATATCTAAATATATTGCAGTAAGACTCCAACTCATGGAAATTTTAAGACTGTGCATCTGTCATTTTTGTTTCTAGATTTACAATAATTTAATACACATCAATACAAACTAATTCAGTTACTTTAGTGGTGACATTTTTTATTCTACTTTGTTTTATCTTTTAATAAAATGATGGCAATGAGTTAGAAGATCTTTTAGGTTTTTTTTTTCCAGGAATAACATGTGGTTTTAAAATTTGAGGTCAATTAATCTTTAGGATGTCACTAAATAATATATATATATATTTATTTATGTAAATATATTTCAAATTATTTTCCAATAACAGCATCTACTGTCTTGTTCACAATATCAATACTACTTTCTATAATATGTATAACATCTGGAACTTAGCAGGTATGCCCTAAAGATCTCTCAAGTGAAAGAGTGGTTGGAGGAATAAATGATTCAGTGCAAACATGAATGCAAGCCGGGCGGTGGTGGCGCACGCCTTTAATCCCAGCACTTGGGAGACAGAGGCAGGTGAATCTCTGTGAGTTCGAGACCAGCCTGGTCTACAAGAGCTAGTTCCAGGACAGGCTCCAAAGCCATAGAGAAACCCTGTCTCGAAAAACCAAAAAAAAAAAAAAAAAAAAAAAAAAAAATGAATTCAAATCATTTTGAGGCAATTATAGAGGATTAGACCTGGGCAAGATGGCAATAGGAGAAAGTCATATGTCATAATCATGTGCAAGTCAGAAACTGAAGTCGACTTTTACTTTTTAGCATAAATGAGGAGATGAAACTTTTTGTTCTTACTTTCCCACAGACTGTTATAAGGAATAGATATAATCATCAATGTACAAAGCTCTTTTCAAACTTAAAAATAATCTATATTTATATTGGAGGTTGTTGTCTTGGAGATGTTCATTCTTCAAAGTTAGACATGTCCCTAAACAAAACATGACAAATTTATTCCCAAGTTATAACAGGGATGGGGTATTTTTCTGGAGTGACTTTGGCAGCCGCTGGTGGCAGTTATGCTCCCTCTCAGTAAGGATGCCACCTGCAGGAAGACAAAGCAATGTACAGCTGCTTCCGTAAAAATCTTTGGAACAAATTCTCTGCCCTGCGGGAAGACGAAGGTCTTCTGTGGGGATAGGGGGAGGGGAGTGGGGGGAGGGGGCAATATTTGGGAGGAGGGGAGGGAAATGGGAAACGGGGAGCAGGTGGAAATTTTAATTAAAAAAGAATAAAAAATAAATAAAAAGGAAAAAAAATCTTTGGAACATCCTGCTTAGGCAGACTATCTGGAGGATGAGGATACCTACAGACAAGGGAGGGAATCACCATCTTTGGCAGGCAGGGCAATCAACAACCAACAAGCTGGAAGACAGTTCTTCATCAAGTATTTAATACCTGTATAATTCTGTATCAACACAGAGATACAACTTTAATAACAGCAAAGGCAATTGCAAAAGGTGCAGGTATGTTTATGTGCTTATGAATACCACCTTCATATCTTGAATCATCCTCACAGTGGCCCTGTGGAGGAATTACTGATATTATATTGTTTTACAGATGAGAATAGTTAGGACATACAGATGATTGCTCACTAGGATTGACTACATACTGCTTCCAAAGACATGTTGGTGGAGGATAGGTCAACCGTGCTCCAGTATGGTGGTATATCCAAGAATACATGGGCTGCACAAGTTGGACTCTACAGATTAAAGGAAAACTGAGTATATAAAGTTTGGTGGATATGGGGCTGGGGCATGGATGGACAAGAGAGGAATTGGGGCATGGTGATGAATATGGTCAGAATACAATATATAAAATTCTCAAAAATTTAATAAAATATCTTTTATGCTGGCAATAGTGGCATGTAACTTTAATTCCAGCACTTGAGAGGCAACGGCAGGCAGATCTCTGTGAGTTCAAGACCAGCTTAGTCTACAAGAGCGAGTTCCAGGACAGCTAGGCCTGGTACACAGAAAAAGTCTATCTTGAAAAAAACAAAAACAAAAACAAAAAAAAAAAAAAGAAAGAAAAGAAAAATCATCTAAATACTACAAAAGAAAAACTTAGAATAAAAAGTGTCTACCCCCAGTAGGAAAGGTTCTCACAGTTGACCTTTATGAAAGTTACTTCCAGAAAATTAACCCCCTTCTTCCATCAGATAACAGGTAGAAGATGCTCATGTCACTCAGAATGCTCTTCATTGCTTTGCCTTGGATCTGCTTATATCAGTTGTATTATGGTATGATATGATATGGAATGCCCTCTATATGCTATGAATATGTTTTTATTACCATTACTTAATAAAGAAGCAGAATATAGGAAGGCAGGAAAACAAGTGACTCAGAAACTGCCCATATAGGCAAAACAGTCTTTCAAATTTCCTACTTCATAGAAAAGTCTGTCAGATATGCTAGGCCTGTGGGCCAAAGATTGATGTCCCAGTGTTGCAGAGAAACTTTGGGTGACTGTCCAGGTAGTCAGTTGTTTCTGACATTACTCATATTTTTTGGAAGTCGCTTCCTGGTATTTTCTGCTTACTCAGTTAATACTATTTCTTTCTTGGGTCTATGAGGGAGTTGAAGACTACATAGCTATAGTTATAGTTTTCCTTGTTTACCTGATGCAGAAAGCAAGTTATCATAGAAAATCAATTAGATACAAGACTTTGGACTCACCAAGATAAGAAAAATATGGAATATTTTCTCTGAATTTGTCAAATATAAATGGACTAGACATTATTGATGTATTTATTGCCTGTATATATTGCATATTGTTTGTATTGTACAGTTTTCTTATATTATTGTCTTCTTTTTTAATTTTAGACAAAAAGAGAAGATGTAGTCGCATTTAATTTGTATTTTAATAAATATAACTTGCCTGAGGATCAGAAAAGCAAAACAACCACACTTACCAGCCTTACAGACTAAGTAACAGTGACATAGACCTTAATCCCCGTAGCCACACTAGGTTGCCATAGAAACCAGTGGTGCATGCCTTTAATCCCAGAACTAGAGAGTGTTATAAAAGAGGAAGGGACAGCTCTTAGCCACAGTCTTATTCTAAGGGTTCCTGGACGCAGGTTCATCATTTTCTGATTGAGGTCAAGATAAAAGCCAATGACTGACTGTTTTGCTTCTCTGTTCCTCAGGTTGAACCCCAATTTCTATCTCTGAGCTTTTGTTAATCTTGCTTCGATGATACCACAGAGATAATAAAATAAATCAATAATGTTTGAGTTGCTTTTTTCCCCTATAGAAAAGCTCATTTGAACTATGCAGCAAAATTTGATACAATAGACCAGTTACTAATGATAATGGCCATTTGTTTAAATAAATTAAAAATAACAGAGAAAGATTTGGAGAGTTCATAAAAATTCTGAAAAAATATTTAGATTATTTCTTATGGCTCTAAACTGAATAAATTAATGTGGGAAATCTCTCATAATTGTATTGTTTGTGTAATGAAGCTTATGGAATGTCAGACAGATTACACAAGCACCCTTAGAATTTGGCTAACTTTTCAAAAGAGTGATAAGGACTATACATTATAAATTAAAATAAAATTATTCATTGAATGTAACAATGTAAACATTGAAGGGCATGTGTTGAGCATGCACACATTTCTTCTACTTTTTCTAATTTTAGTTCTACTCTACTACTTCTTTTTTTTTTTTTTATTCTTTTTCTTCTACTTCTTTTCCAATTAACTAACAACTTTTGTATTCCATCTAGATCTGGTTAGAAGTCTTTCCTTCTATTTATTATTTATTTATTTACTTACTTACTCACTTATTTTTATTCTTTGCCATGTGCTAAACATGCCACATTAAATGCTCTGTTGCTAGATTTGAGTGTAAGGGCATAGTTTTACCTCTATAACCACAACTAAAATTTGGATATCTGAATACTGAGCCAAGCTTATATTGAGAGTAAACGGCAGTCCTCTATCTTGGCCTGTCAAAGTCTACAGGACTAAGAATCCTAACTTCTATCTCATCTTCATTATAGGATTACATTGTGCTAGGCTCATATTTTACCTTATACAACAGAAACACCCACTTTGCAGAAGGAGAAACAAAATCTCCAGCCACACTCCAGGCCACTGTTTCTCATCCTGTGGATTGCGACAACAAAATAAGAGTTATGAAGTAACAATGAAATGATTTTATGGTTGGTTTCAGAACAATATGAGGAATCTACTAAAATGATGCTTCATTAGCAAGATTGAGAAGCACTGCTCTCCGGGTGAGTATTGTTCTGTTTGTAATTACATTCATATTACATCTGCGTATTTCTTACAGGTTACAGAGAGCTGTCATATAATTTCACTGGACAATGACTCTGTGTGATACTTGCTCTTATCCTGACTGCAGAGGACTCAGGCAGATTTAGAAACTTCTGAAGGTCACATACTTAATAAGTAGGTTTGCCTATTTAGACTGTTATTATAATAAATAGCAAACTAACTTGAGTTCCATGAAATACAAGAAACCAAGGCTCTGTGTTCCACTGCAGTAGTCTTTGGAGATTTTGTCTAGACATAAAGAAGTTCAAAGAGAAGGGTGGGAACCAGTGTAGATATAAAGAGTCATTGGAACTGGGATAATAATTATTCTGGTGGCCAGAATCCTTCCACAGACACCAATTAAAGACCAAATTGAATAAAACGTATGCTAAAAGCTGACAAGGGTTCAAAAGCCAAGGCCCCAGGACAAGAGTCTAAGGTTGATGTCTCCAAGAGATTTTTATTTCAACAATGTATAATTACATTGTGCTTGGCTATGGCCTGGCACTACCAGGTCAAGGCCAGAGATAAAAATAAACCAAAGACCAAGAGTCATTGGGAAATGCAAATAATTCTGCTGCATGTCCTTAATAAATAATCTCCCATTGTTCTGCTTTACTTTACAACATAATCGTCTTCAACAATTAAGTAACAGCAGTATGTAAGTCACATCATAATCAAAAACCCATACCTGGTAAAAATGTCACTTCATTTTACCAAATTTAATAAGCTCAAAAAATCTGTTTATATCCCTTTAGAGTGTTGTTGAAACTACTCTGCTCCCGCATATTATTTTCTCTCTTTCTTCTCTTCCTCCTACTCCTCTCTTTATCATTCCCTTAATCATCCTCCTTCTCCCTTTCTCCTTATTCCTATGTGGTGTAACAGGAGTTTGAAATGTTTGCATAACAGGACTTGAGCTCAGTTGCCTTATTTACAAAATACTGTCCTTCATACTCTACCCAGTGTAGACAGTGATGTCTTAAGGGCTTTGTTTTTCTCTTTAACTACCTCCCAGAGACTAACATGAGTCTGGTCGAACAGATGGTCAGTTAACACTTACAATTTTGCATAGAGGACACCTGAATTCAGCATTTTCTAAGAGGTTGGCTGCTATGCAAATTTTGTTTTTCACTTCCTTCTTTCCTTTTATACTTTTCCAATTCTTTTACTCCAATTCTTTCCTACCCTCATTTCCTCATCATTAGTTTCTCCCTCTTTCATTTGCAATATGAAGCAAATCCCAGCACTGAAAACAAACTCTGTATAAATATCTCTGAGTATCTTCTCAAGGCTTGGTAGCAAAGTACCAGTGTTATAAGAGTGAACTCGGTCTCTTAGCTGGCAAAAAAAATGTCTTTATCAGACAATTTAGCATCACTGTGCTTTAATGACCTCATTCATTAAAAGAAAAAGAGAGGGAGAGGGAGTAGGTGTATATTAATACTACCCCATAGGACTATAAAATGATTATAAGAAGCTGGGGTCAAAAGACACAGCCTGACACTAGTGACTGATTACAGGTGTTAACTATTCATGTTAAACTGGTCCTTAACTCAATCTTGTTCTATTCCCTAGGAGTGTGGATTCAAGTACACCCTACTTACACAGCCCTTTTCTTTAAGAAGTCCACATACGAATTCTAACCTGTGCTTTGCACAAGAATGACCCTCTGAGGTAAGCAGAAGTAATGATTCCCATCTTAAATGTGTGAAAACCAAGAACTGAGCTTCATACGGCAGTGCATGTTTGTAATGCTAGTATTCCAGAGGCAGAAGCAGGACTCCTGAAAGTTTGAATTTAGTGTGGTCTTGGTATTCAGACCCTGTTTTTTTTTTGGGGGGGGGGGGAGGTGCTCAAAGAATCAAAAGTCTCAACATCTAACAATAATAACCAAATGCCAATCAATCTCTTGTCTCCTTTTTAACTGCATAATGCAATGATTGCTTAAGGGTGAGACAAACCACACGAAACTTTTCTACGAACCTGTTTTCCTTCATACTTCCAACTTCAGTACTTGGGCCTGAAACCAGAACCAGCCCTCCAAGAGATAAACAAAAATCCATCACAGAATAGGAAGAACTTGATATGGAACTTCACACATGAAGAAATTCCAAAAGACATAGTGGTTGGGTGTAGAATTAATCTGATTATGCTCCTGGACTGGACCTTATGCTGGTATAGGTGTTATTTATCTTGGCACTTCCAAAGCCATGGACATAGTAACCATTCAGGAAGCATTTGTCCCATTAGCCTGCATTGAGCCAAGCCTCTTGTTTTTACTCTAGAGAATTTGTATGCCCCGTTCTTACTTGAGA
Organism: Chionomys nivalis; assembly: GCF_950005125.1. Taxonomy (NCBI): domain Eukaryota; kingdom Metazoa; phylum Chordata; class Mammalia; order Rodentia; family Cricetidae; genus Chionomys; species Chionomys nivalis. Next base: position 75,681,635 of record NC_080096.1, on the reverse strand, counting down.
TTTAGAGATTCATTCAAAGCTGCCCACCTAAAAAGTCACCATAAGCCTTATCACTGAGCTCTTTTCTGAGTCTAAGTCATAGTACGAGCACCAATAAGACTGAATTGTTGTTCACACTTCTAGTCATGGCGCTATAATTCTAAACATGAGTTTGAGATCACCACACTGCAGTCAGAGTATCCCAACCAAGACACAGGTCTCTCTTTGTACTCCACACTTCATAAAAAATAATGGGCTTTTCCTTATCTGCTGAACGAACTTTTCTATCCAGACAATTTAGGAAGCCTGCATGATAATTCTAAATGTTCTGCTCAGTTGTAGTTTATCTAAAATAAATTAATTATATCTCTTGAGCTGTCAGTTCTTTTTGTCTATAAAATGGATCAATAGCACCTACTCCCTAGATATAGCAAGAGAATAAGAGGTAGGGACAGAAAGGAAATGAAAATGAGAGACCAAAATAAGGTACAACTATGAAACTGTGAAAGAACAAAATTTGCTAATTAAAAAAGACTCTCCCTGATTTAACAGCCTTCCAAATTAGGCATGCTTATTGTATCCAATGTCATGGAAATGTGGAAATGAGCAGGTTACATTCTCTTTCAAGATCCAGTGCTTTCTGAAAGGGAAGGGGTCCAACCATACCAATTCCAGGCTATGGTTGCTGGTCATTATTCAGCCAAATATTTATGAGGTTCCCATCATGCTTGAGGGTTCATATGAAGTTGGGAGAATACTGTGGTGGATTTATGCTGTCCTGCCAGTGGACTGGTTCCTTCGTCAGATCCTACTACTGAAGTAGAACATGTGAAATGGAGAAAAGATTGACAGGGGAGAGATCTGTGACGTGTCTCACCTCTAGAATATCCTCATAATATTCAATGCAATATTATATAATGCAAGTGATCCTTTGTCACTGTCAAGGCTAGGCTGTGGAAATCTTGGTACTTCCTTTGTCTTCAGGTTACTCTGTTCAGAGCCCAGCTGCCATGCTAAAGAAGATCAAACGACATGTAGAGGACATGGGTAAGCATTCTAGTTGACAGACCCAGCTGAGCCTCCAACTGACAATCAGCTTCAGTGCCAACTATGGGAGACAGCTACTTTGGAGGTCCACAGATGGAAGTTACCCAAGGACACTGGCCTCAGCCAATTTGAGATCCCTCCAACTGTACCAAGTTGACCTACACATGAATGGTGACAATTTACTGTTTTGAGACATTAAATTTTGGGATAGATTATTTTGCATCAAGTGATAGCCAAAACGTCTCTCTGCCCAATAGCCTGTTAATAAACTTTCATCAAGTCAATTTCTAAATACCCACAGTTAACCTCTCACTAAAAAGTAAACAACATACTTGAAACATCAATAATAATGGGAGGGTTTTTTTGGCATATCCTTAAACTTTCTATGCCCCAGTGGCTCTATCTGTCAAAGGAGAATAGTACCATTACCTATTTCATGAAACTGTGATGAAAGAAACAGTTAATTCATGTAAGAAAAGAGACTTCCAGGCACACAGATCTTACATATTAAATGAATTCTCATTCGTGTTTGTTGCTCTATAGATACCTTGTTATATGTAATTTTCCTGTTAAAGTTATAACATCCCTTTTTATTTAGAAAGAAAAGGGGAGATAATGTGGTATGTCCTTCTGCATATGTGTAGTTTTTATTGGTCAATAAAGCTGTTTTGGCCAATGCTTAACAGAGTAAAGACGGGCTATAAACTCAAGCAAATATAAAGGAGGAAAGAAGGCAGAGTAAAAAAGACACCAATGTAGCTGCCAAAGGAGACTGACACCATAACCTTACTGGTAGGCCACAGCCTTGTGGTGATACATTGCTTAATAGAAATGCGTTAATTTAAGATGTAAGAGTTAGCTATTAAGAAGCCTGAAGTAATAGACCAAGCAGTGTTGTAATTAATACAGTGTTTGTGTGATTATTCAGGTCTGAGAATGCAGAAATGAGAAGTACATTCTCTGCTTACATATTACAAATGTATTATCTTCCCTTAATCCCTTAATATCAAATGTAATTTTGTAGTATAAAGTTGGAGTGTGATGGCAGTGATTTCAATAAATAATTATTCGTAACTCAGTAAAAAAAAAAAAAGAAAGAAACAGTTAATTCATGTAAGAAAAGAGACTTCCAGGCACACAGATCTTACATATTAAATGAATTCTCATTCGTGTTTGACTGGTTTCAAGTAATTTACTAGACCTTTAAATTTTAAAAATCTTCATCCTCATACTTAACCTAATGGCAGTTATCATTATCCAGTACCACAAATGAGATACAGGTACTTACACAAAACCTGATGACTAGGAAATGGCAGACAGACCTTACTCTGACCTATCTGTGTACAGTAAATATTCTATGCCCTTCCGTCCCCCATCCTGTCTCAATGCCACCCTTCTGTGAGACAAGTAAAAATCTCAGTGGCACCTGTTGCAGTGGCAGCACCTGCTCAGAGCACTCAACTCCTATGGAGCTCAACAAGCAGACAAATTGAAGCTGAGCAATCAGTTCATTTGCAAACGTAAACTTGCTCAGCTAGAGGTGGCTCAAGGTTCTCACTGCTATCACCTCTGTCTGACACCGCTCTTTGGCAGAGAGGTACCCTGCTAGTCTGAGAAATGCTCATTAAAAGTCTCTGATTCAGATGTCAGAAAGCAACCCACAGCCAGGCCAAGGAAGTTCAGCTCTCCTGGGAAGGCTTCAGAGCCTCGTTTTGTATGTTCCCACCCTCAGCAGTAGCAGCATTTATCCCTCCATGTATGAACTTAACTAAGAGACTTGTTAATTGCAGATTCCAGCCACACTCCTAGCAAGAGTGGGAGGAATGTCTGTCAAGATTCAGGTGAATTTTAAGGAGGGCAGGACAACACCCAGAGTTCTCTTTAAAGATCCCAGGAACATTGTGATATTTCTAGGGCTCTCTACCTGGACACTTCCACAAGCAGAACAAAGTTCAAGGCACAGCTCTGGAAACCTGAGCTCTAAACAAGGAAGTGACTTTTCCAAGATCACTAATAAATACTAAGGCACAGTCAAATTCACCATTTACGTTCAGGCTCCCTGTTAACCTTTCTAATGCACGTTCGGCACCTTTGCCTTTGTGTCTTCCCCAGACCAGTATGTCAGTCATGGTCTATGCTCTGCAGATTTCTTTTCACATTTAATTAATGTGTGCTTCTCCAGTGTCTTTCAACTTGGAATTTCTTCAGTGACTCTCAAAAAATTTGATAGATGTATGTACACTCTTGTAATGGTTAAATATTGACCGCTTGGCTCAGGTTTACACCTATTTGGTTAGTCTTAAGGCATATGCTTTCTTCCTCTAAAGATGTAACACAAATCATTTTTCTTGAGAGCAGTGATCTTCAACCAACCTATGGGTCTCGACTCCTTTGGGGGTCACATACCAGATTTCCTTACACTGTGATTCGTCACAATAGTAAAATTGCAGTTATGAAGTAGCAACAAAATAATTTTGTGACTGGGGGTTACCACAGCATGAGGAACTTTTATTAAAGGGTCACAGCTTTAAGAAGGTTGAGAACCACTGATTTAGAGTGTTATGGGCTGGATTATCTAACCTCCCCACAAATGCATATGTTAAACTCTTGATTTCCCAGTACTGAAAAACATCACTGTCTTCAGAGGCAGTTTTTAGTTTGAAATAAGTTCATTAGGGATAGATGACAATCCAGCGAGACTGTGATCCTAAAGCAGAGGAGATGAGGACACACGTGTATGTGGGGGAGAGATCATGTGAGAACACAGGGAAAAGACAAGGCACAGAGTCCTCAAAAGAAACAACCCTGCCAGAGCCCGTGTTTAAGCATCCAGATATTAGAATTATAAGAACATAGATTTCTACTATTTCAGTCACCCAGTCTGTAGGACATGGATAAAATAACCTTGACAAACTAATATCCACCTGTGGAAAGTTTTATTTTCTGATTCCCAACTGAACATTTCCCCAGTCCTCCTGTAACAGCCATCTTTCGTAGCACTGTGGACTGTATTCATTTATGAGCCCCAAATAGTGCCTCAGGCTGGTCACCTGCCACAGTCCTGATAAATCTGAATGGTTCTACTTCAGAGATTCCCTTATGGTGGCAGCTTGGGCATCTGCTGCATGCAACAGGGAAGACAATTTGTGAACAGACCCTTTTCCAAGTCTGTGGTTCAACAGAACAGCAACACATCAGTAACTGACAGAAAAAAATCAATTTCACTATCAAAGTGGTTATTACAAAGTAGGAACAATGGAATAGACTTAGAATTGGAGGGTCTGGGGCAAACGAAGATGACACATGTATATAAAGATACATGGCATAATGGGGGAAAGAGAGAGAAGTACATTTTAAAAAGTATTTTTTAGATAAAGGGCAACTTAGAATTAGGAACATTTTGTATGCAGTCAGGAAAGACTTCACAGATGAAGCAACATTAGATATGAGTGTAGAAAAATGTGAGGAGAAAGTTTCAGATTGCGATAAGCAGCTTGAACTGTCAAGAATATAATGCTTTTTAATTGCTGTCTTGTGTGTTAGTGCAACAGACATTACAGAGAACAAATAGAGGTTTATAGATTTAAATGCCATTTTGACTTTTGTTTTATAACATATTGGCTATATCTCATTTTCAGTGACTTTTGCAACCAGATAATTTTTTAGAGATGTCCTGTATAATATCATTCCTTGTGATAATTAAAAATGTCCTTGTGCATATCCACATATTCCATATGGACAGAAATCAGTCTCATTTGTGAACCAGTTATATGTAGCTGTAGCTTGGGGCTAGTGATTTTACCTCTCTGAACTTCAGTTTTCTGGATTGTACACCAGAAAATGAATATGTGCACACACACACATGCACACATAAACACAAACACAAAACTATGTGGCCAACTTAGACCATGCTATGTACATCTGACTTGATTTTTCTTGGTGTATGTTCGTGTGTGTGTGTGTGTATATGTGTGTGTGCATGCCTGTATAGCACCGAAAGGTAGGTTTGCATACCTGTGTATATGCACAGGCCAAAAGTAGTTATCCTCCTCAATCATTGTTTTCCCATTTATTTGAGGCAGATTCCCTAAACATGAGACTTGTGTTTTCTCAGCCAGGATAGTGGCCAGTAAATCTCACCATTCTTGCCTCCACCCTGATTAGAGTGAACATTACATGTGTGTTGCAGATGGCTGCCTTGCTCTGCCGGCACAAAAATTTGGATGCTACTGAGCAAAAAGTACTATGAAACATTAAGCTACCTCTCTATCCCCAAACTTATCTAATCTTTTTTTTTTTTTAATGTGGATTTTCTTCCTCTGAATGATATAAAAGGCAAGATCCTCCCTCCAGTAAGAAAGGAACGGAAAGAGAAGCGCTCTGGATGAACTGCCCTGAATCAGGCTCCACACCTGAATTCACCCCTATGGTCCAACTTGCCTTCTTGCCCTCTTTTGACAGTCTCATAGCAACCCTGGAGAGACTACTAAATAAACTTACAGCTGCAGATCATAAATTGCCAAGAATGGAATTTGACCAAGCAAATTTGAATCCTGATTTCTTTGTTGCATGTCCCTGAGAAAAAGTGAAAATTCCACGAACGGGTAAATCCCATCTGCTTATTCCCACTGGCTCTCAGAGAAAGTGTTATAGACAAGGCAAGGCTGGGACCAAACTAGGCAGAGGAAGCAACTCTGAACTTAAGGAGGTACTGGATCTCTGGATAAAATCTTGCACTCACGGCACTGGCCTGTATGATCCTCCTTAAAATTTTTACCGGTTGGTACAACATTTATTCTACTCCACTCTAGGTCCTGATCAAAGACCCTCTGCTACCTAAATTAACTGGTTAATTAGTCAGCCCGTTTTCTTTACCATTAAGAAGAGATGCACATTTTCCTAACTTAGTGTTTTTAAATTGTATAGACATTACATTTTAAGTAAACAAAATGGTACCATATAGTGGTTGGGACCAGTGTTGGAGCCTCTCTCAGTCAGATAGCTGAGAAAGAGCACAAACAATGCAAAGCTGAACTTCATGGTCAAATGTCCTTTGCTATTATTGGGAAACTGATTTCAGAATTTTCCACACAGATGCCACATCAGTGGATGTGCAAATCTTTTAATAAAGTGAACATAGCATTTGCAGACAGTTCATGCACATCTTCCTCTGTATTTTGGATCATCTTTAGGGTACTTGTAGTTCTTCATGTAATGCGACTCTTTGCATTACATGGTTTAGGCGAAACTGACTAGAAAACACATCTAAGCATGTGCAGTAGAGACACAGTTTTGTCTGGATAATTTCAGTCTGAGATTAGTTAAACTGTATGTGGAGAAGCCATAGATACAAAAGTTCAAAGGTGTTTATAAGAAGCATGTGGAATTCAGTGTTGTAAGGATCAAATGCAATGAGGAGCATTGTTGGAGAGTATTACTGATTACCTTGCTTAAAGAGTCCCAAATATGCTACCTGTAGCACATGCCCTTCTCCTGCAGGAGAATGTTAGCTGACACAGAGCAATCAGGGTAGCAAGCACTGCAAAGATGTTGTAGTAGGAACACATACCTCTCTCTAGGCAGCTGGTGGTTGGGATTGTGGCGGCATCGCACACTGAGACCAAAGAGCTTGCGGGCTGTGCGCTGGATCTTCTGCCTCTGAGCCTCAGTGGCGCTCTGCAGGAGCTTGTAACGGCTCTGTAGATCCCAGTCATTACCCCAGTGTTGGTGGATACTACCAATGGTCAGGAAGTGGTTGCTTGGGAGACGCTTCATAAATGACTTAAACTCATCTAACAAGAGACAAAACCAAGAGAGAAGAGGTAAGCATTATTGCCAACATCTGAAGTCCTTTAAAATTTAATTCCTCCTTTGTCCTTTTTTTTCTGCTCTCTTTATAACACCATGGAATTGGAAACAACCTTAATGTCCTTTAACCAGCAAAGGGATAATGAAAATGTGGTATATATGCACCATAGAATATGATTGTGCATAAAGAAAAACAAAATCAAGGAGTTTTACATAAATGGAGGGGATTAGAAAATATACAATGGAGTGAAGTAACTTAGCCCCAACAAGACAAATGTTGCATGTTCTATTTTATCAGAGGATCCTAGCTCTACATCTTAAGATATAAGTGTAGTGCTCAACCCTCATTATGGACACTGGTCTTTGTAACAGAAGACTGTTAGAGAATCTCACAAACAATCAGAATACAGAGTCGCGGAATCCAATCTCAGTGAATACGTCTACACAACTATTCCCCTACCCAAGGCTCAGGAAACATTTAGAAAGAGGAGCCAGAAAAATAGAGACAGAAGATGAGGGAATTTGCCTCCTAGAAATGGCAGAAATTACACCCAGTCTCACCTAAACATGAACTGAACAAGGATAGCACCACATATGTTAAAGTGGACAGGGGGTAGACCAGGAAGACTCAACTGTACATAAAGCATTACAGACAATTAAGGAATGTTAAGAAAGGGAGAAAAAGTCTTCCCCAGAAAAAAATTTTAAAAACTACAAATCAGTTTTTAGTCAGTCCTGAATTCCTTCCTGACACTTAGCTCCCTCAGCCAATGAAAGACCCTGCAATTTGTCTGAGGTCAGTATAACACTCCAAAATCTGTTGTGCTAACATTTTATCTCTATTGCAGATCTTCTGTATAAGGCATCTATGTTTAACATATGTCTCCCCAGACTTCCAGCATTGGGAAGCCAAGATAAAATATATTCTCTCTGTATTCATTCTTAACAGTGCTTTTGAACTAAATTATTATTATCAAGTTAAAAATTGAAAAGCTTTTATCTGATCTACATAGAAAATCAGTATTGCAGGCTTTTGATGGAATTGTAACTGTGAAAATAAATGTAAAGGAAACCATGTTGATAAATTCTAGTCAGATATTGTTGCCTGCTAAGTGATCAAACCCAAGTGCCTGATTTCTCATTGAAATACAGGATTTTACTAGATCCTGAGTGGTGTTAAAAACATATTAGCACCCAACTCTATCTTTCTCTTTGATGTGTTACAGAGGTTGGATGGAAAACTGAAAGAAAGTGAAATTCTGTACTCCAGATTCAACTATTATCTGAAGTCCTGGTGTAAACCATGTAATATCATCTCCAATGCTGAAAAACTACAATTTAAGAGATAGTAAGGGTCCCCTTGGTAAATGTTTCAGCCCTAGTTCCTAGTATTTGAGTTTCTGAGCACCATCTCAGACTGCAGTTTGATACAACCTAAGAAATCACCTAGCTCATCGTTCTTGTTCCATACATACAGCAAGGAAACTAAAACCCAGAATGACAAAGTGATTTTTTCTAAAGATAACACAGTCAAAGAGCCTCAAGAGGTAAGCATAAAACCCGAGCTGCTCTTATTTGCCCTGACACGTTTTCAGCCACACCCTCCTCCACTGCACTTTTTGTTTTTTCTTCTCAACTGCTGGGAAAATGAAGCATATACGGATCTTTTTGCATGTAAAAGCTTAAAAGTCATTGTTGCAGCCTAAGAATTTTATTTTCTGCTACAAACAAAAAAAATGCAAGGAAATTTCATGCCTGTCCATACGTTCACTTTATTTATATAAGGAGAAGTTGCATAGGTTTCAACAGACACCAAATCCAGTTCTAAGCACTTCAAACTTATGAATGATCTTCACAGGAGACTATGACATGTATATCTGTAGTACTTCCACTCTACAGAGGTTGGGCACAAAACAGGTAGCTAACTTGCACAGGGTCAGTGGCCAGTAGCCAGTTCAATTAAAACTGCAGCCTCACTCAAAGTATTAAACTCACTCTCAACAAGGCATTGAGGGGGGAAAAAGAAAATTTGTTAAAAACAAAAATTCTGAATCAGACCTTTAGAAACTTTGTGATAAATATTCAAATATACAAGAATTCACATCCTCTTCTGACCACCGAAGAGTTAAAGGACCTTCACTCATTCAAGATCTCAGTTTACACATCTGTCAAATTTGTATAACAGTATCTAATTCAAATTCAGAAATTGTGAAGCCATCAAAGAAGCCACAACTATTATTTCTTCCTTCAGGAGCAGAGACATTAAGGCTAAGGACTAGAAAAAATAGAATAAAACAGTAGGTGGGTTTATATTAAATGAGAAGGTGTTTCAGAGGGGCATGTCTAGGAGATCCATGAGTAGGTATACCTGATAAAGAAAAAGAGCAAGACAAACTCTTTACTATTTTCTTATTCTGCAACATCTCCTTTTCTGCCCCATTACTCACCCACTCACGGCAGCTTTCTTTTGGAATTAGAACTCTTTATTACTGATGTAGATACTCTTCATTTCTTTAGGAATTTTAGCAATTAGTAGCATTTCTCTGCAAAAGCATTCTGTCAAATGCATTTTGTTTGTTTGAGGCCATGAATCACTGTAATACCCTCTATGATGACCTCTCTGCTTTAAAGATCCAAGAATTTAAAATGGACTAATGGATAAAGCTTCGTAAACAAACACAGCAGTTTCATCCAATCTGCATGACCCTGCAGGAGCAGAATTTTGATGGATCCTCTGCTGGCAAGGTGGGATTTCAAGTTCATGGCAACCAGACATTTTAAGTGACGCTCTGTGAAACTCTGCTTTTATTTATTTATTTTTTAATAACACATAGTGGCTCAGAGGTAAAATTTTGTTTGATCAAAGGGTTTTGTGACTAAAGACTTAAATAAATTCAGATATTCAAAATGAAAACATGACCTCTCGTTTATCAGATGAGGGAGCTCAGGCCTACAAGGTTGAATAGAATTAATATACTGAAAAGACTGCTGTGAATGGAGTCAGGAGCTCCATTACCAATGCTGTCATTTACACATATGTAACTTCAAGGAAGATTCTGAGTCTTGTCCTTCCTGCTCCCTGGAAAGGCACATAACACTTCGTTTCATGTAGCTGTAACAGACAGAGGGCTTATAAAGATGTTTTGAAAACTGGAGCACTGCACTGACAAGCTTATTCAATTAACAGATGTTAAAGTATGAATTATAAGTTTACTATATCTGTCTCATGATTCGTGGAATTCTTAAGGACTCTTAAACTTATCCTGTCTAACTGAGTACATTTTCTTGATTTCAGTTTTTTTTGGGTGCTCTAGCTGAGTTGAAGGATACCAACAACCATAAAGTTATCTAATATGCAACTCTAAGCAAAAGTCCTAGACATCATCTCAATCCCTTTTCTCTTCAACTCTGTGTGATAACCAGAATCTGGTTCTGTTGATTCCCCTTCTAATGTCAATCTTTTTGTGCATTTATGCTACTGTTCCCTAATCTACATTGGGATTATCACTCCTAGCTAATGTGAGAACTGCTTCTCTGAAGCATAGGAGGACAATTAAACTTTCTTTCTTTTTCAACACAGCCACCCCTGACTTTACTGGCCCCAATGACTCCATCTTTTCATCATTGTGCCATCTGCTCCACATCCTCACTCATGGACACTTGAAATGCCACAATCATTTGCATCTCACAATGGTTACATAATTCATTTCTTACAGAATTCAAAGCTCCAAGAACATAAAGATCTAATTTTGGGCCTTATCCTTTCATGACCTTGGATAACTGACTTTCCTCCCCTGAAGCTCATTAGTCTGAGCCAGGAAATGCAAAAAATAGCTAAATTATCAGAAAAATAACATTCAATTTTGATAATCTGTGTGATGTCTGGGTATCTACAAGATTATATATGCATAAACACATATATACATATGCAGTTATATGTGCATATATATTAAATATAGGCAGACATATATTTATGTACTTAAGTGTATTCATTCATTAATTCATAATTATACAGAACGGTGAATATACACCTATCACACATAAATAGAGTCTCAGGAAAATATGCAATGCCCTCTGACTCTCCATTCTGCAGAGATGTGTTTTCAGTCTTACTTTGTCATCTGAGTCCAACAGAAATGATATGTAGCATATAAGCATAATACTTTCTTATGCCCACTGTTTTTCACTCTTTGGAAACTAAATGTGTGTTTCCTCTGTGAGGACTACTACTACACCTGACCCCAAACTCTCCAACAGAAACAAGTGCCATTATTCTATTTCCCCTCACCGCAGTTTTTACTTGGCCAAGATAATTCATGCTAGTTTTCTGTGTACCTGAATTTTCCAGGTCCTTGTAAGCTTCGGTCCAGGACTTGGCCATGTTAGCCAGTGTGAACTCCATGATCTGGATGTCGGTAATGGGACAGTTGCACTGTGGGAACTCCTCCGCACACTGGCAGCGACACTGGCTGTTCTGACACACATACTCTCCCTCACCATTGCACATGATGTAGCTCAGAGCTGACTGAACAAACTTCTCTTGCAGATACTGTGGGAAGATTATCTGAAGACCTGGGTAAAAATAGCAAGAAAAGAGAATCAGAAGGTTAACAAGGTGTTTTATTAAAAGCCTCCAAAGATGACAAAAATCCATCACTGCACGGTTTCTCTCTGTGCATTGGAAGCAGAATATTTCAGAGCTTACTTAGTTAAAGGTGGGCCATGCTCAGTGGGACCTTCAAGTTCATCACTTAAGATTCAACATCTGAGGCCATGACCTTGGCACTCTGTAGAATATAAACACTGATATGTTATATTAGTAATGAGACGAGATGCTCTGATGTATATATATTTTAATTTGGGGATGAAACTCTAATTGAATGCATAACATTATTGTTTATATTTATATATTTTATTTTTTCCTTTTTTAATGTTTATAAACTCTAGTTATGAAGAATATGTCCTGAGATCAGTAGGCATATGAAGATTTATTTTCTTTTGTTTTACCTTTTGAGTAAAGGCCTCTCTAGATAGCTCTCTGTCCTCTAACTCACTATGTAAACCACAAAGGCCTTGAACTCACACTCACAGAGATTTACATGTCCCTGTTTTCCAAGTGCTGAGAATAAAGTTGCATGTGACCATGACCAGCAGATTTTTTTAATAAAGCATATTTGCAGTATCAACAGGGACAGATGTAGGCACACATCTTTCTAACAGGGCTTACAGCAAAAACAGACACAGGAAAAATTCAGGAGTAAGGACAATTTTTATAGGAGAAAGAATGTAGACTTGTTGAAGAGTATAGAAGAGGCAAGTACTATCAAAAGAATAGTAGAATAAGTGATGATATCATATGTGTGTCTGGGAGTTCCCACTATATGAAACAAACCTGGATGGCTAGGGTATGGTGTGGTAGGAAAATGACTGAGAGAGCTTCAGGACAGAAAGCAGGAAAGAATTTATTACAGACTATAGATCATGTATTTATAATGTGGTTCACTGAATACACACTGGAAGTTTTTCAAGGGTGGAATGATATAACTAAAGGGAAATACTAAATTGGGAATGCATTATAAAACCAAACCATTCAAAAAAAAAAAAATCCCAGAAACTAAGTTTCTCTTTTTCACTCTAATGAGGAAGGCAATAGAAAAACTAAGGCAAAGTGGTTAACCCAAGGGTATATGAGGAGACCCCTTGAATACATCTTATGACTTTCTCTATATTTAAATAATTAGAGTCTTAATCTTTAGAGTGAAAGATGGAGGGGGTTTCTCTGGGTCAAAGTAGCATGCCAGAATCTAGAAACATCGGCTAAGTGGATGCTTCCGCCTATAATGGCCAGAAAGAAGGGGAAATTTAGACCAACAGCCCGTGTCCAAAACAATCCCATTCACTTTTTCTGGGCTTCCTAATAGTTTTATCCTCTAGTGTATATAGGAATAATGGCTTTACCTCTCCCTATGTAAAGAAAGGGGCTATATTCTTCTTCAGATGATTATTTCTTTGTCACATATGCTTCAGGATTACTCTTCAATCCCACTTACTCTAGATTTTGTAAATAAATACAGCATTTTAAACTTTCTTTTTAATTTCTATTTTCAGTTATGTTTATAGGCTTTTGTCTTATTCCTTCAGATTATATATAATGTATGCCATTATTATGATTATATATACATTGGATTTCTTTTCTACCATTTGGTATTCATATGGAAATCACAGTAGAATTTGCTGAGGGCCCTGTGAGAAAGAGATGTGAGCTAGTCTCAGTAGTTGCGTGGAATGAGAGCACAATCCACGTGGTGAGCTGGCCATTGCTAACACTAGGTTCCATGTCAAAATCAGCTCAAAAAAGTTATCTCTCTAAAGATCCACTTTCTCTTATGTTCAAGTGGAGATGCTTGTAGTAGCTATATTGTACCTAGAGGACCAAAGCAAAGATGCCAATAAATTGTATGGAACATTTTATGGCACACACACGGACATATAAACATATAGACACATACACACAAACGCACACCCTTAATTATGAATTCTCATTTTTTAATTATGTACTTACTTACTTATTTAATTTGCTTATTTTGAGTATTTTTTATAGATGTATTTATGGAGCTCATGCCACAATATGTATGTGTATGTGGAGGCTGAAGGATAACTTGCAGTAGTTGCTTCTCTTGATTGTCTCTTTCCATCATATGGGTCTAGGGTTTGAACTTGGGTCATCAGACCTGCCAGCAAACACCTTTACCCACTGAGCCATCTTGCCAGCCCAGTTCCAGTTTTTGATGGGAAGAAACTGCTGCTAAGGGAGATGTTGCTTTTGATGCTTTCCTTTCTCTGATGAAATGAAATGAAGAATAGCGGCAGGTACATTCCAAAGCGAATCTTTAATTTTCTGCACAGCTTTCACAAGGAGGCGGGTTTAGACGCCCTGCATGCTGAAGCCAAAGAATGTTTATTATGGTGTGCATGGCATCACTTAGGAGGCATTCTGGGAAACCTATGAAGCTGGCGAGTGGTTTGCTGTGAAATGGGAAAAACTCCTTACCACGGAGCAGGACATGAGAGCAAGTGATCAGGAATAAGAATTTTGTACAGGAAAGAGGTGATCCAGAGAGCAAAGACCGGGGAACACAAAGTATAAAGTCCTTTCCGAAGCAAGTTTGCAGTTCTTTCAAGTGTGCGTTATTGAGTTACTTCATTTAAGTCACCATTTTCTCCTCCAAAGCAACATTTATTTTTAGCTGATCCCTATAGGCAACTGCGTCTATGGACTGGGGTTACGTTTCTGTTGCTTAAAGGAGCTCGACTGCCTATATTCTCAGTCCTATTTTTACAGTCACCTCATCACTGTATTTCTCTCTTTTGTAGGGGATAGGATATTCTATTCTTGGTCCTAACCCAAAAGGAGTTTGGGGAGAGCATTTTTAGAAAATTGCATCAAATCATGTCTCCGTTTGGCAAGGATACAAAAGGCAGTATCACCTACCCCATTTAGTGCAACTGAAAACAGATGAAATTTAGGGTTGGGGGTTTTCTCAGAGCAGAACACTGGCTGCTCTTTAAAAATGGAAACTCAGAACATGCCGAGCTGTCTCAGAGGCAGAATCTCCTGGGCAAATTTCAAAAGAGAATAATGAAGACATAGCAATTAAAAAGCACTTTTCTGCAAAATGTCATTACTGTTTAAAGTTACACAACCATTTCTACGGCAGCGGAGGTTCACACAGCAGTCACAGCTAAAGTCGTCTCCCAGCGACCTGTGTCCAACAAAGAAGGCCATTGCTGACCCCTAGATTGGCGCCTGAGTCCTGCTAGCTTCAATGGGAGTCATAAATAATTTGGAGGGGGATTTGGCCTGTGGAAGCCCTTTTTGAAAGATATACAGCTGCCGGCTGGGGTGGAATAGTCTATCTCCACGGTTCCCAAAACACTCCCTCTCCAACACACACACACAGAACACACAGAGAGAGAAAGAGAGAGAAACTGAGAGAATGAGTGAAAAGGCCACTTTTTATTGCCAATCATGTAAATTTTTTTCTCACCAACTCAGGAAAGAGATGGTTGGGTGTTACATTTGAACACCACCATGCCCACGCTGAACATATGGAATATTTTCCCTTCAACCTCATTAATTTTTTTCAAGTCTGGCTGTACTTTGAAGGGCAGTGTTGTGATGTGCCATCAAAATGTGTGCAATGCAAAGGCAGGTGAAAATATCCAAGAAGACTTCCTGCTTTTCCTGACACTTGCCTCATCCCTCTCAGTTGCACCCACCCCATGCAGAAGCTCATTACCATCCATACATCTCATATTGTGCTTTGTGTTCTGCAGGAACTCTGCGCTAAAATCCCCCAAATCCTTTACTGCAGCACACTGTATTGCTATGGCTTTGCCTTTCTTATCTCCTAATATTCTTGGCTTTACACACATCACACTATACACATTGCCCTTTGGAGGGGCAGAGTCCCTCCTGTTTATGATTCTTGTTCCTCTTGTAGTCTTTGCTCTTGTTTTATCCAGTCTAGAATAAATCTTCCTCCGATCTCAGTCTGTCACCCTTTTCCTAAAGCATAGATCTTTTCACATTATTGGTTCAAATGCCACTTCTGTTTGCCTCAAAAGTGATAACTTAGATTATGCTATTAATTTGTTTGATTTCCACCTTCCAAAAGAAAAAAAGAGAAAACATATTATAGAAGGAAAAGTTCTATATGTTTCCTACTGATCCATAAGATAAGCCAAGCCCAATTCAGGCTCCTGGTACTCATCAGTTCTCCTTTTCATCCTCCTGAAGAAGTGATGTGGGATTCCCCTCTATATGCTGTGACTACCACTAGTTAATAAAGAAACTATTTTGGACCTATAGTAGGGCAGAACAGATCTAGGTGGGGAAAACTCAACTGAATGCTGGGAGAAAGAAGGTGGAGACAGGAAAATCATGTAGCCATGCCAAACAGAGAAGCCTGATAGAATCTTGCTGGTAAGCCATAGCCATGTGGCGATATACAGATTAATAGAAATTGGTTAAATTAAGATGTAAGAGCTAGCCAATAAGAAACTAGAGCTGATAGGCCAAACCATGATTTAATTAATACAGTTTCTGTGTCATTATTTAAAGACTGAGCACCTGGGAACAAACAAGCTGGCTCCTACTACAAATTGGCACACAACGTGTGCTAGCTAAATCCACATCAAACCTGAAAGAGCTTGGAAAGGAATTCTAGACACACCCACACCTGCCCCCCTCTCCTCCCACACAAACAAAATTTAACCTCATTTTCCTCCCCTGGCAGGCAGCATGTCACAGCTCCTTTAAAAGAGGTCTTTCTGATTCAGTGGTAGCAACAAAAAATAAAACAAATCAAAACAAAACAAAAAATGAACAGTTTTGAAATAGCAGCTTCCTGTGTTGTGCTGCCAGCACAAACTCTGGCTTTTTCAGGAGACCAAGCATTTAAATGGGGTTTGTGAA
Organism: Chionomys nivalis; assembly: GCF_950005125.1. NCBI lineage: Eukaryota > Metazoa > Chordata > Mammalia > Rodentia > Cricetidae > Chionomys > Chionomys nivalis. Next base: position 75,665,323 of record NC_080096.1, on the reverse strand, counting down.
CAGAGTTATACATCTTGCTTAATGGTAACACAGACCTGCTGTGACATGACCCTGAATCTGGGGTGGAGAGAATGGCTCTCAGAAGCAATGAAGGGGCCTCTGCCATGTTGGACTAGGCGGAGCCATAATGATAAGCAGTCTTAGTCTTAGCCAAGGTATTTTGCATTTTAAGAAGCTGTCTAGGACAAAAAAAAGGATTACAGATACACAATAGGACAGATTCAAACATAAAAAACATCTAAATGAGTCACAGTGTGTTTAAAAAATGTACACAGGGTTGGGAGAGAGAAAAAAGAGTAAAGAGAAAGTAAATGCAATATAAGAGTATAAGCAGTCATAGATTAAAAGGGTAAAGATAATAAAATATTAAACTTGTAGAAAAAGTAATAGAGTAAGAAAAATAAGCCATGTAAAGATGGAATATACATAGAGAGTCTAAATTGTGTATATAATTGTGGTTTTTTTTTTAATTTTCTGAATGTTAAAGAGTTACATAACAGAGACATTTCATTGTATGGACTGCTAAGTAAAACCCAAGTAAATTTATTTTGATTTTCGAACTAGGGTCAAAGGATATGTTGCTTTGGAAGAGAGGTTCTTCCTTTGATTCTTCAGAAGATAAGAACCTTCCAGACAAATGTAGTTTGATAGACCAAAACCCTCTGAAAGGCTGCTGTAAATACCCCCAAAATACTTTGCTCAACAAAAATTAGGAAAGAGTTTGAAGAGAACTACATCTAAGTTCCCTAAATGATTGTTTATAAAGGTTTGTTTATGTTTAAAGGGGGAATATGATATAGATATGAATATTATTCATTGGTATGAATCTTGAATTACTGATACAAATTTAAGGTCAATTGTGTTATATATATACATATATATATACACATATATTTCTGCTCTTGCTTAAGGTATTGCGTTTGTGCAGCTCATTTAAAACTTTAATGTATACTTTAAGAAATATAGTTTAATAAACTGTCATATATAATAATAAAGTTTATTGGCATGTTAATTGGGTTTTCTAGATGTACAGAGATATATTTCAGAAAGATAGGCATTTTTCAACCACTTCAAAGAGCTATAGAATATGGCATTATGATGTCTTAATAACTTAGGACTTTTCATGATATGAGACACATATCCTCCTGACTGTACCAATTACTTCAAAAGAAATATGGACATTAAAGAGGCTCCTCATGGAGTTTATTAGCCATTTGGGCAATAAATTCCTCTTGCCTGGGTTGCTTGATGTTCTTCTGTATAAACTAGACATGTGGAACCCACAAAAAAATAACTGCTGAAATTGCTTAAAGAAAGTGAGATGGTCCTTCAGGGTTCCTGCATACGAAAGACTCTGCCAGTCATTCTTTAGGATACAGAAGAAAGTGACTGACAAACTGCCAATATAGGCAGAACTGTCTTTGAAATTTCCTGCTTCATGGAAAAGTCTGCCAGATACTTATGTGTCGGTAGGCTGAAGATGGGTGCCAGCAACCTTATAGAAGAACTTTGGGTGACTGTCCAAATAGTGAGATGTCTCTGTCATTTCTAGAGTTTTTGAAGTTGCTTATGGTGCTCTTCCTGTTTACTTAGGTAATATTATATCCTTCTGGGGCCTTTGATTCAGTTGAACAATAGATAGTAATAATATAGTTTTCCTTAGTTTTGATAAAAGATAAGGTAGATATAAATATGGTAACTGTAAATCTTGCTTGATACCTGTTTTGTTATATGTAATTTTTCTGTGTTAAAACCTTCCTTTTTATTTAAACAGAAAAGGGGAGGTGATGTGTGATTCCCCTCTATATGCTGTGAATACCATTGGTTAATAAAGAAATCTGCCTTGGCCTGTGATAGGGTAGAGTAGAGCTAGGTGGGAAGAAAAAGAACTAAATACCTCAGAACTCACAATGTGAATGTTATAAGCCAAAAGTTTGTCTTGCCCAAATCCATTTGTTGAATTCTTAACTACTAAAAGAATGTTTCTGTTAGGAGATGGAGGTTAAGCATAGAAGTTTAAGAAGACCATAGTATTCTTACTCCCTCACTGAGTTGCTGAGTACACATCAAGGAAAGACCATGTGTAGCATGTGGGTACTTGGTAACAAGGCAGCTATCTGCTTTTACCAGAATTCGGATCCTCAGCAGATCCCATGGTGTCTTGATTCTGGACCTCAAAGTGCTGAGACTTTGACAAATTGTTCTATTTTGAATATGCTACCTCCCCTCTGGCATCTGGGATAACTCAGGCTTAGTAAGGCACTGGCATAATTAAGTGTGCCTTAAGTCTGAAGTCTCCCTCATTTATTACAATTCAAAGTATTAACCATTACTAGAGCCAAACTAGAGTCCTCCTTGGAAAATGTTTAATGATGGATAAGTAGGTATGGGAGTTAATGGAAGAATAGTCTAAGTGGAAACAGTGGCCCAGGCAAGAAGAATTCCAGTTAAGACCACACTAGTCCTTACCTCAGCTTCTGATTAACACAAGCTTATTTCCTCTAAATCCTTAAAGGAGAAAAATGTTCTTGTGTCTTAGACACAATCTGAAGGCAAAAATGGCACAGATGAGAATTCTGAGCTCCTTAGAAGGCTAACGATTCTTAAAGAAACAGTGGTGAGAATCCCTGTCCCCATGAATCAGTAGTTCAAGATACAGAAAAATAATGGAGATCCAAAAGTTGTAGAGTTTCAAGAGTTAAGGGACATTTAGGGAACAAAGGAATGTGAAGAATATCTCTATCAGATTCTCTACAGAACTGCAACACATCATTAATATTTTTTTATCAATCAGGAACCTGATTTAGTTGACCATGGTTCTGGGGGACATCTAATTTCTGGAAAGAAGATCCAACATAAGCTGAAATTGCACTAAATAGATAACAGATGTATCCCAGTTGCCATTTTTGATTCCAGATTAGCTCTCATTATTTCCTCTTAGTCCCACCCTCTTTTTCAAAAATTATATGTGGTATTGCTAAATTAAAAAAAAAGTTTTAATACATTTAATATGTGCTCCTCCCTCTCTAAAACAACAGAGATGGGGCCTGGAGGTACACGTCTTTTTTTTTTTTTTTTAAAGATTTATTTATTTATTATGTACACAACATTCTGCCTCGATGTATGCCCACACGCCAGAGGAGGGCGCCAGATCTCATTACAGATGGTTGTGAGCCACCATGTGGTTGCTGGGAATTGAACTCAGGACCTCTGGAAAAGCAGCCAGTGCTCTTAACCTCTGAGCCATCTCTCCAGCCCCTGGAGGTACACGTCTTTAATCCTATCACTTGGGAGGCAGAGGCAGGTAGATATCTGCGATTTTGAGGCCGCCTGATCCACACAGAGAGTTACAGGACAGCTAGGGCTATACAGAGAAACCCTATCTTGAAACACAAAACAAACAAAATCAGAAAGGAAATTTGCTGATTAAAAACTGCAGCACAAAATTCAATAATAAATAATTTGGAACATAGGTAGATGATTAAACCTTTAAAGCAATATTGTACTTGGCAATGTTTAACACATAGTAACAAATAGTGAGCATTTCATTGTTTTATTTTAGGTGCAAGACAATAAGATTGGAGAGAGCAATTGTGGAAGACTTGATTATGAGCTTGGTTTTTGAATATTTATGTTATTTAATTTTTATTTGTATGTACATGTGACTGAATGTGTGCATGTGCACTACATGCATACAGGGGCCTGTGGAGGTCAGAAGAATTACAGACAGTTGTGAAGTATCATGTGGTTGCTATGAATCAAACTCTGGTCCTCTGCAAGAGTAGTACGCATTCTTAGTTGCTGAGCCAGTTCTCTAGCCCTTAGAAGGGGTCTTGAAGTTTGAGCATAATGTGAACTGACAAATAAGAATAGCAATAAATGCCACCACACAGGGCAGACATTGATTGAATATGGGTCAGAGTGTAAATACTTGGGATGATTCTAAGTCTTGTTTAAGATACCATCATGTGTTGCAATTTTTTACATTTGCTTTATTTTTTTCTGTATCCTAATTACCTAAGCCAGTATATTTTGATTGGCATTTCTCTTTTCTGACCCATTTCACTTGCTATTAAATTCATGATCTCTTACAGTGCCAAGAGGAAGAGGGAAAAAAACAGGCTCTATTTTGGTTGCATATAAATATTTTCTGTTCTGTCCTTGTACCAAATGTGGTCCTCTGTGGGTATCCCTGAGCCCGACAGATGTCCCAGATGTTGTCTTGTACAAGCTAAGTCCTACCTGTCAAATCTGTCAATTTCTGAAAAGGACAAGGTAGCAAGAACAACAGCAAGGACAGTACCTTTTGCAAAACAAGAGCCTGATCCCCTTCTCTATGAAAGCCAGGGGATTTCATATTGGCAGATAAAGGACTTTATGGCTTACACAGCCATGCTGAACTCTAGTGTAATGAAGGCACGCAGGTCAATTACCCATCTGTTTGTGTTTCTATTGCTGTGAATTACAGTATCCATTGCTGACAGCTCATTGGAGTGGAATGAAAATAAGACAATAATTCACCAAGTGAAACTGTGCAGAAAGGGCGAAAAGGCTATGATCTCATTCAGAAGTTCAGGCCTGTCTCGGTGATGGGTCATTTACACTCTGGGAAATGAAGAAAGGCAGCTACCTGGGGGAGAAAAGGGTGGGTTCTTCCTCCTTCAATGCAGGAATTAGGACATGCCAAACCCTGGCAAGAGAAATGTGATTTGTTTGTGATGACCACCATCTAAGCTGTAGGATATTGGTGGTAAAGATTTTGAATCCTTAAGTGAAAAAATAAAGGTAGGTTACAGGAAAATATGACTGAATTATTTTACAATCAGGAGTTTGTAATGAACCAGAATTCCTTGATAGGTTACAATAAAACATAACAAAACAACAACAAAAAACCTTTGTGCTTTTGAAGTATAGAAGCAGTGCTGAATAATAACATGGAGGAAACATTTAACCTAATGACAAGATCTGAATTCCATTCAGTAGATTGATCTATCAAATCTCAAGTAGTAGGCTGAGTTATCATTACCTCATGTTTCACCCTTCCCTGTAAAATCCTTTCATTGATATAATAATAGATCCCAACCTCTAAATTTAACATATTCATATAGAATGTTTTGGCCAAGTTCAAAATAATATGTCAATTCCAAAATACAATAAGAAACAACACAAGAATCAATCAGTTTCTCTTGTCACAAGACCAACAGTCTTCCACAAAGAAGCACCAGAGGAAAGGAATCCTACTGAACTTTGTATCTATCATAAGTAAGAAAGAAGCACTACCCTCTACAAACCATTGAGATTAAAAAATTGTTTGTTGACACAATATAATGTAACCCATAGAGATGCATAATGGACTAAGTATAACATGACCAATAGATCAAGCAGAAACTGAGCTTATTCTTAAGGATAAGTTCTAATGAAAAGTTGTACATTTGGAAGAATTCATTTGCTGCAATGCAGACCACGTGTGAATGACTAAAAGGGTTACTATCTGGATCTCAAAAGAAAATGCTCGCAACCTTCTATATGAGATGACTATTAAGATTTATTTATTTGTTTGTTTATTTATTTATTTATTAAAGATTTCTGCCTCCTCCTCGCCACCGCCTCCCATTTCCCTCCCCTTCCCCCAATCAACTCCACCTCCCTCATCAGCCCAAAGAGCAGTCAGGGTTCCCTGCCCTGTGGGAAGTCCAAGGACCTCCCACCTCCTTCCAGGTCTAGTAAGGTGAGAATCCAAACTGCCTAGGCTCCCACAAAGCCAGTACATGCAGTAGGATCAAAACCCAGTGCCATTGTTCTTGACTTCTCAGCAGTCCTCATTGTCCGCTATGTTCAGCTAGTCCGGTTTTATCCCATGCTTTTTCAGACCCAGACCAGCTGGCCTTGGTGAGTTTCCGATAGATCATCCCCATTGTCTCAGTATGTGGGTGCACCCCTCGCAGTCCTGAGTTCCTTGCTCGTGCTCTCTCTCGTCCTGCTCCTGATTTGGACCTTGGGATTTCAGTCCGGTGCTCCAATGTGGGTCTCTGTCTCTGTCTCCTTTAATCGCCTGATGAAGGTTAATATCCAGGAGGATGACTATATGTTTTTCTTTGGGTTCACCTTCTTATTTAGCTTCTCTAGGATCACTAATTATAGGCTCAATGTCCTTTATTTATGGCTAGAAACCAATTATGAGTGAGTACATCCCATGTTCCTCTTTTTGGGTCTGGCTTACCTCACTCAGGATAGTGTTTTCTATTTCCATCCATTTGTATGCAAAATTCAAGAAGTCCACTCTTGGGAATATACCCAAGAGATGCCCTATCATGCAACAAAAGTATATGCTCAACTATGTTCATAGCAGCATTGTTTGTAATAGCCAGAACCTGGAAACAACCTAGATGCCCTTCAATGGAAGAATGGATGAAGAAAGTATGGAATATATACATATTAGACTATTAAGATTTGTTTCAACTTCCGTGGCTTTACTTTGTATTCTTTCTTTTATTATGCAAATTTTATCATATATTATGTCTCAAGCAGACTCTAGGATTGGTCGGCAAAGAACTCAATCAACTGTCCCTGCTCTTTGGGACCTAATCATCAGTAAGGAAAATAATCAGTGTTGAATAAATTAAGATACAAAAATACTTATGTGACAGTATAGATTTGGAGAAGACATGATTCTAAATGACTGTTTCAACTTGGAAAAAAAGAACATAATCTAAACAAAATCAACAAGAATCAAAAGGTTAACATATTGTAATGCAATTTTATGAAACTTCAAGATAAAAATACTCTTGAAACCATACATAGGAAGAAATTTATTTAATTTAATTAAAGCTTCCTTTACAGAATTCATGACAAACCAAACATGATATGCAGAAGGTTGATGATGTTTGATTTTGCATTAATGAATGTCTCCAAATTCTAATCATCTAATCTTACCCATTCCTCTTTGAAAGAAGACCTGGAAGACTGTCTACTTCTGTACCCTGCACATGTCAAGTTATTTTCTCTACAGATTTTACCTCCAGATTTTATTAATTAAATGACCCTTGGAAAAAAAAGAGGCTCAAGTTCCTTGATTATTGCTCCCCTCAGCAAATCTTCCTTTGTATAAAAATGGAACAAACTGTTTTATATCATGGCTGCACATGGGTGAATATGTTGGTCAAAATTCATAGAACAATAGCACTTAAGAGTCAACTTGGTTAAATGTAAACCATACATTAATGAGGCTAAAAATTTAGTTAAATAAACAACACTTTATAAAGTTACATGATATGCGTTTTTAAAAGACAGAGTTTGTGTTCAACTGTGTTGTGTTCCTATCAATGCTATGCTTGCAGTTGTTTTCTCTAGAGGTCACAGGCAGCCTCAGAAAGGTACTCTTCAAGAAGCTAAAATAACCTGTATAATCTCAAATTTTCCCAGAAACACTTATTGCATAATGTTATGCATGCTTATTATGTTCATGTTCTTATTCTGAAAGATTCCCTGAACATGAGATGTACTCATCTTATGCATTTCTCTGTCATCTTGCACATTATTTGGTATCAAGAAAATACATTTGAATGAAGGTACATTTAGAAAGGCTATGTTTCACAGAAGACCATGGGTCTCTATTCTATGCAGAACATGACCCATTACTCTAGATTCAGCTCTCATAAGCAGAACTATATCTTCATTCTCAGTAGTTATAAATGCAAATATTCATAAAGGGCTTTACTTAAAAAATACACAGGCTGAAAACATCATCTGAGAACAACAGCTCTACAGGACTGCCCATTTCCACACATATGGCTCTACAGGACTGCCCATTTCCACACATATGGCTCTACAGGATATAAAGCACATATTTTGTTTTAGATTTATTTCCAAAATTTAGGATTCTTGAGGATACTTATCCTTTTTTATTTCTTTTTATTCTTTCCAACTTAACAAGCACAGTGCTAGGGGATAAAAGATGTGGAAAAATAGAAAACCTCAATTTTGCCCTATAATGTTCTTTCAATCATTACTTTATGAAGCCAAGTGCTGTATTAGATGCCACAAGTGTGGAGAACATGATCGAGATATGGTGTCCAACTCCAGAAGCTCATGGTTGATGGTAGGATGAGATTAATCTATGTACAATGACCAGAAATACATAGATACACACACACACACACACACACACACACACGGTTCTGTAAAATGAAAATGAAAAAGCCCCTACTTTTGAAAAACTGTAGCTTGTAATGGTTATCTAGGACTGAGGTAAACCTGAGTGGCATATATACTACAGGATTTGCTAATGTGGACAAACAGATTAGCACATGCGTTCAAGTTTACATACAACTCAGAAGGTTTATGTAGTTAATCCATCTCTTGAAACTCATTTTCACTATAGCAAAATTTAGGCACTGAGACACTCCACAGTAACAAAATGTGATTTACAATATTTAATCCAATGTTTCAGTATCAGTACACTGTTGTTAAATTACTGAATGGGGATGAATGCTTTTAAAATTCTATTAGCTTATGACCACTATAGTCTATTACTTTTTCATGCTTTATGTTGACTAGACTTTGGCTACTCTCCAGATGTCTTCCTTTGAAAATTATGCTATAAGCATAATATGCCTTGGGAATATGATATTTTCATGGCAAAAGAAAAGGAGTAAGAGTGTAACCAAGTATCTTCATAGATGTGGCATGTACAATGCCTTTTTGTACTCCATTGCCCAAAGCAAATCACCCAGTTAAGGCCATTTTTCTTTTGATGGTAATTTATGTTCCCCATGGTACAGCACTTTCTAGTATATGATTAACTGAAGAATATAGATTTCTCTAAAAAGAAGGAAACAAGATGGAAATCATGAAATCTACTAAAAAACATATTTTACTTTGTAGCAAATCTTTATTTCTTAATTATCATGTGATATAGTAATTTCACTTTTTAAAAGATATCCAAAGCACTATAAATAAAACAAAAACTTTTTTGACTATTCATAGTAGATCTAGGCAGTATAGTGAAAAAGGGAAGGTGAATTGATGAATAGTTATGATATGTGGCATATCCTTACAATGGGATACTAATGCAGTTATGAAAAAGAGATATTAATATTTACCATCACTTTGTTGATGTATAAACATGTAAAGTGAAAGAAGCGTGACTGGAAGCCAGATACTCTGCAAGTCTAATTACTTCAAATATCCAGAATAGAAAAAAAAGCAAATTTTAGAGTTAAAAAGAGAGAGATAGATGAGGAATGACTGCTTAATAGATATACAATTTTTGTTTGAGGCATGAAAACTTTCTGTTATCTGTTATGATAATTCCATAGCATTGTGAGTATACTTAATGCTATAAGTTATGTTGTATATGTTAAAAATGCCTGTGATGTTAAATTCTATTTTTTTTTAATTTACCCATATGATTCAGAGAAAATTAACTTTGCAGGTAAAATAAATTTAATTTATTAGAATTTACTGAGCATCTACTATATGATAAATGCTATGCAGTTGAGAAGAGAACAATAAACAACCAAATTTGATGCTGGAAACCTGACTAATCCATTATGAGCACTTGGTACTCTTGCAGACTACCTAAATTTGGTTTTCCAAACCCACATCAAGTAGCTTGTAACAATCTGTAAGTCCAGAGAATCCTGATGGAGGAAGGTCATTGGTTAAATAATAAAGAAACTGCCTAGGCCCATTTATAGGCCAGCCCTTAGGTGGGTGGAGTAAACAGACAGGATGCTGGGAGAAAGAAGCCGAGTCAGGAGTCGCCATGATTCTCCCACTCCAGACAGATGCAAGTTAAGATCTTTCCTGGTAAGCCAGCTCATGGTACTACACAGAATATTAGAAATGGGTTAGATCAATATGTAAGAGCTAGCCAATAAGAGGCTGGAACTAATGAGCCAGGCAGTGATTAAAAGAATACAGTTTCCGTGTAATTATTTCGGGACATAAGCTAGCCATGTGGGCGGCCGGGTGCCGGAGACGCAGCCCTACCGCTCATTATTTCAACAGAATCCAATGTACTCTTCTTGTCCACCTGAACACCTGCATTGGCTTGGCTTGCATGCACATACACACATGTACACACACAAATAAAAAAAAAACTAAAGCATCTAATGATATATATATATATATATATATATATATATATATATATATATATATCTTGGAGATGTAAGTAACAAGGAGTGGCAATTCTATAATTGTCTATATAAGAGAATATGTGTGGTGTCTGAAATATAGTAAAGGAGCATCAAAACTGCTGTGTGAGATCTGCAGGAGATGCTTATTTCCAAGTTAGAATGTTGGAATAAACAGGAATCGACTTAATCATTTTTAAAAAACAGCAATTGTTATATTCATATTCAGTCAATAAAGAAATCACCTTGGCTGAGCTATTAAGGATTTGTCCATCCTGATGCTTTATTTCTGCCCAATCAATGAGATTGGCAAGCTTTCTAATGGACAAGATTGTTAAGTGAACCAAATTACCACGTAGAAATTTTTACATATAAAGATTTTCATACAACATCTTTGACCACAGGTTTATTTGAAGGAAACAGTTCCACGTGACCACAGAACACATATGTAATTCTGTGGCACTCTCTCTGCCAGCGTCACCACCATCCCAGATGAGGTGCACTTGCTCAGAATTCTATCTTCCTTCCTGTCTGAGTCTGTCTCAAGTTCCTTACAATTCCAGTAGCTCTTTCTGCAATTCTACATTTCTGGAGCATCCTGAGGTGGAATGACCACCCTTTCTGAGGGCAATGTTCTTTTCTGCTCAGAGATTGTTCTGAGAATACCTATGGAAATCAGCTACACCTGTGCATACAGAGGTTGGCTGGTCACTTTAGAACAATCATGGACTTTCTACTCAAAGTAGCATAATTTTAAGTGTTTATGATGCAGGAACAGATAAAGGTAAACTATAATTGCTTCATAAGCACAGTACTTCTTATTTTTGTATTCCAGGTTGAAAAACACTGCTGTGAAATTTCAAATTCATAGTCTTTTGAGTAGACAAGAGCTCAATTTCCTGCCCTGCCACCTGCAAGGTACAGAACTTTAGTGAGTTTCCATTTTTAATAAAGAAAATGGATTTGTATTAAGCTCATATGATGTACTGATGAAAAGAAATTACCTCAATTCCTGATATATAATAATTATCCAAGATGATAACCATTATTAGTACTGCATCATCTCCTTTAGTTGGCAAATATTTATTTTTTAATTAAATGCAGAAAAATGCTGTGAAGCACATGTGTTATTATTTTCATTTTTGTCGACTAGAATATATAGGGAGATTGGAAATTTGAATTAACTAGTACAATATCTTGTGATCATCAACTCTTCTCTATTAAGACTCCCCCATTCTATTATCTTTTTGACTGATATCTTCAATTTCCATCTAGACAATAACCCTTCTTCTTCTGACAAGTAGGAAAGCAGGATGTTCCTTGGTATATAAAGGAAAATCAACATTTTGATACAGATGGCTTGGTGGAAGTCAGCACACCCATTTGTCACAAGATTCTACTATTGAACATATCTCATAGTTCCAGAAAGGTAGAAACGTGGACACTGGTTAGTACCTCCCATGCCACTGTTAATGAGACAAGAAGACTACTGACTAGGATTCACTCTTTATGATCTTGGCATAAGTGCCAATGAAGACTCACCCTAAAACTGTTCACCAGAGCAGCCACAGGGAGCAAGTACTTAATGTACTTCCCTGGGATCATAAGAGTAAAGTTGTTTCCTTGATGGGACTTTGAAGAGAAAAGGCTTTATAAAAAAAAAAAAAAAAAAAAAAAAAAAAGTAGTTCATTCCTACCCCTTTCACATCCCTGACTTATGTTCAAGGGCTTTTTCCTTGAAGCCCTGATAAAGTATTCTGATTATTCAGAATTCCACAAGAATAATAAAGTAAATTTAGGGTCCAAGGAACTGTGAACCTGTAGTGGCTTATTTGAAAATGCCCCCATAGCTTCATGTTTGAATACTTGGTCCCCAGTTGATGGAACTGTTTAGAAAAATTAAGAGATAAGGTCTTACTGGAGTAGGTATATCACTGGTTGTGGTTTTGAAGTTCTAAAAATTCATGCATGTCACTTTGCCTCCTACTTTTGGATCAAGACATGAACTCTTGGCTGTTTCAGCCACAATACCTTTGTTCTAGCATCATAGACACTAACTTTCAGAAAATGGAAGCTCATTTCAAAACTTTATTTTATAAGTTGTTTTGGTGAACGAGTCTTGTTGAAACAGTAATAAGTAAATAAGGCAGAAACTCGTGCCAGAGAATGGGTTATTACTGTGGCAGGTCTGACCATGCCATTTTTGAAGAAATGCGGAAGACTCAGACTTTAGATCAGGGCATCAATTTAATGAAGGAAGCAGGGATTAATGAAGCATCTAATAGGAGTTTAGTAAAGAGTAAACTAGTTAAGCGATGTCAGATATGAACAATATTAGTAATTGGGCTAGAGGCTAATCTTGTGATATTTTGGTAAAGAATGTGGCAGTTTTTTTATCTGTGTCCTAAAAATTTGCCCAGAGGCTAAGTTGAAAAGTAATAGACAATTTTTTTTTTTTTTACTTCTTACAGTTTTATTGTCTTGGTTTCCTTATTTCTACAGTAAGAAAAATGACACTTAGTGACTAGTTGGTGGTGCAGATAACTGGCCTAACGTATGGAAACACAATGTATGTAAAAAAAAAAAAACAGCATCACAAAAACTAAAGTCTAAGCTAAAATATTTCTCCTATTAACTTTGTCTCTGTTACTAACTAGATGATTTTGAAAAGATTATAGCAGTGAAATTTTCACTGTTTTGCAACAGAATATGTATTAAGGACACTTAGACTAACTTACAAGCATTTATTCACCATACTTCTAATAAGTATTTGGTATCAGCCAAGGAAATAGGTCATGGAGGATGCAAAGATAAGTAAAGAAAAGGTATAAGTTACCCGCAAACAATATGAAGTACATGAGGAATAGCGATCGAAAGGCTGCCTTAAATGTCTGATGTCACTTAATATGCCAAGGGAAGAGCTGATGATGGATTTCACTTTTTTTTCTCGGTTCAGGCCTTTTCTTGAAATAAACTATTGTTTAAGGGCAATAGACAAAGTTGCAGCTATAGAAATGAGAGGCAAACAAAGCAAGATGGCTTTCTCTGAAGATGCAGCAAAATTAGACAGCATATCAGTGCAGGAAGAAAGGAGAGATCTCTTTGAGAGAAAAATCTCAGTGATTTGAAAGCACATATGGGGATTCTAGGTATGGCATGGTTTAAGTGGGGAGAATGATTAAAAAACAAAGGTTACTGTTGTATAGACTCATAAAAATTATAAGTAAAAAACAAACAAAAATTTGAACGGAAGTATCATACAAAGGTGGATAATACTGCTTCCAAAGTCAGAATTTAAAATGAATATTCCAATGTGAGGTGTAGGATACATTCCCACAAGTTGTTAGCTAGGGCAATGCCCTTGTCTGAGGTTGCCCACGAGAACTGGACAGTGAACACTATCTCTGAACATATCCCCCCCCCCACACACACACACATGAGCATACAAAGGATGCTGTCCATGCAGAGCAGTATAGTGCTGACATCCCACATATAATCAGCAAGAGGTCATTGGATTAAATATATTTCATTATAATATGGTAGAAAGCAAAAATAATATGGATTAATTGGCTTGTTCATTCAGTCATCGTTTCATTTATTGTTCACCCAAATCATATTTCTAAACAATATTTATAAAGACTCCATAGTTTGTCCTGGGATCAGAGAGAGAGACTATTTTTACAAAGGAGCAATTAAATGCTTTAACGGGAGTCATATTAGTAACATCTTCTTCATGAAAAAAATTGCAAAGAAGCATGCAAGGGCTTGAAAAGAGAAGCAGCTACACTTGATGAGATTTTGCGAAGACCACACTGGCTGCTGGAAGGGGATGGGTCATCAAGTCTGATCAGAAACTAGATGAGTTGCCGGCACTCATCATCATGATCCAGCTTCACATACCGTGACTTTCACCCTCCTTCTATTTATTTTCCATTATTACAAATGGAAGATGATAATAACTACACTCCCTTTTCCCTGGGATTTAAAATAGAATATGTCATTGTTTCTAAGATGCCATTCATTGTAAAACCTACCATTGTTTTATGTACACTATGAAAAGAACACCTTGCCAACTAAACTGACAAACCATCAGTTTTAAGCAGCAATACAACTACAGAGATGATACAACCTGAAATCAAGCAACTTAAATCCTATGAAGAATAATCAAGAAGTCCAGCAAAACGTTGACCATTTCACATTTATAAATTCTCCCACACAGGAACCCATTTTCTCCTTTTCCTCAATTCAGAGTGGACAGCATCATCTATCTATGTTAGATGATTCCAGTTACGCACAAAATGCCAGTTACTCTTGAATGCTCAACTTTGATCCTGCAATCACTTGCTAATGCCTAGATCATCAATCTTTCCCTGTGTACAGAATGATCTTCATAGCCAAATAAAGGTTTTGTTGATTCTGCATTAAAGGATAAAAAAAAAAATCACTTGACACCACAATCAAAAATACTCCAGGGCTAAATGCAATAGTCCTTTGTAATTTGCATGAAAATTTGTCATACTCAGAATCTCACTATGTAAATACAAGGAAATCTTTCTCCATAAGATTACATATACTTTCTTTTGCTTCATCCAATATTAATTTTAGAGTTCTCTTCAGTTTTATACTAGCATTATTTCATACATTTCAACACCGTCTGTGTTTAAAACTAAAACATACTTGTTTGTTGTTTGTGTTTATGTGTATGCATCTGTGTACAGGCATGTTTGACCACACAGGCACATATGGAACCCTGAATTTGAAGGTAGGATGTATTTCTTAATTCCATTAACATCTTATATTTTTAGATACTTATTTAACTTGGAGTTTACTCTTTCAGCTAGACAGGCTGGTCAATGTGTTCTGGGTATCTGTTTATGTATGTTCCTACATAGTTCAGATCCTCAGCCTTGCACAGTTTCCCACTGAAGCATTTTTCAAAATCTTTCCTTACTTGGCTTTGTGATACTGAACTCTCTGATTCCTGCCTTCCTGAATAGCTACTACTTTCTGTTTCTCTGTCTGTCTGTCTCTCTGTCTCTGTCTCTCTGTCTCTCGTGTGTGTGTGTGTGTGTGTGTGTGTGTGTGTGTGTATGTCTGTGTGTTTGCACAAGAAGCACACAACTAAATGGATTTGGGTGTTGTCACCCAATTTTGTTTCTTCTTAGATAAGGTCTCTCAATATCCTGGAATTTGTCTAATACACTGCACTAGATTAAAAGGCCAAGTAAACCTCAGATTTCCTCTTTTGTTCACCCCCCACGATTGAAATTACAAGCTCGTGAAATCGCATCAATCATTTTCGCTTATATATAGCTTCTCAAGATTGAACTCAAGTCTTTGTACTTAAAAAGTAAGCTCTTCTCCCCCTGAGTATTCCACCCAGCTCACATTTTCCCTTACATTGTTGCTTCTTCTCCTACTCTTCTTTTTTCTCCTTCCCCATCATCATATCTAAACATCCATCCCAACCTATGTATGTTAAATTTTCTGTGACTCAATAGTAATTGTATTCCTTTTTTATAGTTATATTTGCTCACAGTACAACCTTGTACAATTCCAGTCTTTTTAGATTATGATACCTTAACTTCCTTTTCCTTCTCTGACATTCTAAATACCCACTGTCCATCTTCGTTTGTTTATTTAATAAATAAGTCAACTTTGAGTTCAACTTTAATTCCTCAAAGCTCATTTAAAATATCCCTCATACAGACTTGCTATGTTCTTAAAGTGGCAAAATCATTATAAGGACTTATTCTGAACTTCGAGATCACTTTTGATTCTTTCTGCTCTTTTATAAGCTTTTTCTAATCCATTTCCAAACATTGTCAGCATATTTTTAAAAATATGTCCACAAATCCTCTAACTACTCACTGAATTCTTTGTAACTATCACAGACACCACCTTCTCATACATTAATAGGTAAACTAGCCTCCAAATTACTGTCCTTGCGTATGCTTTCATCTTGAACAATCTTTTCTATCCAATAGCCATTGCGATCCATTTAAACAACAAACCAGGTTAAGTTAGTTTCCCTATATTTGCAATGGTTTATCAGTTTATCCATGCCAAATTTAAACAGAAACCTTTTCTGTGGCCTGCATTCTAAAAAAAAAGAAAAAAGTTCCCATGTGCTCTCTGAGTGTGAGTAAAAGACATTCT
Source organism: Chionomys nivalis (assembly GCF_950005125.1). Taxonomy (NCBI): domain Eukaryota; kingdom Metazoa; phylum Chordata; class Mammalia; order Rodentia; family Cricetidae; genus Chionomys; species Chionomys nivalis. The sequence goes on along the minus strand of NC_080096.1, from coordinate 75,649,025 downwards.
TTGAGTATTTGTTATTCCCTGTTTCCACTTTGTCCACACACGGAACAAAAGCTCTAAAACAACACAGCAAGCAGCTCATTTGATGCTTTCTTCCCAGTTGTTGGACTGTATTTGACATATAGTGGATGCTCAATTAAAAGTGTTAAATAAATGTTTGAATTTCCAAATAGATAAAATTCGACATTGTCCACAACTTTTAGATAGATATTCTGTCTGCCTCCATGTCCACATCATTGAGCGGCAGAGGCTGAGTGATTTTATTTTTATACTTCACCAGATGGTAATTACATTAAATTACATCACCATGTTGGCAAAACATGTGATGGGCTTCTTGAGACGAGAATCACAAAATAAGAAGTTATCATTATACCATTATTCTTATTATTGATAATTTAGCTTTTGCTGCTATGACTACTAATAGCCTCTAATTCTTCTATCATCTTTTCACTCATTTTTAATCTCTGATTCCAACCCTGATTTGATTTTTTTATTCCAGACTCTTTGTACTCTGTTTCCCTGACCACTTTACGTTGCATCACATAGAGTGAAAGGTCATTAAAGTGTCTATTTCGTCTTTAGTCTTCCCAAGTCAACTCCTGCAGTATCTCCCATCCTAGCCTTGTTCAAAGGAATGAATAGACAGAGAGAAGAATGTAAAACTTCATTATTTTGAGAAGGAGCCATGAGGTCAGTGAGTCTAATAAAAATTCCAACTCATAACCTTATTGAGCAAGATCAATGAAACTTAGTTCTTTCACCTGCAAAACAAGAATATTATTTTACCTTTATCATGAGAACCCTGTGAGGAATAAAAGCCCCAAATAATAAAGTAAGTAAAAATATTAATTCAAAATATCAAGAAACAAACATTATTTTTAACAAAAGTACATTGGTATGGTCCCCAAAAGACTAAATACATGATAACTTTAGTTAGTACCGTCTCAGCTACCCTCAGTCCATATGATCTGACTGTGGCTGGCCTGAACTCTCTTCTGTGTCTCCACTCTATTTACAGTTCCTCTTTGCAGAAGTGGCAAGATGGAGTGAAATATTAAATAAATGTTGAATAAATGCATAATGTATATATAGAAATGCACACATATAAATAATGTGTGCTTAACTCTATGGATTTTCAAAGCAAACACACCCAGGTAAAACTAGGTAGTCCAAGGAACCCCATTCATTCTATTTTAGTGATTTGCAGCATTTATCTTCTCTAAAGCTTCCATTCTCTCTTGCGTGTTTAAAACTATGTGATTTTTACAGGTTCGGGCCAGCAGAGGAAGAGAATCATATAGCACGCATACATTTTGTATCTGTTTTTTTTTTTCTCTTTCAGTGTTAGATCTGTGCGACACTGCACAAAACAGTAATATGCTATTTCTCATTGCTGTGGGGGCTTGTGATATGAATGTATTTATTTTCTTGTGGCTGGACATACATTTTAATGGTTTCTATTTTTTTCTTTTGCTATTTTGAATGAATTTGCTCTTAACATTCATGACTTTTTGTGAACTTGGACACATTTTTCTTGGCACATCCCTAGGAGCTGAAATTTCTGGGTCACAGCCAAAGGACATATGCAATTTTTAGCACAAATCATCAAGAGTTTCCCAAAACTATTGCCATTAATTTACGCTTCGCCCGGCAATGTGTGTAAGCGCCCATGCCTTCAGTTCTTATTTTTTGATACTGTCAGTCTTTTTTTATTTGTGACAGAGAGTGTTAGGCACTGGTATTAGATAATGATTTTTATATACATTTTCCTGGTAAGCAATCATCTTTTCATATGCTCATCGCCTAGAGATTCTTGTCTGTGAAGTACTTGCATCTCTGTTTTAGCCATTTCCTTTGTTTGCCAGGCTAATTACCTATTAGAATATTCTATTATACATACATTCTTTACACATTTTATATAATAACATTTTTCATGCATTGTGTTGCTAACATTTACACTCTATTAATAGTATATTTTATCAAAAAGAGTTTTAACATTAATATGTTCACATTTCAGTCTTTCTTTTTATATTGAAGTTTTCTAGAATTACAGCTTATTCAAATGTCATGAGATAGTCTTCTGTCTTGTAAGAAAATCCTTTGATTCCCTTTGACATCTTTTGTAAGACTCCTTCCCCACGACAGAGGATAGGAACAACCTCCTTTTATCCCAAATCCCCAAAATGTTATGTATTACTTTTACTCTTCTTATTACAATACATATTGCCTTGAATCACAGATGTTTATCTGTCCATATTCTCCATAGCATGCCAACATTCCATTGACTCATTATCTAAATGCTTCAGTGTCTTTTTATTGAACCTGGGTCATAATGCCTCCTAAATATCTCCGTAATTGGTCTGTTTCTCCATCTCATTTTCTGAACTCAATGGCCCCAATTGTCACGAATCTCATCTCCGTTTCTCGGCCAATACAGAGAAACAATAACCTTCCACAATACAGCTCTCTTCATGCAATACTTCTTTAAAAAGTTTTCCAGGATGTTTACTTCTCTTAAATGTATGCTCAGGTCATCATATGAAACAGAAACTGCATAGACTTTTAAACACTGTGTTTTTGTCACCATTGAACCTTCTGTTTTAATCTCATAAGACTTTAATATCCTGAATGCTCCTTTATGAAGACTCTTCTGTTGGTCTCTCCATCTATGCCCTCCCTGCCTTCCCACTTATCCTTCAGATCTCATACTGTGTATATTTCTCACAGGAATAATCCTCCATAAACTCACAATCTGATGGGCTATGATGGCACATGCCTTTAATACCAGCACTCAGGAGGCAGAAGTAGGTGGATCTCTGTAAGTTCAAGGCCAGCCTGGTCTACAGGAGCCAGTTTCAAGACAGGCACCAAAGCTACACAGAAACCCTGTCTTAAAAAAACAAAAGAAAATTAAAACAAAACCAAAAAACACCACTCATAATCTGATATCATGTAACATCTTCTCTGTTAAAATCTACTACATTTATTGCTGGTGTTTTTAGGCATCTCTGTGAGAAATACGTTTTCTTGAAGTAGAACCCATGTTACTCTTGATCTCTGTTTTTCATATTGCTTACCTTACAACTGAAATGATTTGTGAATAATATGTATATGTCTATATGTGCATACATATGTCTATATGTCTATACATAGATACATACATACATACATAAATATACTGTGACATAATCCCACAGGTCATACTACATAAACACATTGTACTTAATCATAAAACATATATAGACATATATATAGAAGCTATAGGGATATATAGAATCAGATGTAAATACACTGACTTAGGCTCATCAGTGTTCAGATATACCGTCTAGTTTTGAATTTGAGCCAAATTTCAATAAGATTTGATGATTCATCACTTTTATATACGTCAACATCAGCCTTTAGAAAAGACTTAAAATCCTCTTAAAATGACCCAACTCAACTGAATAATGCTTATATAATTTATACAAAATTTCTACCAAATATCTTCTTGTAATTCTTCACTAACAGGAAGCCACTGCATCAGCAAGTAGCACACTCTATGTTTGGGCAGGAATGTGCCTTGAGCATGCCATATAAGACTTAGTGTCTTGCTCAGTGACATCGCATGTATCTCACAGGTGTGAAATCCTGGCTCTGATTCTTTGGGACCATAAAAAGAAGAAAGGTTCATTTTACAATGTGCTAAATCCAGGATACTACTATTTTTTTTTGTACCGCATTAAGCCTGGTACAGTCTGTTCACATTAATGAAGATAACTGTTTTCTGTAAGTCAGTGCTTCAAATATTTGCAGGCAAATCCTTTGTGCTTCAAGTAAACCTTCTTTCTTACTTTTTGAGGCATTTCTCCAGACACTCCAGTTTCTCAACACCATTTTTAATATGAAATACTTGCATACGAATCTAATCCTTCAGCTGAGCTCTGATCAATCTAGAGAAAGGGGCTGTCAATTTATTCCCGTAGGAAGAGCAGCTTTCTAGTAATGTTACCCATGGGATTCCCAGGTTTTAGATGGCAGGATCTTATACAGAATGGTGTTGAAAAGGAAGAAAGTTATTGGAAATAGAGTTCCATACATAATTTGAAAAAGAAAATGTGAGGGCATAGGTGAAAAATTATTAAACCTTAAGCTTTATTGGATTCACACTTAATTAGACTCAGTGTCATGAAAACATCAAAATTGTCCTTGGTAGTAACATCTGATTTCCCTTATTAAGTTTATTATAATTGTAATTTATAGTTTTGTGTACCCTCAGCTTGCACAGCAAGTGACAGCACACTCACTGGCATTCAACTGCCTGGATTATAATCTTAAGTATCATTCCAAAGATTTCCTATAGGTATCACCTGAACTAAGATGCTGAAAATTCTAGTACACCTAAGGCATATGGGCTATGCCTTGTTGCCATTTCCTTTTATGAACTCATCATACCTATTATTTTCTTTACTAAAGGGAATAGTAAATTCCCTTAGATTTTTTTCTAAGTATCTGAGATGTTATGTGTGTGTGTGTGTAAACTTGTTTAAACATTAAACCATCATATTGACACAAGTTTCTCCAGGTTATATTCATTAAGGATTCCCAGTGACACTATTAAGCACTGTTTACACTATTTTTCAATTATTGTCTGCAAGAAGTACGTGAACCACAGAATTGTCAAGATACCAGAACACTGAAAAAGTTCTATTAGGCTCTAATAAGCCTAATGCCTGCCTTCAACCCAAGTTCTTCCCACTGACACTCAAAATCATCTTTATCATATACTTTTTGGGAAGGTTATGATTTTGTCTCCACAACGTTAAAGCATATGATATTTTCCTGACTGTAAAATTGATATGTGATCATTGAAGGAAAGTTGAAAAGGCAACTAGAAGCTTAAAATAGCATGTGATGTCACTCTCCAAAAGTACGCTCTTTTGACATCTCAGTATTTCCTTACAGAAGTACTTTTCTTCTTCTATATTGTTAAGATCAGTCATATTGAGTGAGAAATCTTGCAGTTATTAATTAATGCCAAATCATTTTTTCTACAAAATTCTTTATAAATAACATTTCACTATTGGTCTAATAATATGTTTTAGAGATGTGACATAGTTCGCTTTTACTTTACACGTGGAAAATTCAGATGGTTAAATAGTTTTTAATATATATATATATATATATATATATATATATATATATATATATAAAAGGGGAGGGCTAATGATGTAGTTGTACTATAGACTCAAAACATAAAAGAAATTATATATATATATATACAGACATATATATATTGTTTATAATAACAACATCATCTGTACTGTTATATATTTTTCTACCTAAAAATCCCTTCCTCTCTCTCATACTGAAATAAATAAGATAAATTTACTAATCTAAATTTGACATATGCTGAATGAACAGAAACTTTTACAAAAATCAAATTATTTTCTCCCATAATTCAATCTAGTCTTCCCTGCCTAGTTCTGTTCCAACCTGCGATAGACTCAAAGCAGTTTTATATTCATTAACCAATGAAAGCAACAGACAGACAAAAGAACCTCCTACATCAAATCCCCATAACGGTTATGGTATTAAAGGTCCTGTTCAAATATATCTTCCTACATACAGTCAGTAGTGAGCATTTTTGATTTTTAACACTGCTAAAAGTGTGTATGTATGTGTTTATTTAAAATTATGAGTCAATAAAGGAAGAAATTACAGAGAATAACACATTCTATAAAATATTCTTTTTTTTTGAGATTTAAATGTCTACAAAACACACTCTAAATCAAATCAATAAGGAAGAAATACAGATGATAAGTTATAAAACTTTAATATATAGTACGTCTGGGACTTCAGGCATCTATAAATAATACTGTTCAAACATTTTTATCAAAATAATCAGATAGAGCTCACACTTCCATATTTTTTATCTGAAAACTAATTAATAACCATGAGTTTTAAAGCTCTATATATGTTAAAATTCTTGTGTATCACATCACAGCCATCTGATTTCCATATTTCAAATTTTCATTGCTTTCTGCCCCTCCTCCCCTTTTCTCTTCTCCATGCGCCTCATCTTCCTCATCCTCTCTGAACTGTTATCATTCGCCCACCCCCAGCACCGCCCCTTTCGCAACACTTTCCTACCTTGAAGATGCAGTTTGCTTTCCGTGCTTTGCAGGAGGACAGAACTCACAGAGTCCAGATTGTCATAGCTGTTGCAGCCCAAAGGCCCAGTGCGTGTCTCTGTGACCTAGCGTGGACATTAAGTGAGAAAAGTGTTAGCTAGGAGTACTGGCCTATAGCAGATCCTAAGAAGTGATTCCACACCTGACATGTCTCCAGAATGTGTGCACTGGGTCTGGAACTGTGTGTGGCTCATATTAAGCAGACTGGACAGCAAGTATGATCACACAAACACAGATTGAGTCCATAATGTCCACTATCGGCCACCAGCTCTCACTTCATGAGGTCACACTAAATGTTATATGAGCAAATACATTAGCGCACAGTGATACAGTTCTAAAGCCCAGTTTCAGAATCAGAAAAACTATCATTAGTTCCAAGCTGGCCGTTTATTTGCTGTGTGGCATAAGGAAGTCACTTATGGAACTCCTCTAAGTGTCAGCAAACTCAAGCTATCATTGTCTTCCAGGGAGGCTGAAGGACACATGTGAAGACTCTAAGTGCCTGGCACAGGGAGTGTTCAAAATAGCCAGTTGATGACAAAATATCTCTATAAATTGCAATACGTACATAGGCACTATTGTCAGGCAAGAAAAGTACAACTGTCTCCATTTTTCCAAAGAAAGTTCAGCAGTAACAGCAATCAGCGACACTGCAGGGTTAAAATAAATCTGAATTCTATTGTGTATTTGTGACTTTGTCTTCCAAGGTTCTAGGTGGTAACAAAAAGGAATATCTATTTAATATATGCTTGAACTGAAGGGTTTATCCCTTTACTCACCATTCTTGGGAGCTGTGCTAGAGTTTGTGCTCAACTCTAAATGCACAACCTCCCCTGAGGGAAAGTTCACTTGTGGGAAAGCCAAACGTAACTTCTCCGTCATTTTCCACAAGGGAAACCCTACTCATGTGTCTTTCCCTTCCTTGGTCTCCAGTTTCCCTCTGTGTAAAGTTAGCAATACTCTTATTTAAAGAGGTAAAGATATTATATATTCAAACTGTTATTATCATTGTATTATCATTATGTGTGTATGTGCACCTGTATACTTGTGCATACTTTTCAAGTGGGACCATACATCCCACAGAATGAATACAGTGGCCTGAGGGCAACTTTGGGGAGCTTGTTCTCTCCTTCCAACTTTACATGTGGAGTGGGGATAAAACTCGAGTCACCAGGTCACCAGTAAGTACCTTTACTTGTTGAGCCTCCTTGCATGCCCAAGGGGTCATAATTTTTTATGTACTTTGTATTTAGGATACAATCAATCAATTAATGATAATTGCACTTTTAGAAAAAAAAATACTTCCTTCCTTTTGTGCCAAATAACAGAATACTTCTTATTGAGTAAGACTTAACACCACTAAGTTATTTTACTATAAATATCCTATGGGTCCTAGGCTGACTTTCAAAAAATCTGACGGTGAGGCAAATTGTAGTTTATCTGTCCTGAGACAGTGGTAAGAAATGGCAAAAACTTTCCAGGGCCAAATTGAGTGGAGAAGCCAGGGTTAGTGTAAAAATGGCTCATTGAGAGGCTTCAGTGCAATTTTTCTAAGAAATCCCTCCTCAAGAGGCGGGTTACACATTCCAGGAGGCTCAGAAAAAGGTTATCTCCTGACAGCACTTAAATATCTCAATTCTTCACTCCATCTAGGGCCAGAGAACATTCTGGTAATAATGAAAACCAGGCCTTTGCAGCTCCCCGGCTCTGATGGCTTCATAAAGATCTGTCTCCTGATTCCAAGCTCCTTAACAGCATAATCCCCCAAACATAGCTATTTATTTTTCTAGAATAAGCTGCTTGTTTGTTTGTCAGTCTGATTTATTTCTCACCTTACTACCTTCATCCCCAGTCATGACCTCCTACTCTCCAAGGTTTATCTTCTAGTGATCAATATCTGATGCCAGTTGCCCGAGTCTAAATTGACCTTTCCCTCTGTCCCGTTTCCCTGGAGATGTCTTAAGGATTCTTAATAGGAGGCAAGAGCCACATTTTATTCAGAAATTAGAGTGAAGATATAGAAGAAAATTACAGGCATAATCTAGTTTAAGAAAATTTAGGACAGGAAAAAAAAATCCTCTGACGAATTAATCCTTTATTTCAAGAATGTCCTCCCACACTTTCTTTATAGAGGTCATCTCTAAACTCACTGTCCTGGAAATGAATGTTAAATTTCCTGTACGCTAAGCCACTGACTTTAAATTCAATGCTTTTATAACCAACATGTCTGCTTGACTTTGAATCAGTTAAAATTGAATCAACTTACAAATGGACATTTTTGCTAGACATATTCAAGTGTTCGATAATCACTTGTGACTAAAGGCTACTTTGTGGTCAGCACAGACAGAGATACATCTCTGAATGTTCTATTGGGAGGTGTTGGTGCAAAACAGCATGGCTCAGTGAGCAGTGTGCCCAAGTGTTCACTTGTGTAGATAAAGATTTATCAGGACACAATCACAATTCTTGTATATGCATTGTCCATGGCTGTTCTTATGTGATTGTGACACACCTGAGAAGTAGCAACCAAAGGCCCCCAGATCTGAAATATTTACTACCACCATTTTCCAGAAAATGTTCCCTGATTCCCAGGTTAGAGAGTAGCATTTTAGTTCCTATTAGGATACTCTCACAAATATATCTGAGAAAAACGGTCCAAACTGTGGACCACAGCTTTGTAATCTAGAAAATAGGTGATGAGAATGGATAAAAATCATAAACACTATATAAACTGATCATTAGGGCTCACTAATCTTATTATTGCTACCTCTATGATCTTGGGGGAAATTATTTACTCTTAAACTCAGCCTCTTCAATTGGAGTGGTGAGTGGATAGCCATTCTCTTTCTCTTACTTACTCTCTCTCACACACATACACACATGCTCACACATGGATGCACACACATACACACACACACACACACAAATAAAAACCCAGTGATTTAACAGAGACTGGTAGGGGTATGAATAATTCTGCAACAATCATAGCCAGACGTATTAATAAGTCACTACATAGGGTCACCCTAATGAAGACACTCATTCTTTTCAGAGATCAGCTTGCAGTATCCATCAGAATGGTTGGTTGGGAGGAAATGGGGTACATTTATTGATGTGAAGCAAAGAATTGTTTGTTATCTGCTCTCAGAATGTCTATATCATGGCTCTGTTGAATTGAGAATCAAAGTGAACCCTCAAGCCATACCTTGATCGCTCCAGTTGATATCTGGATCTCATGGAGCCTTCTCATGGTGCCATCACGGTCGACAAAATAGGATGATGCAAGCTGGTGCAAAGCTTCAACACTCTGAGTGGCATTCCCTGACTTCCGGTCAAGGCGACTTTTGTCCATGTACATGGTCAAAGCTTCCTCTCCTGAATGGAAAAAAGATCAGGAAACTTGCTCTAGTTTCAGTGTGGGAAGAAAGGTTCCAGAGCTTGGATGCGGAAAATAGGCTTACTCTCCAACGAACCTGTCCAAATAACCTTCACTTATAAAATCAAGGACACAGTGCAAAAGATCAAAGGAGAGTTTGCTGTAAATTCCATTAGAACAATGGCCAATAAATAAGGTTCAGCCCAGAGTTCATTACCAAATAAACCTATTTATACATATCAAGAGTGTTGTCTAATCTGATAATGTCTGCTAATTCTATGAAAGTTCATGATAAATCTGGTATAGATATTCTTTCCTTGTTTCTTGTTTCCTGAACACAATTTAATTCTTCATTTGCTCTTCTCTATTGTTTCTAATAATTTCTTTTCCATCCATATATTTTTCTCCTCCAACCAACCCTTTTTAGATAGACAAATGACAGGTTATTGAAACATATAGATAAGCAGGCATGAGAAAAGAGAGTGGATAGCAAAATGCTTGGATTGATGTGGGAAGAGAGATGGAATGGACAGAGAACCCTCAGAAGACTAGTGAATGAGCAGAGAGTTAAGGTGTGGATGAAATGCATTTTACAGAGATGGAAATATGATGGTATAAATTTATAAATTTATTCCATGAGTTTTCCTAGAAATTAATGTAAAGATTCATAACACTAGCAAGCTATAATGGTATTGGATATACTTAACTGTTTCTGTGGAAGTTGTGAAGGAATCTCTAATTATGGCCAATAAGTATACAGGGTTGCCACACTCCATTCTCCACTGAGATAACATGATTACATTTCTTAATTTATTAGCCCCCCCCAACTCACCAACAATTGTGAAAAAGGAGAAAAAAAAACCAAACATACCATTACCACAACAAAAATTCTTTGGGATTATAAGCAAGAATAAATTAGGTAATGTGAGAAAGGAATTGAGAACTGTCTTTAGTTCATTTTAGCACTTGAAAGTCAAATAGCATTGGGCTCTGACCTCAGTTCAATGGTAGATTATATTCTAATAATGCGTAGAGCAAGCTCTAAATTCAATCTTCAGTCACCCTAATGACAAAGTCACAGATGGAAGATGAGGAGAGGTATGGAAGCTGAGAGTGAAGAGGGGAGGGAGGGTAGGAGAGTGGGAAAAGAAGAAAAAACGACACAAAGGTAAGTCAGGTGCGGTGGGACACACCTTTATCACAGCACTCAGGAGGAGGCTAAGGTAAGTGGATCTCTTAGTCTGAAGGAAGACTGAGCTCCAGGCCAGTCAGAACCGTATAGTGAGATCTTGTCTCAAAACAAATGAACAAATGAGCAAAAAACTAGAAAAAATGAAAACCAAACAAAGAGATAAAGGTTGGAGAGAGGTTGGGGAAACAGTACAAATGGAGAGGACAGGGAGGAGTACATACGACCATATTTCATTTGCATATATGTCCACCAAAATGGCAGAATCTGTAAAAATAAAATAAAAATACTTATTAAAAAGGTAAGTTAATTGATTAATAGTAGTTGTTATATACCCAGATGCTAGGACTAACCTACTTTAACTGGAACTAGTTATCACCCTTAGATTTCAGATCCTTCTTGTGCAAAATAGTGAAACAAGCTGTATCTACTTCATAGGGTCGTCAGGAGGACTAAATCTATTAAGAGAAATGCTTAGATCTTGCATGGCATACAGCAAATATTGTGCTTTAATTAATTATAATTTATTATTAATTACAATGATTTGATAATTTTAGTTTACCTATGACATAGTATTTACTATTACATATAATCAATAAAATAAAATATTTAGAGAACAAAAACCTCACAGTACTCTATGAGACACAAACGTGGTATCTAGGACAATTGGAATGTTTTTAGAATACTGATGACTTTTTGAGTTGAAGAAAGAAAAGGCAATTTGCTTTCCAGAGGAGTTTGCCCTCTTCCTCTCCTAAATGTTTGGTTTTTGTTTTACCCAGCTTTCTAGGCCAGCTCTAATGCCAATTCCTCTTGCCAGTCCTATACTTGGCATACACAAGTACATCCCTTGTAACCACTTAGGAATTACCTCCAGTGTCACCCTATGGTTCAAAATGAAGAGATCATTTGTCCTTAATGCACCCTAGTGTGTACATTCAGCTCAATTCCTGTGGCCATGCTGGGCATTTCCCTGTTTGAGGACTGACAGGTGTCACAAAGACAAACAAGCAAAACATTGAGCTGTGCTGAGGAATCATACTAAAAGATTTAGAGTAAAAATTTAACACTTCTTATTAGTATTTCTTTTATTGATACCATGTTGACATGATACTCTTCTTTAATAAAATTAAGAAAACTGTATTACTAAATGGATTTCCATCATTTTTTTCTTTTTCTTTCAAAAATTTAGTCTTGAAAAGTGTATCTGGTTTATTATAGCCCCTGAATAACTGGTTAGGACAGGACTGGGATGTAGCTCAGTGGCTAAGTATTTGCTTAGCAAATACCATCTCTCTGAAAGAGGTTTTTTAAAAAATATATAAAAGGAAAGCATTAAAAGAGAGAAGAGAGGAAGGAAAGGAAGAGAACTATCATGAATTGGTGAAAAGTAGAAGTAAAAAATGAGAAAGAATGGGTGATTTACTTTGTTACTAGTGCTTAAAGGCACAGAGCTAGACTAGTCAGACCTGAACTAATTAATACTCAGAGAGAATTTGAAATGGCTTATAGGGCTCATACTTAGGCTTGCGTCCTATACTTATTATCAGAAATGGTTCAAGCAGACAGCAGCTTAAGGTCATTCCATTTTCCAGATGAATCACTAAGGCAAAATGCCATATAGACAGAACAGCAAACCAGTATGTAACACCTCAGTAGATAACATGGGCCACAAGTCCTGAGAACCTGGCCTCTTCAGTTGTGCATACACTCTTCAAGTAAGCAAGCCTCACTTTACCTTAATATTGACGTTGCTGACCTAAAAAATGAACCCGTTTGCCTCACTGTCAAGAACTCTGCTCTGACAAACATAACCCTCTTTTTCGCACTGCTGACTATTCTGCTCTGTCAAATGAACCCATGTTTTTTACTCTACTTTTCTACCCTGCATGATATTCACCCATTCCTCTTGTTCTTTTACTATCTACTTTTGGAATTTGTCTATTTGTCTCCCACTCTTTACCCTACCTGGCTTGAGAATACTTTCCATTTATGTGCACAATTTTCTTTATTTCTGCAACACAGTACCTATCTCATTCTTTAGGGTCATCTGAAGTAACGGCCTATTCTCTCCACTAGAGCAGAAATACTGTGAGATTGGCACTCTTCTAATAGTTCCTTGTTGTTCCCACTTAGCAGAATGTGTACGTGGATTGTGTACTTACCAAATGTTGATAAGAATATCCATGAATAAATATGGATACATCTCAGCTTAACAGTCTTATTTATTGACCTATCTTCATCAGCAACCAGACCGAAATTTCCCAGATGAAGGTGATACTAGAATATAAGCCTAGACATGACTGAATTTCTAGCAAGCTACATAACTTGCATTTCCTCATGAATCCCCAGTCCCTGTAGGACAGTATGAAATGCTACTTTTAAGCTTGGAAAGTTCTAGTTTAGAAATGGCTTTACATCCAATCACACTTTGAGATTCAGGGACAGTCAGTGGTGGGGAGAGGAAATGTGAATCACCCAATTCATCTTTCTAATGTTCCCAATACTTCTCCTAAGGTACAACAGAGAACACATGTTCAGTTATCATTTGACAGGTAAATGGATGGACAGAGGATGGATGTGTGGACAGATGATTGGATAAATGGATACATCAATAGATGGGCAGAGAAGTGTATGGTAAGTGAATTCTAGGAGTTAAGGCCATGAGTCAATGGAAATAAATATTCCACATGTCAGCTCAGACTCTCTTAGGAGCCTACAGAACAGAAGGTGAACCAAGCCTGTTCCCTCTGGACTTAGAGCTGGCAGCAGCAAACCTCAGATCAAGAGGGGTTAATGGACTTCTTGCTGCATTATTAAGACTTAATTTCATGTATATTAAGAGAAAGTGCTGTTTAGAGCTGCATTCCCACTTGGGCATTTCGGCAAATTGCCTCTTCACCCCACACAGGCCTTTTCTCGGTCTTCTAGTCCTCCAGTATCCTCGCCTCACTCTCTGCAGCATCTTTCCTCAGAGGGACAAAGCAAGACTCAGACACACAGAGGATGGAAAAAGCTGGGAGCTTGTACTTCTGTCTTTTCATCACTAGAAGATACAGTCTGGGATACAGACTGAGGAGACTGTACACAGGGATGTTATATCATCCCTCATCCTTTCTTTAGGTACTATGTGGTTTTATTATCAGTCTTCTTCTCAGCCAAATGAGAGTTTTTGGGTGTGTAGTGTGGGGAGTACCAAGTACACTCACAAAGAAAACACAAAAGTCTAAGCAGACTAAGCCCTCATGGATAAAAGATGGGGATGTAGTAATACATGTCCATACATGTAAAAGTTCACATACAAGCCTATATGCATCTATCATACCTGTATGTATACGAGACTGTATTATTAGATACACTCAGAGGTAGTCACTTAGAGTCAAGCCTTGGGAGAAATCCATGTGTACCTTTTAAACAGGTGGGCACATATTTCAAGCCTGCATGCAAATTTAATCAGGCACATCCTACAGATAACCAGTCTACTTTGAACCAAAACATGGTTTTCAGAGGGACTAAGGGAAACTACAATAATCTAATTCGAGACACAGAATTTGTCTCTAAACTACCCTCCATCCGATCATTCACATCAAGTGTTTTTGTGAATTTAACATTTTCCATTAAAAGTGAAAGAACAGTGGAAATGCCTTAGTTGTTGGACCCTCCCCCGCTCTAATGTGTGCTTACCACTCCCTGTCCTTCCTATTTCCCTAAAGTGCTGAGCAAATGCTCTTCTTGTCCTGTACATGACAGTTCAAAGCTCATCTTTTGTTATTTAATTATGCCTTTAGGAACTTACTTGACACCTCAAAAGGTTTATCAAAGCATTTATTCTCTGTGAATACACAGTTCCCAGGGAGAAAAAAAAACTATAATAAATAATATTTCTTCACTTCCCTGAGTAGAGATTGGGAAACTGACACCCTGGCAGGAAAGTGAGTTTCTAGCTACTGACAGGGTTTTGTTTCCATCACAGATTCCCGAGTTCGTTAGCTCCATTAAATAATAGCAGTGATGATACTGCAGCAACAGCAATAATTTGTTAGGTTTCAGGAGGATAAACATTTTCTTCTCTTCAACCACTGTTTGATGAGACTTTTAATACATACATTTGTTTTCGATCCTCACAGTATGTGTTAGGGCAGAACTGTTATTATGGCTCGGTATGAAGAAGAAACTGAGGCACAGGGAACTGATAATTTGCAGAGTGGCACGAAATGATAAAAAAAATTATGCTGCAGAACTACAAATTAGGGCTGGGCAATGGTGGCGCACGCCTTTAATCCCAGCACTCGGGAGGCAGAGGCAGGCGGATCTCTGTGAGTTCGAGACCAGCCTGGTCTACAAGAGCTAGTTCCAGGACAGGCTCCAAAACCACAGAGAAACCCTGTCTCGAAAAACCAAAAACAAAAAAAAAACCAAAAAAAAAACCCCCCCAAAAAACCCTACAAATTAGGCCATCTCATTCTGAAAAGAAAAAAAGGACATCTCATCTTGTCCATTTCTTTACAAGTCTCTCCTACCATCATCCCCCCCCCCCCGCCCAGTGCAGTAGGAGGCCCTTAAGGAACACTTTTCCAAGCATGAATGAATGAGTGAATGAGTGAAATGATGACATGGGGAGGATCTTACACATTTTCTAAGTCATAGTATTTGATCAACAGTGAATCTCTTTCCCCTCTGTGCTCAGCGCCTTCACAGTGAGGCCTGAGAGAACACTAAGGGATTGCTGTCCAACACTGGATTTCAATCAAATGCTTTGCATATTTTAAAGCATTGTGTTGTAAAAACAGAAGAGCAACAAGGCTCTGTGAATAATTTATCACCTTGCCGCTCAGAAATTAAAAATATATTTCATGGAGGGAAAAACGTCTTTTGTTACTTGGGGTTTCCAGGGACTGAGACAAAAGCACAACTTTTAATAAAAAAATCAAATTGGCTGTAACAACCTTTCTCCCAAGTGAAGTAGAGTTGGGAGTCATTCAAAGGAAAGTGTAGAGTTGAGTATCACACTCTACGGAAATCACCTCATTTTCACCTGACAATCAAGTATAATTTATACTAATGATTTCACATGGAAAGTCCTACTTAATTTAATATCTAATTAACAAGAAACATAAACAATTCCTCATCGGTTGGTTGTTGGAGTAGATACGTAGTTTGATGGGTGACTAAGTTGATTAAAGAGATAATTGATAATCAATTTAAAAAAATATTCCGGCTTTATACCAGGAAACCTTAACCTTTTGATTTAGCTGTGTTACTAATTAGCTCTAACTCCTCCAGGGCCTGATTTTATTTTTTAAAATAGAAGTAGGTATTAGAATTTAAATTGTAGTTTTGAGAAATACAGACATTATAAAAAGCCTAAACTGAAACTATCCTCATTAATTAGTGGCTAAAATAATTCTTACTGTGAATGAATTTTTTCCAGACAAAATCATCACCCATATCCCCCAGGTTATCACATTACTGATTTTCCATTCATCAAACAGTACACAAAGTGTCCTTGGACATGCCTCAGCAAGTGAAGTGCTTGCTGTGTAAGAATGGTTATCTGAGTTTGGATTCCCAGAACCTATGTAAATAGGTAGGCGTGAGAGCATATGCCAACAATCTGAGGAAACAGAAAGTAGCTCAAACCTACGTCGACTTCCTGAGTTCATGCATACACATGCAAACACATGTATGTCCACCTGCACGCACGCTATACCTATGAACGTGTACATGCTCACAAATTAATAGTGTAGAGTTAGCCGAGAAAGCGCTGCCACCTGTATCAAGCCAGTACCCATTGATTTAATGTGCCACTGCTCCCATGAGGCTAATTCTGAATATCCCAAAGGAAAAGACCCCTGTTGCAATCATACCTCGCTTTGTCCAACAGCACATTAAATTCTTTTTCCTGACAAGGTCCATAACTAAGTGCATTTCAGCAGCTCTACATAGGTGTTGGTGCACTGAAGTATTTCAAAAAGTACTGTGAACTTAGCTATTAAAGGAAAAAAAAAAGAAAAAGAAACCACCTTTGTGCTTGAGGGATATGAAATGATGCATTCAGGCAAGACACATAACCTAAATGCCCCAGTTTACACCAGTTCCCATAGTTCCCATTGCCTTTCCATTGGTTTCATTCTACTCCCTTTCCTCATTCTCTCACAGATGGATTGCCCTAGAAGAGAATATGGGTAAGGCTGAGTAGAGCAAAGCAATTGGCCTACTTTCCTGTTAACCTGTTCCAAGCCCACAAAAGATGCATATGATAGTCCAGTTATACAATGCTAACCTCAAATATCACCCCTTAATATTGACTTAAACAAAAGAAATTCCCTAGAAATGCCTGACATTTAATTTTCTTGAGATTAGAACCCACTCCAGAAGAACGATGACAATGATCACATGAAGCATCCCTAACAAATTGTATTTCCACAAGAGTTAATACTTGCAAAATAGACTTTATGTAGGTGTGGATTATCTCTTCAGACATGATCACAGCAGCCAAGGCAACTGGCATCTCTGGAAATGCATGGTTTGGGGTGATACAGAATGGAATAGAGTCTAATATGTCTTGACTCTCACAGCATCCCATCCTCCTGTCAACCTGGACACAAAATGATAGAATCCTGGCCCAGTAGCTGCTGACCTACCTCCCAATGTAGCAGAGATGAGCAAGTGGGTGCCGTATTTTTTGATGATGGTATCAATGAACTGCTGAGTGGTTGGTCTTCTGCCAAGCAGACGGATGCTCCTTTGAAACTCCGGCATGAGGGGCACTGGATGGCGGACCAGGTCTCTCCTCTCTATGGCTGTGTTCCTCACCTTCCAACGGGCAAACTCCCTAGGCAGGAAAAATGAGCAACATTCTTCAGCTTTCATTTATAGCATAAGCCAAAGACCACTTATCCATTCCATGCAGGTATCTCTTCTAGATGAAAGAGTGTCTACTGTTACACTTTAGATGACGTTTGTGCTGTGGGAGCTCTTTTGGCTCCTTCAGCCTTTTTTCACATTGTATCTTACCATGCACCCAAGTTAGGATGGAATTCACACTATAGCCCTGGCAGATGCTGAACTCATGATCTTCCTAGCTTCACCTCTCGATTGACAACTGTGTCCTCAGCTCTACAATTGCTTTTTGTATTTGCTATGTGACATTTTGCTTTAGAAAATGCAGCTATAATCCTCATATGCTCATTGAGAAGCACTGTGATCATTAAGATACTTAATCGAGCCACAGACAGGCCCTGAAGTTTCTTGGTAAAATCAAAAAAAAAAAAAAAAAAAAAACAAATGGAACAACTGAGTTAAATGAAATAATAATCATGATACACATGTAATAAAATGATTGGGATGACCATATCCATGCATTATTGTCTGCAAGAGTAGCAATCTCATTCTTTTAATTATCACACTTCTTCTGTAAGAGCAGATTACTATCCATGTCTGATTCCTTTTGGATGAATTAAATCTCCAATCCCACCTACTTATTTGCCAGTCACTCTCACTAGATTGCTAATGCATTAAACAAATAGGAATTTCTTAGTTAGTCCCAGACTCACACACTAATCATAAGGCAGGATTTAAAATAAATCTTGAAGGAGGAATGAAGAAGCAAATGGATGAGAATATGTAAGGGCAGCAGGAAGAGAGGCAGCGAGGGAGGCTGGTACAGGAACAAAGAACAGAATCTAAGCACAAAACTACCAGACACCCAAGTCATCCCACAAAGTTAGTGTTAGGCCCAGAATTCATGGTAATGCTATGCTTTAATGGGAGTTCACAGAACTTATACTATTTGAAAAGAACCAAGCAATTATATGAATACCATATGGAGAAAATATGAATCTCCTCCTTCACTGAATGAAGAATTGACCAACACAGAGAAGCACTGAACTTAAGGATGTAAGGATTGTTCAATCTACTGCAAATTCTGCGCTACAACAATGGACAAAACATTTGATTTTTCTGTACATCATTCTTCATCTATAAAATTCAACAAGCACTATTTCCTACTGCTGGTATCAGAAGTCTATGAAAGATGGGGTGAAAATGTCTTTTGAAACTACAGGACATTAATGTGAAACATTGTTTTATTACTTTTTTTCCAGGGATGGTGTACAAGAATTGTTTTATTACTTTATCTCCACAAAAAAAATCCCCTGTATGTACTTGTAAAACATTAAAGGCACATTCATAGTGAACTTGAAAGATGCAAACTAGGAAACAAAACAGAGGCTTAATAAGATTTGGTCTAGGTTTCTTTTGAGCTAATAGCTCTTACCATTTTTACCAATTATGCAGGTTGCCTGAAATGACCATCTATCTAGCCTGCCTTGGTTACAGACAGAGACAAATACAATAGCCAAGGGGCTATTAGGTCAGGCAAGATAAATAATAAAAACCAACATTTAATGAAAAGTTCTCTCTCTCTCTCTCTCTCTCTGTCTGTCTCTCACATAAAAGAGATAGATGAAGACAGTGTAAGAGAAAGTAGAACAGTATGAGAATCAGGCTGGAATAAGATTTGATAATTCACTGGTAGTATCTGAGTCTTGGCTTATAGAAACTTGTGTTTGGAAAAAGTTCTGAAAACAAAATACATTTATGGGCCTGAACAGTTATGAGTCATATCTACATAAATGATTGCTGTCTATGATTTTGAATAGAGTTCAAATTCCAAGACAACATGAGGCATTATAGATAGGTATGCAAGTCAGCCGAAAGTAATCAACAAACCACTAAAGAGTACTCAAGATCACACTACAGTTCCTCTCCTATGAAAGCTACAGATCATCAGAGAAAGTACAGCACTTGTAGATTGTTGTAAGTTAATTTGTACAGGCCAAACTGAAGAATTTGAGTATTCAATGCCTTTGGGGAACAGATCTGAGAGGAAGGTATGTGACTACTCTATTTTGAAGTTTACATGTGGTGTTTATCAATATAAATACAGTCCAAAACATTATGCATGTGGAGAAAAGGACAGGACCAAAGGCAGTGATCAATATAATTAGTATATAGTATAGAAGCGCCACAGTAGAAGAGTAGTAGGATGGAGGGATGACATGAGATGATACAACAGGAGGACTGTCCAGGTCTAGGGAAGAGTGTGGAAAGCCAGTAACAAAGTAAGAAAATAAGTTACATTTTTATCCCAGTGATTCCTGGACTCAGCAATATTGCTTATGCTAAGGAACATTCAAATGATAGAATATTGCTTCATGATTAGATGATAATATCCCAGAGTATCTTCTTCACTCTTTGTCATTGACTCACTATCACAATGTAAGAAGTTTATGGAGGGAGATAGCAAGAACTCCAACAGAAGAAAAGAATCCATTTAACAGTTTCTGACAGCCTTAGATCTTGAAAGGAAAAGAGTCTTAATGTTAGTCATCTGCATGAACTGGGAAACTGATCTTTACCAGCATAGTTAGAGGATGTCTAAAGCTGTATGCGGTACCCACCCAGCTTGCTAACAAACAGTAAGATGAAATTGCAGTTTGGGTCACTAAATTGTAAATAAACTTACTAAAGCATTGATGATCAATATGTAGTGAGTTGAGCTACAATCTATATCTGACAAGAGAGTCTTTCTTCAGTAGCTTATTCTTCAAACTTATAAATTTTTATATATGTATATATAATAAATATATATGTATATATAATAAATATATACGTATATAAGCATGTATTTCAGAAACCAATCATATGTTGTTCCACATGTGCATCTTTATTTAGAATTTACCTTTGTGAATAGCTTTTTCATGTGAACTTTCCTTTATGCCTAAAAATGAATATTTATCTAAACATAAGATGCTAAGCTAACTTCCTTCACTCAGCTAGCTTGTTAAAGCAAGCTGGTAATGTAACTAAACTGACCCCTTCATCATGCTTTTAATGTAAACATGAAGAGAATATAAAGAGAGAGAACCAATGTAGACATAGAAGACTAAGTGTGGAGGTCCAAAAATGTGAGCTTATTCCACCTTGTCTAAAAGTCAGAGAGTTTAACTTATTCAAAGTTGTTGACAACCATGGCTATTTACCCTGATGTAGGGTGTTGTTACTTGGTGGTTTAGATATTAAGATGGCCCATAGATGTAGATTCACTCCACCCTGATTAAAGGTCAGAGAGTTCAAGCATACTTCTGCTGGTTCCTTTGAAATAGAAGGTTGGCCTAGGGAGTGGCTGTCTTCAGGATTCTTGGTCTAGGGTAGGTTTGCTGTCTAAACAACAGAATGTTTTTCTTAAGAAATAATGACTGGATGTCTCAAGTATTGGGGCAAGTAACTGTTCTGGTTGTCCTTTGTATCATGTTAAAGCAGTTTTTGTCTTCTTCTTGTTTTTGTATTGGGGTATAAAAGTGTATGCAAACTTAAACATGGATAAACTCAGAACTCAGAATTCAGTATGCAGGAGGCACGGAGTGATCTTTCCAATACTCGTGTTTCTTTGTTATATCTGTTCCTTCTACATAACATTTCTAATCCTCATGTCTCTATCCTGGAACGTGGAAACCCACCACAGCTAGGATCACAGTTCCCAACAACTAATGCCACCCTTACTGAACAACAAAGCAAAGGTTAATTTCTTCTTTAACAACCTCCATATTATTTGGGACACTCACTAGGTATCCATCCAGGGCCCACCATGGATGTTTCTTCTGAAGTAAACAAGAAAGAAGCCAACATCAAATTCCCAACTAATCTGTCATGGAGTAGAAGTTAAGACTTGTAAGGAGAAAAGGCAAATGACATCCCAAACATGTTTCCAGGTACACTTAAAAAGCTTGTATATAGAACTTAAAAGATAGCTCAGCTGTCAAGAGAGCTTACTGTTCTTTCAGAGGACAAGAGTTTAATTCTTTAAACCTATTAGCAACTCAAAATGGCCTGTCATACCAGCTCTAGGGAACCAGATGCCACTAGCCTCAATAGACGTTAGCACTCGGGTAGAGATCCACACTTTTATGCATGAACACGCATAAACATGTACATAATTAGATAATTACATGCATACACATGTACAAAATTAGATAATTACAAAAAATACAAAAATGAATCTACAAAGGAATCAAGGAGGAAAGGGAGGAAGGAACTAAGTTCTTGTGTGGACACCCTGCTCAGCACCATGGACAGAGCCCCTGGACATTAACAGGAGGGGAGCTTGACTAGCTGCTGAGCAAAATTTAAAAATTGTGAACTGTTGCTCTAATCATATTTCAATAAAGTTATCCAAAGAGAAAGGTTTTTGGTATAGTATATTGACAGGGAAGAAAAGGGATGGAGGGTCTCCAGAAATTCTGTGCAAATTGAAGCTTCGAATGAAACAAAATTTGACCATACAAAGAGGAGGGGATTTCAGAAAGCATGTTACTTTTGCAAATACGGAAGATAATGAGAAGGGATGGGGTATATAAAAAAAAAGTGAGTGTGTATCCATATAAATATCAAGGAGGAAAGACAGACACCAACAATGCTATCTCATGACTTCTGTGGGATGGCTATTTTAATATACTGTCCCTGGATCTCTCATGAGACTGTAGTCATTCCAACACAGGACTGGGAAACAGTTGGAAACATTTGGTACCCAGTTAATACATGCAGTTACTGTCAGAACTCATCTATCTATCTATCTATCTATCTATCTATCTATCTATCTATCTATCTATCCAGTCTATCTATCCAGTCTATCTATCTATCTATCTATCTATCTATCTATCTATCTATCTATCTATCTATCTATCTATCTATCTATCTATCTATCTGTGTGTATGTGTTGTGTGAGTGTCCATGTATTATACTGTTAAATTGTTAGTCATTGTTGTAAGTTTCAGTCTACAACATGCATTCTGTATGTGTGTTGGCTGTGTATACATGAGCCTTTGTGAGAAAACTCTTGTGAATGTGGATGTTTGTGTGTAGGCTAGAGGGCACGGCCGGGTGTTTTTTTCAGTCACTCTTCAACTTACCTTTTTAGTCAGTGCTTCTCACTTAACCTATAGCTTACTAATTTAGCTAGACTGGATGGCTTGAAAACTCTGGGGATCCAACTTTCCCTGCCCTGATACTCTGTCCTGGACCAACAGATTCAAATTACAACACATTCTTTTTTAATTGCATACTGAAGATCTCAATCTAGGGTCATCATAATTTTATAGAAATGTTAAGCCCTCACCCATGCTTCCCATCACACCAACATTATTACTTTCAAAAAGTACATTTATTATTATTATTATTATTATTATTATTATTAATGTGTGTGTGCATGGGGGAACATCTGAGGTAGTGAATCCTTTCCTTATACTATGTATATCTTGGGAGATGAACTCAGGACATCAAGTTTAATACCAAGTACCTTTAGGTGGGATACCAGGCAGTGACACAGACTAAACATATTTAGAGAATGGTTTATGCAGCTCTATAGCAATTTTAGGGATGCCTGACCCAGTACTCTAACAAGAACTAGATTCTAGAGTTGTATATCCTTTGCCAAAATGAACTCCAGTAAGTAAATTCCACACCACCCAGATCTTATACATACAGTTGAAAAGTAAGCTATGTATCCATGATTTTAGTGCCTATTATTATTCCAGCTCTTAAGTGTAAGAAGTAAACAATACTGGCTTTTTTTTTCCCCAAAGATTCACTTTAAGAAACCTATATGCCAGGTGGTGGTGCCTCATGCCTTTAATGTCAGCACTCGGGAGGCAGAGGCAGGAGGATCTTTGTGAGTTCAAGGCCAGCCTGGTCTACAATTGCTCTACAGGCTCCAAAGCTACAACAAAACCCTGACTTGAAAAAAAAAAACAAAAAAGTAACCCAAACAAACAAAACAAGATAATTTATATTCTTGTGAGAACAGATACATCTCAAGAAAAATAAATAAAATAATGTAGCAGAGTCTGTTGTTCAGGCAAATAAGGAAAAGAAGAGAATGAGTTGTCTGGGAGATTGTCTGGGAGCTCTATACTGTGGATGGAATAGGCCTTTCTCATTTGAAAAGCTATTTGAATGAAATAAGAAACCATGGAGCCATCTGGTGGTGGAAGAATGATCTTCAATGAAAGAAGAGTGGGTGCAAAGATCCTGAGGTAGGAGCAGGACTGCCTTGTGTGAGGACCATCGAGGATGGAGACAGAGATGAAGAGAAAGGGTAAGATGAAAGGCTGATTACAGAAAAGCAAACAGCATCCATATGTGGGATTGGAAGGGATAGATATTGAAATGCCGTTAGACTTGGCAAAAAGTTAAAATGGACTCTACCACAGAGCTATACTTTCAGTCCTCATTATAAATTCTAAATCATAGAAAATGCTAAGAGACTGGTTTGAACCAATTCAATCTGATTGTGTTTGAAGGAAAGGAGTTAGGGAAGTGTTTTCTGAAAAGGCTCAGATTTAAATTCATTAGGTATCACAGAAAACCACTCAAATTTATTCTTGTGCTTTGAAGCAGCTACAGGTAATATGTAAACAAGTAAATGTGGCTATATTCTAATAAAATAATATTTACAAACTTTAAGTGGTAGACTAGATCACGCCTGTGGGGAGTGTAAATCCTTCTTTTGAAAGCTTCATTTTGATCCCATTCATAGAAAATAGGAAATTCAATTTGCCCAATTCATGGATTGGAAAATGGAATGTCAAAAAGCTTAAATTAAACCCAAGAAGAGAGAAAGCAAGAGACTAGAATGACTTAATCAGCGCCTGAAGCTCATGACTCCAGGTGCACTGATTTCCTATGTACCGTGCCACCTGAGAACAAATAAGATAAAATAATATGAAGCAAGGCAGAAATGTGGCCTATGTGCTCTGCTGACCCTGGAACAATTTCATGTAAGTGCTCAGTGAATTGAGAACAACATAAAATAGATCTTTCCTTCTGAGCCCACAGAGCAAGCAAATCCCCCTGGAGGAGAAAGAAGAACCTACCATGACACAGGATCAGCAGAATATGCTTATGCCCAATTAAGCATCTCAGCAGGGTGGTGGAACCAATTAGACTGAGATTTAAAAAAGGATTCTGGATGGAAGGCATGAAGTGACTACTGCAAGACCCACCCCACTAGGAGAACTGAAGGCCAGAGAGTGAATGATGACAAGGACAGTACATGGAGGGAGAACAGAATCTCAGGTGCAGGACTTAAGAGGCTGAAAGAAAACTGTAAGATCAAAGCTTTCATTTTAGACTAAGCATTTTCTTTATAGGCAAACCCTTCATGTTCTTTAATAACTCTCTGATTTTGTAGTCTCTCTCTCTCTCTCTCTCTCTCTCTCTCTCTCTCTCTCTCTCTCTCTCTCTCTCTCTCTCTAAATGATCCTTTGAATGTATGTTGCACTGAAGTTGGAGAGATGATTATAATATAGGCAGGAATCAGGTTCTGTACAGAGATGTTTTCCTCCCACACAGTCATGCTTTTATCTCGTACACAAATCTTACTGAGTTAGAATACCTGCAGCCCTGACTACTTCAGTTGAGTGGATGAAGGTAGAAATTCTGGGTTTTGCCACCTGACTGTGGCACCTACTGTTTACAGTCTATAAAATGTAAATGGTACCTAAGTGGGGTGTATTTCAACTGGTTCTAAATCATAAAGCACAGTGCCCAATGCAGTCAGCCCTCAATAAAAGGTTAATGTAAAGTCACTTCAATATTACCATTGGTATGATTATATAAGAGGCTCCAATAGGAAGCTGAGTGGTTATGGGTGGACGGTGGGAGGGAAGAGAGAACAAATTATAATTTTCATCATAAAGTTACCCATTGACAGAATCTGGGGGAAAAGTAGGATTTCATAATTGTGAAATATATTAAAAACGGGAAGTCTGACTATAAGAATTACTTTCTTCAGGTCTCTTTCCTAATGTATACAATGAAGATTAAAACCACATGGTCCCAAAAAGTGCCCCATTAAAAGTCAATAAGGGAGCTGGAGAGATGGCTCAGAGGTTAAAAGCACTTCTGTTGCTAATGGAGACGAATCAAGCTCAATTTCCAGGGCTCACATGGAGGCTTATAAGAATTTAGAACTCTAGTTCCAGGGGATCTGATGCCTCTCTATGGCCTCCTGACATGGTGCATAGACATACATGCAGATAAAACAAACACACAAAATAAAGATAAGTAAGTCTTTTTAAAATTTTATAAAATTCACTGAAGTAACATGGGAAACCATCATGTAAATTGAAACAGACTACAAAAGGAGAGTTGACATCTGCAGATATTATATATTATTATTTTAATAAGAAATAATGTCATGTTGCTTTTGATTCTTTGTCTGGAAAATGAAATGGAAAAGAGGTTCTGACTCTATTGGAATCACAAGTCATTGAAACCACTGTAATCGCCAAAATAGGGAAAGGGTTAATCTGCTTTAGATATAGAGGGCTTCAGATTTGCTTGTTGCATCTAATAATGTAGTAGACATAGTTCAGAGTTATTTTTCAAAAGCATACATACTTTCTCACTTTTAAAATGCATAAAAGGGGATAGGAAGTTTAAAAAGTGGGCAAAAGTACTTGGTGGGCAAGTATGATGAACAGAGCTTAATCTTTAGGTAAATGTACACACACACACACGTGCACACACATGCACACACACACCCACACACCCTTTCCATATCACACAACACTATACCTCACATAAAACTCCAAGACTGTGGAGGGGAGAGGCAGAATAATTGCTGGGACATTCTGGGTAGCTTGTCTAGCTGAAGTAGTTTAGTGAGAAACCTTGTCTCAAGTGAATAAAGCAGAAAGTGATATAGCAGGATGCCTGATATACTCCTTTAACCTACAAGCAGGGGTGAGTGAACAAGCATGCACATTATACCCCCCACACACACACATGTGGGTATACACAACACATGTACACACACACAAATAATAATAATAACATAGAAATGTAGGAGAAATAGGAAATAATAATAGAAAAGGAAGTCTGGATTAGAATACCACATCAGAGTGATTCTATGAAATCCTGAACACTCGAGGAGTGTGAACTACCAATATTTTTGAGCACTCCTATGTTCAAAAGACAAAAGCAAATCACAGCCAAGAGGAATGAAACTAAGAAGATACCAACAGGGCTATTGCTTAATGTGTCCGAGAAATGTAGATTCTCTGGATTCACGGTAAGTCACATGCACCTGCTATGATTTCCCAGGGAGACAATGACAGTAGATTCTGAGTGGTGTCCTCAAAACAAACCTCTGGGGAGTCTGACTGACTCTAGGCAGCCTGATATCTATGTGAAAGCAATACTTGGTAAAGTGACTACATGAGGGTCAAACCCATTAGAATGTAGGTATGCACTTCTCTGTGGTTTTGAATTCATCCAAGGAAACATCTTAGAATATTTTATAGACCCTTTATGTCCAATAAATGTTTGTTGAAACCATGATTGATTGCAGTTGCAGGATGTTTGCATTTATTTTTTTCTTGGAACACTTATCCTTTTGGTTGCATTAACTAATCACTTGGAAATGGAATAAAAAGAAGCCTCAGAGTTTTGGTGTGATGGAGAACTCTGAGACTGTTTCAGATAATGTTAGCAGCAAATTCTCCCCAGAGATGAGCAAGGGGAATCACAGAGAAGAGGGGTAAGGAAATAAAATCATCGCACTGAGAAGAGAAGTAACGGCATTTCTCTTGCCTGCTGTTCCCATTCTCTCCCACAGATCCCCAGCCAGCTCAAGGAAAGGTGAACCCAAGGGCACATGTGAAGTAGAAATGATGCATTTTAATGAGCAAGGGTGTCAGTGCCAAATCCCCTGCCTGCATTCATGCCCCAGAATGTAAGAGGGGGGGCAGTTGAGGAGCCATGGCATCCAAGTGAATCTTTCAGAACATTTTGGCTCAGAAAGGGCAAAAGGAGAAAAGCAAGCAGAAAAGAAAAAAAGCTAATGGGAAGAAAGACCTGTCTCAGAAATTGTGATTATGGATCTGCTGTTTTCATTACAGGTAAGGACATTGACTTAAGTTTAAAGAAAAAAATAATGTTTGCTTAGAATTTGCATGTCTCTTTTCCAAAGTATATTCATTTAAGTAATTTGATATTTTTAAAATTTAATGTGCACGTTCACATGTTCTACAACATACATGTGGAAGTCATAGGACAGCTTGCAGCAATTGATTTTCTCCTACTGTCTGGATTCTGAGTATAGAACTCAGGTCTTCAGGCTTGGTAGCGAGTGTCTTATTCTTCTGAGCCATCTCTCTAGCACAAATTATCATAATTTGATTTTTGTACCACTCACAGTGCAGGCCCATAAGGAAACAAAAGTTGGAAAAGTGAGATTGTCAAATCCAGGGAATGCATCAATGAATGGTGCTTATCTTCTGATTGAGGAACAAAAAACTTAAGAAGCAAAAGAACAGAATCATGAAGAACACACACAATATAACACAATTCTTATGAATGGATCATTCCCAGAAACACAGTGGAATTCTTCATACCATACTGATAGTGAACACAGGACATGTGGAGGTGATGGGAATTAATATTGGGGAAGGCAGCTTAAAGCCAACTTCCTTTGTCTCACACTAAGCAACTGGCATTTGCTGTGAAGCCCCAGTGTACTTGCCCAACCCCTTACTGCTTTTCCCTAGAGAATCCAAACATGAAGGTGGGAGAGAATTTAAAGTAACCATCCAAGGAAATTGACATCATTTCACTATGGAGAAAATCTCCATTCAAAAAGAGAAGGGGTTGTCTCAAATTCACAGCACCTTCCGTGGCACGAGGGCTGAGATGAGGACAGAACAGGGGTTCCTGATTTCAAATCCTACACAGCCCACCCTAAAAAACAGAGCTTCATTCCATTACAGAGATTTGTGGGTTCTGTAGAGGACCCAGTCCTGACAACTCTTTATAACCATTTATGTCCTGTTCTCAAGAATCTGTAAAATAGAAAAGATAGTTGATCCCATCATAGCCAAAAATACTGAGTCTCAGTGAACTGACGCTCTGCTTCGCAAGTCTATGCTAGAATATGGCTGGGAATTGATGCTCTGACTGTCCTGGTCTCTTCTCCACTGAACTCAAATATCAAGGAAGGAGAGAATTGACTTTCCCAATTGTGTCACCACAAGGACACTGTGCTGTGGGGCAAAAGCAAGCAGGCAGAGCAGGACAGATGGTTCTGCTGGCAAAGGGTTTTCATGGTGACCTAAGCTCTATTACCAAACACCCATGTGAAAAATCACATGAAATAGCATAAACGTCTAATCCCAGTCCTGAGGAAGATGAGAAACTGTCCAACTCGAGGTTCGAAGAGACTGTGACTCAACCATAGAAAATGGAAAGTGGTTGAAGCAGACATCCAGAAATGATTAACTTTTATTCTAACATTAACATGTACGCATAGACACCCACACGTATATGCCTACATTTACACAAACCAATGCATATAACATAACACACACACAGAGACAGAGACAGAGACAGAGAACAGACGCTTCCTGCCTTATGCGTCTGAACAGAGGTCTTCTCCCAAAGGTGCTATGACAATGTGGAATGAGCACAGATTTTACAGCTAGACAAATCTGCCTGAAGCCACAGCATGAAACTGTTCATTAGCTAAGAAACTATGTGCAACTTTCTCCTCACCATCTCCAAGCTTTTTCATCAGTGCAGTAGAAATATCAGGACTTACCTTGCAGGGTTGCTGGAAGTTTTAAATATAATGAATCCAATTAATCTGGCAGTAGTAGTTACTCAATAAATGTTAGCTTTTTATCCTTTGGCAAAGCATTCTAAAAGAGGAGTTTGTCGCATAACACATAACTTTTAATGGATATTTTAAATGATCTTAGTATGCTCATAGGCTCCAGGGATTACACAAACTGCATATAAATAAAATATTTAAAATTCTGTTTACTCGATTTGTCTCTCCACTGATTTCCAAAGCATCTATTGTGAAAGCATGACTCATAACTAAATATAGATAATAAAAGTTTGGAGCAGCAATTATTTTCCAATTATCACAGATCCCATTAAACATTGCAATTATATGAGCTTTCTTTTTCAGATCCCAAAATTTGAGAGCTCTGAGGGACCACAGAGAATGTCTGCATCATTCCATCTATCTTAAGATGGAAATATGAAGATTCTGAGGCAGGAAATTTTCTCAGAGACACTCAACTGTCAGCAGAAAAGCCGGTCTGAAAAAATAACAGGTCTTGTTTGTTCAAGTCTCTTTTAATTTTCCTCACCAACATCTATCTTCTCAGAAGAAAAGCAAACTTTTCCACAGCATGTACTACTACACTTAATTGTCATCTTCTTTCTTAGTAAAATGTTTTAAGGTCAGGAAGTATTTCTGACAGATAGTAGCTGCCTCCAAATACAGATCCTCACCTACGTCTCTCTTTGGTTTTCTTAAATAGAAACCATCTATGTAAACTAGCCGAGAAAGACATGTCTTCTTCAGCTCATTCTATAGATAGCCTGTATGTTTCTGGCCCTTTACTAAGAATTTTTTTTTCCAAACCAATTCCTTGTTTCTAAAAATTTTGAAAACTTTGGAACTACAGCAAATTAGAAAACAAAGCTATTTCATTATATAGAGCCGTACTGAAGCAAATTTGTGCTTTTTCCATTGTTTGGGTTGCAGTCGAATTGTTATTTTTGAGACAAATTTCACTATGTAGCTCAACCTGGTGTTAAACACAGAATCCATCTACCTTAGCCACGAAACAGATAAAATATATCTGCACAATTTTAAACCCAAACAGGTCATTCAAATACACACCAAGGTGTATAAAACACCAGTGACAAACACATCCAGGTAGCAACCATAGGAGAAACCTGCCTCAGCAATGGACTTCATAATGTTATGATCAAGTAAAGAGATTGACATTGGATAATGATGAGGCTAGAGCACTACCACAGGAGCATCTAAAGCATTCTTATGGGTATCTGATTGCCTGAACACCAACCACACTAAGAATGATGGCACTATTAATTTTCCTAACCAGCGAGATCAGATTAGCTATACTTCACAAGAATATGGGACCCAGGTCTGGAATATGAATGGCCATAAATAACTGACAGAACAGCAAAGCCCTGAACAAGAAAGCACACTCTGTCTGTCAGACCTGAGGAGAGTAGAAGAGTATGCTTGGTGGGACCCAGGAAAGTCCCTGTCTTGAAACCTGCTCAAGAATTTACAAGGATGATTGACACATACACTTAAAGGTATAATTTATAATCATAAAGATGGTTAGAAAGTACCAGTGACTCTATCCTTATTGAGGACATACTGTGAATTGCAGTAAGGGCACGGGATGTATATTGGACATTAGGATCTGTCTTGTGAATCCTCAGCAAGGACGAAAACATGCCAGTGTGAAATTCATAGTTGATATGACCACTGATATATGTGTTAGTTTCACATATACCAAGAGGATAGGCAACTGTTCAGAAGGGATTGCCTCTTTATCTTTTTCAGCTCTAGCAATGGGATGATGTTCTAAAAGATCTTGAGAAAAACCATCATAAAAATTATGATAAGTCTGAATTTTACTCCATTTTTTCTTCTGAAGCATAAATAAACTTTGCCCTCCATCAAATTATTCTTCAGGTTTTTTTTTTTCTTTCTTCAAATGTCCTTCTGAACTACTAGTAACAAATTATTTGTGTTAAGCATAAAAGCATTGTGATGGCTATATCCTATAAAAGCCACTATCTGCACGATCACAAGGTATGTTTTCCACAAAATAATAGTCAGTTTTCTTCTTCTCTGTCTCTCTGCCTTTTTTTGTTTCTGTCTCTCACATAGACATACAAATAAACACATCTCCCTCTCCTCCCCTTTCCTTTTCTCTTCACAAGAATATGGCTCCCAAGTCTGGAATACAAATGACCTTAAATAACTCTCTCCCTCTGTGTGTGCGTTTCTGTCTCTGTGTCTTTCAGACTTTCTCTCTGTCTGTTTTTCTGTCTCTGTCTCTACCCTCCCTCTCTCTCACACACACATCTTTATTTTCTATACTTACATACTGTTTTTACATGTTCATGCTCAGCAATACATATTATGCAATTGATAGAGGTGATATGGGCCAAGCACTTTGTGTTATTAGTCTTAAGAGTCATGGGAGCTATTTATGATCATGATACTCACTATGCAGAAGAAATTCAGTATACAGATGCCAATCGAACTCTGACGTATTGTATGCATAACAGATCTGATTTAGGATTACTTTCAACTCAGGATTTTTTTCTACCAAGCAAATTGCCTGTTATGAATCTGAAGTCCAAGGTTTCGTGTGGATAATTCCTAACCTATTATATATTTCTTACTTATTATTTTGGCAAGGTTGCCAATACTTTTGACCTTCTTAAAAGCTGCAGTATGACATGAGTAATCTATGACAACTCTGGACTGTGAGCAAAAATAGTGCAGATTGACCACTTACTCTGATGTGGAATGCAGCGTGTGTATCAACTTAAATATGGTACAATTCTTTGATAAATTTTAATTTCCCATTTGTAAAATGGAGAGGTAAACTTGATTTATGGCTTTGAAACTTTTGACCCAGAAATCTATCCTTCCATATAACTGAATAAGAGACAGCTGTTAAATATGGTTTCTATTTTGATGATGGGGCTGTGAGAATGAATATGGATAAACAACTTGAATTTTGCTGGGGAAAACCAATCAAATAGGACAATGAAATACAAGTATACTTTCTTGTGAATGGATATAGCTGCAGGACCCTTTCTCTCCCTTCAATACCCTATACTATGGGTGAAGAAGCACAATCTCAGAGCTGTTTGACTCGGGTTCTATTCACGCTTCTATAAAGTAAGTTCCCTTGGACACCTTCCTCAACAGAATGCAGTAAAAGTATATTTTAAAACACAGAAATAAGAATTCACTCAAAGCTTCGCCACTCGTTCTCAGAATCAGATTCTCCAACAAGCTCCCAGGTGACATTATACAAAGGAAAAGCAAATATAACCTCCATGGTTTCCTCTGCTGAAGACAAATATCACACCTCATTCACACATTCAATTTCACTATTGTAGCTGGAGGTCACTCCTGCAGGATGCTTTTCCCAGCTCGTGATCTCCCAGAACCACAAAACATACCATATCATTTACAACAATAAAGTCATGATACTACAGAGTAAATTCAAGAATCAAGAATCAGGGACTGTATCTATTTTGGATTTTTTTTCTCCACTCCTAATACTGCCTGAGGTCTATAAAACACCCAATAAACAGTCCTTAAATAAACTAAGGCAGTGCCAACAGGCTCAGAAATGGATCTTCTCTCCTTCACAGCATGCAGTGGCCCATGTTCCCAGGAACTCCCCACATTCAAATAGCTTCACCGCCAACACTGTACCCCTGGTGCCTGGCATGTTACTCAGGACTTTGCTTCCAAATTGCTCAAATCTTCAGTGACTTCCTGTTTCTATTTATTACATCACTCTGTTTCACATGTAGGCAGGGGTGGCAATTAAATATTCAGAAGTGAGGAACGTTGGAATTAATCCTTAACACCTTAGTGCTTTCATTTTTTTCCTTTTCCAATCAGTGGCATGTCTAATATGCCCTAAGACATGCAGGAAATGTGCCTTGTGAAATTAAATAAAGCAAGTTCTTGGCCAAGACACACAGAAGCACAAATGCTACCCACCTGGTCCCTTGCTTCCACCATGACAGTGGTAAATGAAATTGCCAAAATCATCTTCTCAATAGATGGGTTGTACATGGCACTTCTACAACTACAGGTAAGCAGTAATTATTCCCACTCACTATAAAATAACCAGGAAATTGTCTTCATTCACATAGAAGACTCCTTACATCTGAAGTAAACTTCAAGTGCCTGCATCTTTCCTCTATTTCCCTGTCCTCATTCCAGACCCAACAAGGTTTCCTACAGATATACATGTTAACAGCTGTGTGGGATAGTATAACATTTAGAAAGATGGCCCAAATGGTGAGATTTGGTGATGAAGAATAACAAAATACAGGCAAAGGGACACACAGTCCTGGATGAGAACATAAAGCTAATTGGATTTCAGGTTTTAATTTTTCAATTGTTTCAACTTCATTGTAGGTTCCCCTATTTCTTTGCGGAAACAGTGCATAAAGGTACAATAGTGAAAGTGTAAGACTCTAAGTGAAGCTCCATGCCTTCAAAATGGTCAGTATAAAAACAGAGAAGTCGACCAATGGAATCGTATAGAAGACCAGGATTTTAACCCACAAACCTATGAACATCTCATTTTCGATAAAGGAGCTAAAAGTATACAATGGAAGAAAGAAAGCATCTTCAACAAATGGTGCTGGCACAACTGGATGTCAACCTGTAGAAGAATGAAAATAGACCCATATCCATAACCATGCACAAAACTCAAGTCCAAATGGATCAAAGACCTCAATATCAGTCTGAACACACTGAACCTGATAGAAGAGAAAGTGGGAAGTACCTTACAATATATGGGCACAGGAGACCACTTCCTACGTATATCCCCAGCAGCACAGACATTAAGGACAACATTAAATAAATGGGACCTACTGAAACTGAGAAGCTTCTGTAAAGCAAAGGACACTGTCACTAAGACAAAAAGGCAACCTCCTGACTGGGAGAAGATCTTCACCAACCCCTCAACAGACAAAGGTCTGATCTCCAAAATATATAAAGAACTCAAGAAACTAGACTTTAAAATGCTAATTAATCCAATTAAAAAATGGAGCTCTGAACTGAACAGAGAATTCTCAACAGAAGTTCAAATGGCCAAAAGACACTTAAGGTCATGCTCAACCTCCTTAGCGATCAAGGAAATGCAAATCAAAACAACTTTGAGATATCACCTTACACCTGTCAGAATGGCTAAGAACAAAAAAAAACCAATGATAGCCTTTGCTGGAGAGGTTGTGGAGGAAGGGGTACCCTCATCCATTGCTGGTGGGACTGCAAACTTGTGCAACCACTTTGGAAATCAGTGTGGTGATTTCTCAGGAAATTCGGGATCAACCTATCCCAGGATCCAGCAATACCACACTTGGGAATATACCCAAGAGATGCCCTATCATATTACAGAACCATTTGTTCAACTATGTTCATAGCAGCATTATTTGTAATAGCCAGAACCTGGAAACAACCTAGATGTCCTTCAATGGAAGAATGGATGAAGAAAGTGTGGAATATATACACATTAGAGTACTACTCAGTGGTAAAAAAAACAATGACTTCTCAAATTTTGCATGCAAATGGATGGAAATAGAAAACACTATCCTGATGAGGTAACCCAGACCCAAAAAGATGAACCTGGGATGTATTCACTCATAATTGGTTTCTAGCCATAAATAAAGGTCATTGAGTCTCTAATTTGTGATCCTAAAGAAGCTAAATGAGAAGGTGAACCCAAAGAAAAACATATAGCTATCCTCCTGGATATGGGAAGTAGACAAGATTGCAGGGCAAAAAATTGGGATCTTGGGGGTTGGGTGGGATGGGGTTAAGGGGAGATGGGGAGAGAAAAGTGAGAAGGGGAGGATGGGGAGATCTTGGAGAATTGGGATGGTTGGGATAAAGAAAGGATGGTTATGGGAGCAGGGAAGCATATATCTTAATTAAGGGAGCCATCTTAGGGTTAGCAAGAGACTGGAACCTAGAGGGGCTTCCAGGTGCCCAGGGGGATGTCCCCAGTTAGTTCCTGAAATGGCCCTATCTTATAGCCATACTGATGAATATCTTGCAT
The DNA here is from genome assembly GCF_950005125.1 of Chionomys nivalis. Taxonomy (NCBI): domain Eukaryota; kingdom Metazoa; phylum Chordata; class Mammalia; order Rodentia; family Cricetidae; genus Chionomys; species Chionomys nivalis. Next base: position 75,613,574 of record NC_080096.1, on the reverse strand, counting down.
ATCACCATAGAATCTTCATCTGGCGATGGATGGAGATAGAGACAGAGTCCCACATTGGAGCACCCGAACGGGCACTCAAGGTCCCAATGAGGAGCAGAAGGAAGGAGAACATGAGCAAGGAAGTCAGGACCGTGAGGGGTGCACCCACCCACTGAGACGGTGGAGCTGAGCTATCGGGAGTTCACCAAGACCAGCTGGATTGTGACTGAAAAAGAATGAGATAAAACTGGACTCTCTGAACATGGCGGACAATGAGGGCTGATGAGAAGCCAAGGACAATAGCACTGGGTTTTGATCCTACTTCATGTTCTGGCTTTGTGGGAGCCTAGCCAGTTTGGATGCTCACCTTCCTAGACCTGGACGGAGGGGGGAGGACCTTGGACTTTCCACAGGGCAGGGAACCCTGACCACTCTTCGGACTGGAGAGGGAGGGGGAGAGGAGTGGGGGGGAGGGAGAGAGAAGGGGGAGGAGGGGGAGGGAAATGGGAGGTTGGGAGGCAGCGGAAAATTTTTTTTTTTCAAAAAAAAAAAAAAAGACCAAGGTAGTAGTGCAGGAGATAAAATTATAGTCCCCACAAAAAACACTTCAAATAGGGCAATGCTAATCATCCTTTTAATACTGTGTTCTTATCTAAACGAAAGCAGTATCCATTAGACTCTTCCTGTCATAAGTCAGTTTTTATTGTTCTCTTGTCACCTCCCATAACGTTTTTAAGAACAAAACAATTATTTCCAACTACTTTGCATAGAAATATTTGGTCACTCTTATCAAAATGGAAGGGATCATTCAAGAAATTATTTCAGGCAAATACAGTCATATCCCAGAAGATTCTCCCATTTGGGATTATTTAATTTTATTCCAAATTTTTCATTTTATAAATAAACTTGCAGTCTAAAATGCTTATATACAAGCAAAAAATCTTCTCCTCTCTTTGCTTTGTCATTTAAAGAACTAAATCCATAAAAGTGTAAAAAATAAATTCAAATGTATGGAAAAAAAGAAGTTTACTGGGCTATATTGCTTGAAACTGGACAAATGCTGTTGGAATTACTCTGTGTGATATTTCTACCTGTTAGTTCATTGCAATTAAGTAGTTTAAAAAAGGAAAAAGAGTATCATTCACTTCCAACTTTTCTTTATATTTGAATAAATTTTTAGCTTCTAGTCATTCTGTAAAATGCACACCTTAGAAGGAGAATGTTTACTTCTTCAGCTTGCTTTGGACTCCTAGTTTTTACTCTTCTCTGGAGTTAGATGGTTTTGGTTCTTTATTATTATTATTATTACGCTCAATAAAGTGTGCAAATACATCATAATAAATCCATTCAACTCCATTTCTTTTTTTTATTAATTTATTTAATTATTAAAGATTTCTGCCTCTTCCCCGCCACCACCTTCTATCCCCCCCCCCAATCAAGTCTTCCTCCCTCCTCAGCCCAAAGAGCAAGCAGGTTTCCCTGCCCTGGGGGAGGTCCAAGGACCACCCACCTCCATCCAGGTCTATTAAGGTAAGCATCCAAACTACCTGGGCTCCCACAAAGCCATTACGTGCAATAGGATCAAGAACCCATTGCCATTGTTCTTCAGTTCTCAGTAGTCCTCATTGTCCGTTATGTTCAGCGAGACCGGTTTTGTCCCATGCTTTTTCAGACCCCGGCCAGCTGGCCTTGGTGAGTTCCCGATAGATACACCCCCATTGCCTCAGTGTGTGGGTGCACCCCTCGCGGTCCTGAGTTCCTTGCTCGTGCTCTCTCTCCTTTTGCTCCTCCTTTAGATCGTGAGACTTCAGTCCAGTGCTCCAATGTTGGTCTCTGTCTCTGTCTTCTTTCATCGCCTGATGAAGGTTAATATTCAACTCCATTTCTTATATGGGGGAAAAACTATACCCTACATTATGCCTTTCAAGCTTACTAATAGTGTCTATATCCACAAATCTCTGTCCTTTGTATTTGAGTTCTCAAGTCAAGAATCACATATTACTCCTCCCTTTCCTGTTCTACATCAGGAAGTCTTGTAGAATGCACATAGCAAAGTCATTTCCAATTTTCACACTTATCATGTTGCTCTAGACTATTATAGCTTTCTTTAAGACCACAACAGAACAATGCAGTTATTGGCATTAGCACTTTCAATGTCTTTCTTAATTTCCAATAACATCTCTATCTTGAAAGTTATGAAAAAAATGCTCTGGGTGTCTCTCTATATTTCTCTGTCTCTCTGCCTCTGCCTCTGTTTCTCTGTCTCTCTCTGTGTATCTCTCTGCTTCAAGATATGTTTGGAAATGGAAAAGAAGTGGCATTCAAGGTTTTCTTAACACCATCTTGAGGTCTAAGAAATACCATTTAGTTCACCTTTAGTTGGTTCTATTACTTACAGTCTATTCATTTACTCAATTGATAGGTTTAGAGCATCTTTCTTATTTTAGGAAGTATTGCAAGTGCAAGAGATGGAATGGTCAGTGAGGTCAGACATATTGATGCCCTTGATGAGCTTATATTCCAACATGTAAGCCAGACAATGAATCCAACATTGCTCATGTAATGAAGCATAAGTGTGTGCATTTTATGGGAAAGACAAAGCAAGTCAAAGGAAAATCCAGTGTTATAGAGAGATGGCGCATATAGGTAGGGGGCATGAAATATTCCTGTAACAGCTGCATCTGTTCCTTTCCAAACAGTGACAAAGCAAGAGCAAAAGTGCCAGTGTAATGAGTGAACTGAGAATTAATAATGATAACATGGCCAGTATGGAGAGATTAGAAAGGATAGCATAGCAGCATCTCCAAGAAGTGGGAACATTGGGTCATACTTAGGAGGTTGAATTTTATATTGTGAGTCTTGGTCACTTTCTCATTATTGTGACAACAGTTTTGCCTGATGGGTAAAAGAGCTTATTTAAGCTTATGATTCCTGAAAGATGTAGTTTACCCTGGCAAGGGAGACATGACAACAAGTAGGAAAGACATAATGCAGCAGAAGGAACCTGGTTCGTCACATTGCCTCCCCACAAAGGAAAAGGAGCATGAACTAGAAGTGGGGTCTCAATGCCTGTTCCGTTCTTCCTGGAACACCCTACCTCCTAAAGGCACTGGATCTTTGGGATCTAGCACCAGCAAGGGATCCAAATGTTCAGACATGGGAACCTGTTGAGGGCCTTTCCACACACAAACCACATTAGAGAGCTGAGAAAATCAACAAGAACTGGGTAAGCTTGCAGAGAGATCACAATGATTGCTGTACACAGAAGAGTTGAAGGCAGGAGAGAGAGAATTGCAACCTGGAATGCCTATAAACACACTGCTGTGCTGTAGTCTGAAAGAAGGCGAGAATAGTCTAGAGCAAGATGAGAAGTGTTCATGTGGAAAATGTCTTTGCTATGCATAATCCATAAGATTTTTTGATGTAGAACAGGAAAAAGAGGGTAATATATGATTCTTGACTTGAGAGCTCAAATACATAAGACAATAGTAAAGTCTTTAAATAAAAATGGAAAGACTGAAGGAGGTACATATTTGAACAAATATCTCAGGAGTGCAGAACTTGACAACTCTGTGAAGGTTGTTGCAATGCTGGTCTGTAGGTCTAAAATTTGGGACATTTGTTTAGGCTGCAAAAATATGAAAAAGCAGGATACCCCAATTCTACAACCATGAGAACAACTGAGACCAAAACAGCAACAAAACGCAGGCACAGACAGTGGACCAAGGATCAAAATCCCAGTTCTTGCAAATCTAGAGAAAGAAAAGAATCTCAAAGACAGTGAGAAGGCTATCTCAGTGAATCAGCATCCATGAGACAGAAGATAAGAGTAACACGAAACTGCAAAAACAGATTCGTATGGACCAGTCTATATTTACACCCTAACACCATTCTCTGCCACATTTCCTAGAGCTAATCTTAACACAGTTGCCTTTTTCCATCTGAAAATCAGCAAGGATTCAGTGCATTTGTAACCTGTTTTATATCCAGTTCAAGATAACTACATAGCTCTTATTAATCCATACATGTCAACATTCATCCAGCCAAAATTTATTAAGCACTAGACACTATTCTAAGCACTTGCAGATATTTCTCATGAAATATCTTTTCTAAAATAGTATTTTAAACAAGTAATTTAGAATGGGATAAATATTATAGAAAAATCAGAGATTAACAGGACAATATAGATGCATTTGGAATTAGAAATGCTCTGTAAATCTGGAAAGTCAAGGTTGGTGTCATTGAGAAGGTGATCAATCTGATCAATCACTTGGAGAATATCGAGAGTGAGCAGTGTAGACCCCAAGCAGACGAGCTTTCTAAGCAGAAAGAACATCAGGGGATCTAGTTCAAAGGTTAGTTAATCTTGATTGTCACTTTGATTTGTTGGAGAAACTTCTTGGTGTAACTCTGAGAGTGTTTGCAGGAAGGACTGGATCATGAAGGCTCTTACCTAACTAGTGGATTGATCCCCTGATGCATTTAATTATTGAGAAGTAGTTCACAGATATAAGGTGGATTCTAGTTAGTGGAAATGCCTTAGGGCTTATCTTGGGGTTTTATTATGCCCTGATCTCTTCCCTCCTTGTGTGGCCTTTTCACTGCTTTCTGCTTTCTATGAGAGGAATAGCCTCCCTCATCCTTCTAGAGCCATGACTTTTCTAAGCATCTGGGGCCAGGTGACTATGGATGAGACTTTCTGAAACAATGACCTGAAATAAATGTATCTCTTTTGAACTATTCTCTCAAGCATTGTGGTCACAGCTTTGCAAAATCTGACACTGCAATCCAATGACCAGAAGTGGGTATTGACTGAGGACTAGGTGAGAGTGATGGGGTTATGAGAAACAATAGCTACAGTCCAAATTCAGGAGAGAGAAAAGACTTGAAGGAAGCAGGGAGTAACTGGAGAGAAAATAAGACTTTGTGAGAATATAGTTTTATGTTAGTAAAACCGTAATATCCTCCTGGATTAGCTGTGGGGTTTCTTGAGAGCACAAATAGGATCAAGGAAGAGTAGAAGGGTCTAGAATTGCGGAACCTGCAGTGTTGACCTTCAGCTACCTGATATGGAAAAGACTATGGCTAAGATGGCTCCAGCTTGCAGTAGGAGGGACAGTTGGAAGAACGTAGAACAGAAGCTGAGACATTTACTATATCTACATGTACAGATGTCTATTGCACAGTTGGGAATAATCCTGTATTTTGGGGAAGGGAAGGTTTCAGCAGGCAATGTTAATTCCTCCACTTATGTTTAAAGCAATCTTACTGAAGATTTATTTCTCTAACTAATGTAGTGCAATTTGTAATTATTATTCAGAAGGAACTATGCTAGGCATTGGAATTGATAGGGAAGACAGAGAATGGGTATAGGATATACATAGACAGAGTGTTCACAATCTATCATGAAAACTGAACATATATCTCTATATAAATAATCATATATCACTACGATAAAAGTAACTGTAAAGAATCAGTTCTACTGCAATATGATTAAAAGATTTGTGGTAACACTAAGTGGGTACTAGCAGTACAGAGCTATAGTAGTTGACCTAACTTGAGGATTTTATTAAAAGCATCCTAGGGGAAGTAAGATTTAAGATGATAACTGATAAGGCAGTTTGCCAAGGGCATAGAAGGAAAAGAAGCATTTTTAAGGCAAAGAGAATTGCCTGGGGGTGAAACAGAAAGGGATATGTAAGAAGGAATAAGAAACATTAAAAAGCCATTGAAGCTGGTATAAGGGGAGAAGGCTGTGTAGAAATAGTAAGAGCAAAGGCTGGAAGGATGGTCAGCTAGCAAAGAGATGCTTCATTTTCTTTTTAAATGCCATTCATGGCCTTTGGATTAAGGAAAGTAAACATAAATGAAATAGTCATTGAAATGATGGCAAGGTTATATTGTAAAACAGTTATTAATTTTCTTGGGGGTTTTAATGATATAGTTGTTGATTTATGTTTATGTATATTTATTACTTACATGATAATGTATTACTAATGTCGACTTAGTTATTAGTTTGTGCATGCCCTCATTCGAAGCAAAAGTATGACACAATATTTAAAAGCAAGACACAGTTGTGATATCTATAACTTATTTTCTACTTTTTCAGAGTCAAGGGAGAATTAAAAGAAAACCAGAGAAGTTCATATAGAAAAAGAAGCACTGATGACTAGAACATCTGGATATGATGCACAAATCCTCAGCTGTAAGTATATAGCCTTGGAAACCAGCAAAGTATAAAGGGGTGATAGACAGGGAGAGCAGTCAGGATGTGAAAGTGGATTGATGAATATAGGTGCTAAGAAGTGGGAAGCAGGGGCTGGAGAGATGGCTCAGTGGTTAAGAGCACCACCTGCTCTTCCAAAGTTCCTGAGTTCAATTCCCAGCAACTGCATGGTGACTCACAACCATCTGTATTGAGATCTGGTGCCCTCTTCTAGCCTGCAGGCAGAGCACTGAGAATACTGTATACATAATAAATAAATAAATCTTAAAAAAAAAGAAGTGTGAAGCAGAAAATCTTTATGGGGCCTCCAACTGGGAAGAAGATGGAGACAGGTTAAAAGAAAAAGACTCTCGGGTTGGTGAGGTGGCTGATAAGTTAAGGATACAAGACTCCACTCTGGACGACCTTAGTTCAAACCACAGAATGGTTCATGCAAGTTTACTTTCTGATCTTCATATGTGTGTGAAGGTATGAGCACATGTACATACAAACAAAAATGAAAAGACATAAATAATTAAATCATATGATTGCTGATTTCCCCTTTGTTTCTTTTTCTTAGTGTTTACATTAAAATACTTAGCATTTAAAATAAAAAAGTCAGGGAAATAATCCTTAGAAAGGAATTATTGTACATATTGTATGAGATGGGACAACCAGGGATCCACACTGGCAAAGGTGTGATGAAGAGACAGCTGGATTTCTAAGAGCAGACAGGCACATCATTACCAGGCATGTTGTGAGGTTACCTCTGGGACACCAACTTGAAGTCCTGATACACTGGCTCCCCAAAGGAAATCCAGCAGCCCAGTCTCATCCTGGCAAGATGGGATTATGGAGAGAGACTAGGAATAGGAATATGCTAGGCCCTATGGTATTGATCTTGGTTTCAGATGTTTTGCCCCCAGGCTTGGCTTGCTGTAGCAAACCAACAGCAACGACAAAAGCAGTCAACTTCCCTGGTGACCTTGCTGACAGGGTATCTACTTCTTAGCATCAAACACACCATGGAAACCGATGCCCTGTTAGCTCTCTCCACTGTCCATCTAATAACGCAGGCCAATGTGTTTATGTGCTATTGCTCATCAAACCCATTGTAAGCAATCTACACTATCTGTCTTTAAGAAGCATGTTTTTGTGTGTCTGGAATAAAAGTACACATAGAATTTCTGACTTCTCTTAAAAGGAACATGCTGAAATATGCTAGCAGTGGAAGCTTTAGGGCCTACAGACTCCTGAAGGACACCAGTTCTGGATACTCTCTGAACTTCTGCATAGAAAAAGAAAAGAAAAGAAAAGAAAAGAAAAGAAAAGAAAAGAAAAGAAAAGAAAAGAAAAGAAACAAAAGCATAGATCTCCAGAACCTAAGGAGATAAACAAAGGAAACACCGGAAAACAGAATGAGCCCATTACTCTTTCTGTAGAAATAGAATACTATTCCAGGGTTTCTCTCTAAAGTCTTTCTCCAAAGTTTTCTAGGAAATTTTAAAAACTGTGTCATCCAGTGACCCGCAGTTTCCCCATCTGTAACAGAAACAGTTTTAAGCAGTGTTGTTTTTTTTTTCAGAGTTTCTTTTGAGCTTTGTTTTTATTTTTATTTTAGTTTTTTCCTTTTTTATTGATTTTTATTGAGCTCTACATTTTTCTCTGCTCTCCTCCCTGCCTTTCAAAGCCCTTTGCAATATGTAGTATGATTCTTTGTGTTCATTTGTTTGTTTTTAATAAGAAAACAGAGAAATGGGTTTCATTGCAGCAACTTCATGCATGGCTTTTCCTTTTCTTCTCTCATTCATGAAAATAGAGTCAGTGACTGTGAACCCTGACTCTCAATCTGGATCCAAAGTGAGGAGAGGACTTGAGATGGGGAGCACTGCTGACAAAGCAGTGTGTTGCCGTTCATTGGTGATGATGACGGTTTCAGTCATCAAAGGTAAGAGAGAAAGGAACTTTGGGAGACAGGAATACTGTGTGCAAGGCTAGCCTGGTGACAGTGAACGGATCAAAATTACAAACAAAGCCAGGTACTTCTTCCAGGAGCCTTCCAGATCTCCACTGTGCATACTATTTCTTCAGCTTCAACTACCCTTTATAATGATATATTCTCATATGTAGATATGAGTTGTTGATTGCCCATAGTTATCACATATTTTTAATATTACCTCACTCAACTTTCAGAAGTGAAAGCTAAGGAGTTATTAAAAACCAAAGTGCAGTAATAACAGGCTCGGTGATGTTCTGTTATTCATCCAAGGGTGTCCAGCCAGCTGCAGACCTCTTGTAAATATTTCCTTCCAGTTTGCTCACAACTTTACTTTTCCACTGAGTGGGAAGCTTCTCTAGGAAATAATCTTTCTTACATTTTTTTTCCTCCCTCAGAACCTGGTAAGGAGCTGAATCTGTTGGTCAAGAGTAAAACAGAACAGAGAAGATATTGTATGCTGAGGCTGAGGCACAGGCTGCAGCAGGCTAGGAACCAGAAAAGAGAAAGTAAATGTACTTGGCACACTGACCCAACTGAGTCACACACATTCTGTTCATCCTGAGTCTTTACCCAGGTAATCCAGCCATGAAAACGTTTACCCACCAATTTCCTCCCACTAATCAGCTGTGCTCTCTAAATAGCAGGTATTTCTCAGAAAAACCAAGAGCATCCAATGAATGTAGATGGTGGAAAAGCTAACTGCCTTCTTCTGGAGCAGAGTAATCTAAGAATAATCTAGCCATGGAACACAGGACCATGGAGTATGAGTATACATGGAGGAATAACAAACCACAGTAAGGAAAACACAACGAAGAGTGAACAGAGTTAAATGGCAGAAGCAGACGTGTGGGGTGGGGATTACAGACAACTTCTGAGAGCCATGTGTTTCTGCCAGTGGGTCTGGCACCATTTCACTGCACTGAACATCAGCTGGGCCAGATCGGAAAGAGAACATAGATGGATTCCCTCCAGCTTGCTGTTCAAGAGTGTTATATAAGGTAGGAAGGATTGGACCATCCCCACCTGCCTCCCATGTCAGTCACAGAAACCAATATTTATCATAAGCATTCTACAACTAGGAAAATGGGACTCTGAGATAGACATAATTTTTGATAAAAATGAAAAATCTCATCAAGGATTGGTGCCAAGTTACAGATAATAAATGAAACACAACTTAGAGAGTCTCATATAGTCTATCTATTTGACATATATACAATATAAGTATACTATATACATGCAGAATATGTATACATCTCTGTTTATGTGTCCACACACAGAAACTGCTATATACTTTATATAATTATATGATTTAATGGCTATAATGTCTTCATGATGCAAATCATATCTCTATTCATGATCTAGAAAATTGAAGCTTAGAGAGAAAAATTACTTGACCAAGATGAATTAGAAGGAAAAATAGAGTTTGAATTTGAACCAGTTCTTTCTGACAATAGATTTTAGCTACCTGGATTATAATAATATTTAAGTTGTGGTAGATAGTAAAGTTTAAGTTACCAATAAGAATGTTTATATTTTCTAAAAGATATCATAGGTTACAGAGGTCTACCCTTAAGCAGTATTATCCCTTATTAGCCATCAAGCAATACCACAGTTTAATGGCAAGTTATTTCTAAATACCTCACAATGTCATCCTTAAGTTTTGTACATTTTCCTAACCTCCACCAGGACAAGGTAAAGGCTCTAATATCCCTGATTGCTCCTGTTACCTCTAACATGGTCTAGAAGACAGCTACCGCCCCTTGTTATGGTTCACCGTTATTAAAGACTTGTTCCTCTGGGTGGCCTTATTGACAAAATGGAAAACTAGATGTGATGGTTAGTGGGATATCCTTAGAACATCAGAGACACAGTGTGCTTACTGTGTGACCACTCAAGTGTTTCTTGCTACAGAGTTGTTATCAAAGAAGGAAGTGTGGTCCTGCCCGCCTGCTTTTTGTCTACTGCCATTCTCATGAAGCCATTGGCCCCCATACTAGCTCTTGCCATTATGTATTGCCATAGGAACTCTGACTAAAAGTCAGTGGACCTTGACTTTCCACAGCTCTGTGCTGAATAAATTTTTTACTGTTTATAAGTAGTTCATGTCAGCTATTTAGTTTTGCGAATAAAAAAAATGATTGGTACGGTACATTCCTGAAGTGTATGTTAAGACTATGAGATGTATGTAGCATGATTTGACCCATTGTTTTTAATAACCCAAATGTGGCAAGGTTCATTAAAACAAATATATTGTAATTTAGACCTATCCAGAAATGAAGATGCCAAAGGCTGGTTCCACTACAATGTATGAACATTTGGTACCTGGGAGTGTCCTACAGTTTCAGGAAGAGCAAGACCCAGTCACATTCGCAATGCTTTTGTCACTGGTCTTCCCACACCATGAGCTGTAGCGTCTGGACAAGTTCTTCTCTTTGTTTTTAATTTTGAGAATAAAGTATAATTTTAACATTTCTTGTTTCTCCTTCCTCCTTTCAAGGGGGGTATTCTTTGAGATACAACATTGAAGAATTTTAAAAACAAAGCCAGTTTACTGGGGAAGGGATGGATCACAGAGGTCTGTTTCCCTAGAAAATGATTCTTCCAGAGCAGGTCAGAGCCATTGTCATTGTCATCCCCATCTGAGAGTTGTCACATCTCTGACATCTCAGTTTCTTTTCTTCCTTTTCCCTTCATCCATGGCCAGTTCCTCTCATTCTTTTTATTTTCTTTGTTCCTTGTCCTCTTCACTTACTTAGCATTTGTCTTCTTATTGACTCCCTTCTGCTTTCCTTCTCTCTTATCTATCTCCTCCTATGGTAGCCAGACAAAACATCTTTAGTATAAGATTCATTTTCCTGAAATAACTCTAAGTCATCATAATTGGGTTCTTTCCTAAATACATCTAAAAGAAGGGCTATAACTTTCTATCATACTTCCTAATGACAGTCATTTATGTTAAATTATCCAAGCAATATGTGAATACATTTTAAAGTTTTAAAGATAGTAATGGTGAAACCTTCTTAACTTTTTTTTATAATTGCATGTGTATCAATATACTTGTCTAAAGTTCACAATACTATTCTGTGTATACACTAAATATATACGCAGAGTAGTACTCAATGGATATATATTTTCTTAATAGAATATTTTATCAAGCTATCCTGTCAATAGCAATTTATACTCCAATTTTGTAATTACTGTAACATTCTATATTACCAATGAAATGTATTATATGTATACATTAACTATATTCATTGTTCTTCCATTTTCAGCCATAAGTAGACCATCAGCTCATACCTCAGTACATAGTTACCTGTCATTCTTCTCCAGAGCAGATACTGAAAGATGCTAACATTGTGGTAAAATTTTACCCATTCCACATACCGATAGCACTTGATCTCCTTCTAAAACAACTGAAAATAGCAACTCCTTTTGGCTTCTTATTTGTTGTTTTTCTCTTTCTATGACCTCTTATAACTCTCATTTTTTTAATGTTTATAATAATATGTGAAAGATTAAACATTTTGTTTTATCCTCCCTCAATCTCCCTCTCCTCATCAAACTTTCTCTCAGCCTTCTGTCTTGAAAAAGTCCATTATTTTTTCCTATTTCCATAGTTCTACCTTTTTCAGAAGGCTATGGAGATAGAATTAAAGAATCTGCTGGGTCTGAATTTTTGTTTTATTTTTTTTTCTCTGTGTAGAATCTGGCTTTTTGCACTTGGATAATACTTTTATGACTCATGACTCCTGAGCTTATCCATAGTTCATTTCTCTCACTGTAGCATGGATGCATTACAGCTTGTGCATTTGATACTGAAGGATACTTGAGCAGCTTTTTGTCTATATTTTATCCTTGTAGCTATATTTCATCTTCCTTTCTGTCATCCCCTTGTCTTCCAACGTACCAACTTGTGCCTAGATGACATAAAAGCTCCAAACAGGAAGCTGAGAGTGAGCTCCCATACTTGACTGAAAACTGTATGCCCTCTTCTCTTCCTAAATCAACATTTGAAGATATCAATCTGGAAAATTGATGGTGAGAATATTTACACCACTGGAAACTGGCAAGCAATAAAAAATCAAACCGTTTTGTAGAGGTGATAAAGGGGAGGAATGTCAACAATTGTTAAACATTGCAGTCAGATGGTAAACACAGTTCTCAGAGAAGAGGCTGAAGGCCAACCTAGAGGACACCTCTGAGCCACTGGTCTATCCTGACTGAGTAGTGCAGATGAATACAGGTGAATGCTGAAGGAAAGACTACCTCGTGGTCACAAGATGATGCCCCCTGGCCTGAAATAACACAAAAACGTCTCAACTTTTCAGCAAGAAAAGTATCCCTGGGCTTTTGGCCTACTTTAGGAGTCTGTCCACACAGGAACAGAGCACTTACGAAGGGGACATTGAGGAATATTGAGTGACAGGTTACGCTATTTCCGCTCATCACACATCCCTCAAAGCCCTCATCTGATATTTTATATTTTTAATTTTTGTTTGGTTTTGTTTGTTTGTTTTATTTTGTTTTTGAGACAGGATTTCTCTGTGCTACCCTGGTTGTTTCTGAACTTGCTTAAACTCAGAGATCTGCCCTCATCTACTTCCAATAAATTGGGATTAAAAGAGTGTACCACCACCATCCAGCATTTGATACACTTTTAAAGAGTTCCTCTTACCTTTGCATATAGAATTTTCCAGTGGCTGGCCTTATTGTTTTTCACCCCAGTGCCTAACTGAGGTACATCAGTCTTGTTCTTGTTCCTTCTCTTCACAGCTACTTTATGCTGGACGATTGCTCAGGTGTCCCCCAGGACTACTGGTTTCTGGGTCCCAGGTTTCTCACGGATCCCCACCCATTGCCACTCTCACGCTCTCTTTCAGCCCTGCACTCAGCCCCTGTTCTAACTATAGTGAGAGCTTTCATCTTTCTGATCAGTGAACCATTTCCTAGCAGTCCGAGGCAGTGCTGTTTCCTAACTAGTTGTTTGCTGATTCTCTCTGGAGGTTTTGTTTTCTGACCTCATATAGAGCTTATTAAGAACTATTTTCATTTTCCATAGATTATGCTTGTGGCACTGCTCCAATGGAGAACTTAAAACACAGATATGGATGATGGGTACCAAAGAGACTGAGACAGGCCCTGTAATAACTGAGTAAACAAGGAAAATTAATTTATCTTGAATCTTCTTAAAATATAATTTAACCTGTTTCTTATCTATTGAAAATTTATATGCATCATATTAAAACTAAAAAGTCACGTATAATAGTCAACTTAAAATTTATGAGAAATTAAGATTAAGAAATATATCCCAACTCCCCAGGGCTCGGAGCAAATAGTTGCCAGGGCCAATCAGAGATTTCCAGCTTCTTAAGATATATACTAGAGTTTTTCACATAGGAAAGAAATACAGCCATATGAATTTAGGATGCATGAGAGAAATTGGGTCTGAACTAATGAAAAGGTTGAGTCATTTATGCCTGAATACAAACATCATAAGATGGGTATCATAACTGAAAAAAATGTGTCCTCATCTATACTCTTTGGATGGTTATTAATAATCTTCACTCTTTTTAAATTCATCTCTAAATTCATCAGCTCTGTTATTAACTACAAGAATCTGCTTTAGTACCTGCCTTGTGAGGTTCCCATCAGAGTGATAGTCTGCTTTCCTGCAATTTAGCAGTCCTTTTCACCACCCAGACTGCACCTGTTTGTATGCAGGGCTCCCCTACAAGAATAGATTGCCTTCAAAAAAATAGGGGCCATGTTTTACCCACCTATGTATCCTCTGCACCTAACATAATTCCCAGAAAGTAATAGGAGCTTAATAGGTATGTCTCAAATAAAACCAGCAGGGAAGCATTCAGAGGTAGCCAAAGCACCATTCACATTAATTGTGTGGGAAAAGGTGGAAATTAGTTAAACAAGTGTTGATCATTGAAGGCCTGTGCTAATGAATTGATGATAATAAATTATAATTAGCATATCAATTCACACATAAAGAAAAGATGCTTACCAAAAACTGCTCAAAATATTCACACGAAATACCAATGATACCCCAGAAAATGTGTTCATGCCAATTTCTTATTTTATGATTTTCCTGTCTAAGAGAGCAAAATAAAGTTCCCTGCTTTCACAAATTATCGCCAATACAGAATTAGTGTGGTCAGACTTAATGAGGCTTATGAGAATGTTCATATGCTTTGACCTAATAATCCTTCTCCTGGGAATCTATACTAAGGGAATAATTCCAAAGAAGAAACATGCTATGCACACAAAGAAGATCATAACAGTCTTCCTGACAATATTTAAATGGAACCTTCACTCGCCCTCCCACGCACAAAGACACATGTTCAACACAAAGAAAACAGCAATCTCAACAGATTTCTGTGGGCACAGGTAAGTGTTTGCCAGTTTATTTCCCAGCCAACGCAGGATGCAATGTTACAGCATAACTGGAAAGTAGAATATACTGAATGAGACAGAGTGCTGTGGCTGCAGATAATGAGAGCGTGAGTAGAATGTCTAGTATGTTTAAGGTCCATTGAATTAAGCTCAAATGAGACTTAGCAGTACTTATTTAGTAGACCTCAATGAACCTGGGGTCTTACTATTTGATTTATCATCTACAATTATTTTTTTTTCTTTCATCCTTTATATCATTTTCAGGTTATCTTTGTAGGAAAAAATCATTATACAAAATGAAATACAAGATCCCTACACTAACAACCAATCTGATATGTAGAACGAGCATTGAACTCAGCTTTGTACAGTCCCTCAGGCTAAATCTGAGATGTACTAAGTTCTCAAACAGTAGGGATGCAGAAAACTTTGGAGCAGAAAATAAAAAAGGCCCCAGGATCCAAGATTGCATAGCATTAATTTTTTTTATTAAAATAGGATCATAACATTTCCCCTTTTCCCTTTCTTTCTCTAATCTTTCTCATATTTCTGAACCTCGATTTAAAATTTATATATAAATGTATGTCTACATATGCATGATGGCTGAATCAAGGAGTCCAGTTCATATCACCAACCCTGGTCCTGTGAGTCTAGAAATAAGACCCATTAACGAAAGATCAGGAATTACACATGACTCTCATTGCTCATTGCTTTCATGCCTGGTCTGGAAGAGATTCCTCCCCAAATATGGAATATTTTATTCTCTTTTTAAGAGCTTTTCATTTGTCATCAGGGACAGAAAGTTGGATCCAATTGCAAGCTATCATCAATCAGCCTGCCTTTGTGGAAGAGCTACCAGGAAACTGGTCTTCTTCATCTGTAGGCATGTCTAGATTGAAGTGAGCATTCAAATTTCACTTAGGTAGTGAGTCTTGAGGAGTAAGGGAGCTCTAGTAGAGACAACAAAAGGAGAAAAAAGGTTGGTACGACAGAATACTAGTCTCTACACCAAAATGAGACTCACTCGAAATTGACAAAGAGTACAAAAGGTTACAAAATCCCTCACATTTCTTCATTCCTTTTTTTGTCTTCTCCTGATATAAATCCAGTATTTATCCATATTAACAAATAAATATCAAGTTGAATCTTGGCCATAACAGATGCAGGAATACATTATGTCGAATGTGCAATTTTTCCCTTTGAAGGGTTCTTTTTTTTCAGATCAGCACACACAGATAATTTTCATTCTTTTCTGTAGTCTTGTGATATTATAAGGATGTAGCACAATTTCTTTGGAAAAATCCCTTACTGATAGATACCAGTTGTTTCCATTTCCTCTTCTTGGCTGGAGCAAACATTGCCATAATAAATATTGTTGTTAAGTGCACCTTTGCACATCCTGCATTTCATAGAGATAATTCTTGAAAAGGAATTATAGAATCATACCTCATAGGTGTCCTGAATTTTCAAAAGCAGAGATTTATACTTCCATTAGCAAGGTCTAAATGTATGAGATTCACACCTTCCACATATTTAAGTAACTTTGACAGAGCCCTTTAATCCACTATCTCATATTGTCCCTTGCATGAAGATCACCATGGATACAAGAGATGTTGTTGCTGAGGAATGAGCTGAACCTGAGGGTGGTGTTTTAATGGGGAGTAGCTGAGACCCATAAGAGAAAGAAGACAAGGTACTAGGCTGGTAGCCCTAGACCTGCAATTGAGTCACAGGAAAATTCTGCTGTGTCTGTTCTATGAAATGAACAACATGAAGTGAAGCTCTCTGAAACCTGCTTTTCCAACTCGCAAATGAGAAAATGGATTTAGATGGATGATATCTTTTAGGTGAGATACCTAGTGTTGTCATGGAAGGAGGACTGTATGATAAGAAGGATAGAGACAGAAAGGCATGGCTGTAAAATAGTAGAAAATATGAGGAAGGAGCAAAATGAAGAAGAAAAGGAAAAGAACAAGAGAAACAATGAAAAAAACAAACCCATCTCTACAGTTATTGTTACAGAAGAAGCTTTTTAAAAATTCACCGTGCAGCAACACAGGAACTATAACCTTTAAAAGAAAGAAAAAGAAATTCTGAAGGGAACCTGGGGATTGAAAATGCTGTTCTTTCATTTTCAAAAACCCCAAATTTAATTTTGCTCAGAAATAATGTTTTTCATGTTGAATGAAACCATGGAGAGAATAATAGCTGATATCAGGGGAGAGAACAGGATGATAGATTACTGTTCATGGTTGCATGTTTCTATAGGCACCACAAACATGGCAATTTTCTCTGCCTCCTGATGGAAGGTAGATTCTTTCCAGGCTAATGTGGTATTAATCACAGCTGTCTAAGTCATCACCCTCAGTGACTGTCTTCTTATGTTTCTCACACTGCTTCTCAGAGTACAAACGGATGATGATAGAGAGAATGACTCGGTCATTCAAGGCCAGATTTGGACCCTTCAGCATCCAAGCAAGGAAAAAATCTCACCTACAATCCCTGATCTGAGGAGGCAGAGAAAGAGGGATCACCCCAAGGTTTGCTGACTATTCAGAGTAGCTTAACTTGTGAGCTCCAGGTTCAGTGAGAGACTCATATCAAAAAATAAGGTGAAGAATGATTAAGGAGTATACCAATGAATGATATACATCTCTGACCTTCAACATGCATACATGTGCACGTGTACCTGTTTGAACAGAGAGAGAGAGAGAAAGAGAGAGAGAGAGAGAGAGAGAGAGAGAGAGAGAGAGAGAGAGAGAGAGAGAGAGATGGGGGCGAAAAAGAGAAAGAAAGAGAGATGAATGATAAAAGTTAAATGAGCAATGGTGAAATCCATGCATAAGGAAGAGCTCATATGCTTGAAAGTTAGTTCTCCCCATTTATTGTTCTGTAGTCATAAAAATAATCATTTTGCCTCTCTGGGCTTTCTTTTGTATTCCTTCATAAAGGAAGGGCTAATAAAGCCATGGCCATCCCATTCCATGGACCAGCAGCATCAGTAGCAATGGCATCATCTAACAGCTCGTAAGATATGTAGAGTCTTTAGACAGGCCCTAAACCTGGTGATTCACAACAAGCATGGAGGGGCCTCGAAAATCTGTTTGAGCACACCTAAAAATGATTTTAAGGAAGGTTCAAGCTTGAGAACCCTAAAAAGTTTCTGCTACTTTCCCATGTTGCTGCTTTGTTCTGGAACTAAAGAAAGGTGAAAAATAAAGGCAAAGTGGCACAGCATTAAATAATATTTTCAGAGTCAAGCATCTCAATGATAGTTGATAATATCATTTCTCCTTTTTCCTCCCTAGACTGTTCTTTACCATCTCACTGTTAAATCACAGGTATTAGATCATTGAACTTGCATTCTTTGGTAAACTTTTGAACTACTCAGGGAAACTCAAGAGCCCAGGTTTACCCAAGGCTGAATGAGTCATAATCTGTGTCTTTAGTTGGGTCACAACTGATTAAAATATTTTATTGACTCAAAAGATGCCTCTCTCTTTTGAGGCATCTCTCTTTCCCTCCCTGTTTGATTTCTTTCTATGCATACCCTTACTTTTCTTTACAGACCTTCCCTCTTCAAGATGCTCACATTTTATAGCGATGATGCTTTAATTTAGGCTTTCTTTCAGATTTAATATATTTTACAGTACTCGGTGACTTGATTAAATATCATAATCTGAAGAACCAGAAGCCGGAGAGGTTGTATTCTTCACTAGCCCTTGTGGGAGGTAGTAAGATACAGTCAGCAGTCTTGAGTTCAGCTATCCATCATTCATTAGGTTAGAGTTCTAATCCCAGCTCAGTTCTCTATTAATGACTGACAAAGAAATACACTGAATCTCCCAGAACCTCTTTTAAATGAAAACACTCATACTTTTTATTTCTGGAGGAGAGGGATGTAAGCTTTGAATTAGTAGAATTAAATAGAAAAGCTCAGATTCAGGAGGAAAGAAATTATAATGGCTTTATTAAAGCCACTCTTTCCCTACCCTTGACTTGGGACTTTTCCAAGGGCTTGCCTCAATCACTTGCCCCCTAGCTCTGTGCTGCAGAAAAATAAGGACCATTATCCACATTTCCTAGCAAGATCTGTATGGTTTTATTAGAGAAGCAAATAGCAGATCACTTCACTCACTCCTCAATAAATGTGTTTATTACCCTGTAAATTCCAACATATCAGTAGCTTGTTATAGAGAGAAAAGGTCGCCGCCAAGAAAGATATGTCATTCCACAGGAAATTTGGGTTTAATATATACAAGGGAGCCAGCACATGGAAATCTCTTTGGAATGATAAAGTTCTATAATGAAAAATACCACTACAATACTAGACTCATTTCAGCAGATAAATATTTAATATAGATCATCCAAGATTAATTGCCTACTGAAATGTGCCTGTCCTCTGGCTGAGGAGGAAAGAGAGCATCTTTACGTCCATTTATGACAATGTTTGAAACAGACAAAGCTGAGCTTGTCTGAGGTTCATTTTTCCTACCATGGAGCAATGCATCACAAAGTTCCCAAGGCCTCCTGCTTGCCTCTGGCATCCTACTGCAGTGTGGCATGGATAGCCACTCTTTTGCATACTAATTAAGTTCTTACAAGCTTGAAGAAAAAAGTAGAATTCAATAGAACCACTGAAATCAGTACCTGGAGAAAACTAATGCGGAAAACCTTTTGGTTCTTTTGGGGCTGATGCAGAATGGATATGAAAGCTGGGAAAAGTACAAGGATGGGAAGAGGGAATCAAAGTAAAGAATGAAACAAAAATACTGAGAAAGCTCATCCATGGGAAGTTAGATAGATCTGAGTGTCTTCGTGTACATATGGGAAAGTACTGACACTGGGATCTGTTAGCTGACTTACACAAGTCCCAGACACGCTAGCAAGTGGTGGAGATAAAATTTAAGTTAAAATCTTTCTCATTATAGATACGATCTTCTGTTCTTGTGGTTGTGAAAATTTTAACCTTAGGGATTAGTGACATGGATAATTGTCCAGTTTAGGCTTTTGGGTCCTAAGACTTTTACCACTAATATACTGCTGCCTCCTTCCCTCCTCTCCTACTTCCTCCCCTCCCCTCCACTCCTTTCCTCATCCCTTCTCTTTTCTTCCCCTCAGTTCTTTCTGTTGTCTTTTCCTTCTTTCCTTCCTTCCTTCTTACATGACTATTTAATAGGGTTTCTTGTAGTCTCAATGATATTTCTGGACCTCAGTAGTAGTTTTTGAAATTTAGGAAGGTGTTAAACAATACCAGAGGCTTTTTGTTTAATAATTATTAGAAGCTCATTTCTAATTCATTTTTAGAAATAGGATCCAACTTATACTAGAAGGATGAGTTATCACCAAACCAATTAACATAAATTTAAATAGAACCAGAAAAATACCTAGGCAAAAAGTTGGCTGCCAAGTCCTATTCACCATCTCCTGCCAGTATCATCCTCACAATAGGTGAAAACTTCAATAAATGTATGTGACCTAGGCACTCTGCATTCTCTTGCTGAGGAGAAAATGTATTAGACAGATTTTGAGCACTTTGCCAGAGTAAAAGATTCTATGGGATACTTAACATGAAGTTGGATGTATTTATTTTTCACAGTATCATCAAACACCCTGGTGACTTTACCTTGAGGAAAGCATGGAGAAATTTGAGTTAAGAGGGAGAATAATAGAACACCTTGCTAATCTTCTTTAATCTATCTCTCCTCTCTGGGGACCCAATGCTGGGTTACTCCGAATGTTGTTCAGGGTTGTAGCACATTTGGATTTCAAATAATTTGTAAGGTCCTTTAACTCTCCCATTTGAGTAAGTTCAGACTTTTGAGAGACCTGCTTCCAAGGAACAATTCTTGAATAACATCCTAAATATATCATTGTGGGATGAAACTCCCGCATTATCTGACTCAGAGATAGTTTTTTTTTTTTTTTTTTTTTTTTTTTTACCTTTATTCTACATGGTCTCTGGAAACAGAGGGCTCTAAGCTTGAGTTTAGCTCTCAGTGTTTTCTGTGTTACCTAGAAAAAGCTCATCACTTCTATGAGCTACAACTATCTCACTGGTATAAATTTATAAACACATGTCTGTGGTAGGGTATTTGTAATAATTTGACTGGTGACATACATCAGAACATAGAGTCTTCTACACTGGACTTGACCTGTAATTAACAGAGAAGCAAACAGATAAGACAACCCAGATGATTAAAAATTCAAAGCTTTCCAGGACCACAGCATGGGACAAAACCGGTCTCGCTGAACATAATGGACAATGAGGACTACTGAGAACTGAAGAACAATGGCAATGGGTTCTTGATCCTATTGCACGTAATGGCTTTGTGGGAGCCCAGGTAGTTTGGATGCTCACCTTAATAGACCTGGATGGAAGTGGGTGGTCCTTGGACCTCCCACAGGGCAGAGAAACCTGCTTGCTCTTTGGGCTGAGGAGGAAGGAAGACTTGATTGGGGGAGGGGGAGGGAATGGGAGGTGGTGGCGGGGAAGAGGCAGAAATCTTTAATAATTAAATAAATTAATTAATAAAAAAAAAGAAATATGTTTCAAACGCACAAGCACCACAGTTACCATCTTCATGATGGAGTCAGAGTAGCAAGCATACTCAAAGGTGGTACGGACAATCCTTTCACCAGTTCATTCTTGATTTTAGCAAGACATTTAAATTTTTAAATAAAAGTCAGACATCTGTATTTTTCTCTGAAATACTTCAAATTTCGATAAAGCTGTTACTTTAAAAACTCATCGTGAGCCAAGAAAAGCATGTCTTTGGGCCAAGGTTTAGGTACTGTATTGCAGCTTGAGAACAAGACTCCCGGTTGTTAAGTGCCTGAGTATTGATATGCAAGGTCTGTTTCCCATAACCTTTCTTTAGCTTTACCTTACCAAAAAGATTCATTTAAGGATAAATCACTTCAACCTAACAGCAGCTTTCTGTATACAATTAACTCACTTGGAATAATGCCATCAGAATATGAGTCTTAGAGACTTGGTATGTAAAAGGTAACAAACCCAGCTCAGTATCATTTTCTCTTTAAAAAAAAAAAAAAACAAAAAAAAACTATCAAAATAGGCACAAATGCATAATTTGATACATATAAAAAACAATGTTGGGCATTTTGGAGAAAACAACTTAATTTCAACAAGGGCTTTGACCTAAAATGGCTAGAGAACATTATGTTACTGAAGAGAGGGGAAGATATCCAAAATCACAATTCAGAAAAAAGTAACATTATTTAGGAATTTAAAAGCTAATAAAATTATCACTGTTTAATATATATGATATATTGAAGGGAGAAACAAAGGTAACTTTGTGAGATATTATGAAATGTTTTTCTTTAGCTTTAGAATGTGCCAAGCATGTAGTAAATAAAGGTATACCTTACTCTGGAAAGAAATTTAATAGAGAGAAAATGAGGGGCCTACTAAGCTGGACTACTGGAACTTCCACCTGTAGCACAATTTCTAGTTGAT
Source organism: Chionomys nivalis (assembly GCF_950005125.1). Taxonomy (NCBI): domain Eukaryota; kingdom Metazoa; phylum Chordata; class Mammalia; order Rodentia; family Cricetidae; genus Chionomys; species Chionomys nivalis. The sequence goes on along the minus strand of NC_080096.1, from coordinate 75,591,509 downwards.
CTTAATGAACGAAAACCCAGAGTCAGATATAGAGATATCTCCAGATATAAAGCTGGAGATCAGAGAAGCAGAGCAGTATATGACTAAACAGATATTTGACCTCTACCAATGCTCCGAACAAACGGGTGATCCTCAGAGTCTAGGAGACTACATTGTGTCTCCACAAAACCTCAGACTCCACAGTCCAGTGAATTCCTGTCTCTTCTCCTTTATATTCCTCAGCCTATCCAACCATATTACTACTGTCTCAACCTCCCTAGTGCTAGGATTAAAGGTATGTGACTCCAAAATACTTAGTTTAAAGGTGTGTTCCACTACTCCCTGCCCTCTAGTGGCTTAGCTCGGCACTCCCATCTTCAGGCAAGCTTTATTTATTAAAATACAAATAAAATATTACTACATCCACCCTTGTACTCAGGAGGCCATTGATTTTTATCAAACCTAGGGCACAGCACACGCTGTAACTCTTAGTCACATTCCCAGTGTAAAGCATGCCTGCGCATACACACACACACACACACACACACACACGTAAGAAATAAATAAAATTAAGCTGAATTTCGTCTTAGAAAATTAGTTAATGTTTTGTGATTCATAAAAAGAAATGATCTAATTAAGTTAGTGTTACAAATTGGGGACTAAGAGAAAGAAGTTAATGACAGGAACTAGAAAAGCATCTTCTAAAAGTGGTACGAGAAAGGAGAGCAGAGGTGAGGTTCAATGACCCGCTTGATAGACAGGGCTAATAGCTGTCTAAGGTCTTGTATTGGTTTGTTTTAGAATTCTCCTTAGGTATAGCTAAAGCACATATAGTCCAGCTACATCAGGTAGATTGCTAAGTGTCTAGCAAGATAATAGTTACTCATTCTAGGTTTTTCATTAACTCAGAAATCTACAAGAATGTACACATGTGTCAATGAACCACTGACATAACTGGAGAGTCTGCTGTCTCTGTTTTTAATAGTTCTTATAACCCAATCATCTTAAGTTTGAAAATCTGATACATTCTTCTAAATTCCCTAGGCTCTTAGACCGGCAGCTCTCAACCTTTCTAATGCTATGACCCATTGCAATAGTTCTTCATGTAGCATTGTATCCTACCATAAACTTATTTTCATTGCTGCCTCATAACTGTAATTATGCTATTGTTATGATTCATAATATAAATATGTGATATGTGAATTGTTTTAGGTGACCCCTGTGAAAACGTCATTTGAGCCCCAAAGAGATTACAACCACAGGGTGAGAACTATTGTCTTAGACCAAGCTATATGCTGTCTCTCGCAAGCTTGAAGGTTACAGCATCTTCATTGGCACAGGTTTTCCTATATTTCACATTTTATCCTTGATTCAGCAAAGATTATCTTTAATAAGTGACTTTGGACATTTTTGTAAAAGCAACCAAGGCAAGTTGTTTGCTATCTATCTGATAGATACTTTTAAATTAGTTCTTCTTCTTCTTCTTCTTCTTCTTCTTCTTCTTCTTCTTCTTCTTCTTCTTCTTCTTCTTCTTCTTCTTCTTCTTCTTCTTCTTACTTCCTTCTTCCTATTCTTATTCCTTGTATGAGATCTCTGTACATGTTCATGTTGGTGTATGTATTGAAGGCAGATGAGTGTGCATACATATTTGCAAGTTGGAATCTGATATTAGATATTTTCCTTGAATACTTTTCACTTTATTTTTGGAAACAGTCTCTCATTGAAACCCCATTTCTTGGATTCAGCTAGACCAGGGAACAAATGAGTTTTAGGGATTGACTTGTTCTGTCCAGGCCCTGAACACATTTTCCCACACTTCCTAGCACTGGGTTTATAGACATATGCCATATATTGTACATGAATGTTATATCCTGAACTGGTCATTGCAGATGTATGACAAAAATTATACAGACTCATCTATCTCTGCAAACCTTTATTCATTTTAAAAGAACAACATAGCTAGATGTAGTGAAACTTGCCTGCAATCAACATATTAAATTTAAGGACAGCCTGGGTTGCCTGAGGAGAATGTGGCAAATGATCAAATCAAGAAATAAGCACAAGCCGGGCGGTGGTGGCGCACGCCTTTAATCCCAGCACTTGGGAGGCAGAGGCAGGCGGATCTCTGTGAGTTCAAGACCAGCCTGGTCTACAGAGCTAGTTCCAGGACAGATATATAAACAGGACAAGGGAAACAAAATGTAAAAATTATATCTCTCTGTCTAATGTGAAGGTGGCCACAAACAAAGATGGAAATACATATAGGGTCGGTGTGGTGCAGGACAAAACAGTGACCAGGAATAAACACAGAGCTACAGCATGACCACCAGTCAATAAAGCTTAACTGTTACTAAAATTTATATTATTGTTGTTGTTTGGTAACTAAAAGGAATGGCTTTACAATGCTGATCATCCTAATGACTTAGGCCTTTAGCCAATTACACTGTTATTATTGATGCCACAGGGAATAAGGAAATGGAAATTTGAGATTTTTTAAAATATCTGATGGCAAGGTACTCTTGGCAGTGAAATTCAAAAACTAGAAGAGTGGAAGAGTTATGAAAGCTAGAGATAGAAATTCAAGCAGTGCTGGGAATCAATGAGAACTGAAGAGTGTGGGTTGCTGTGCTTTTACAGGAATGATGAAGGAAAGAAACACAATGTTAAATATTTGGAAAAGAAGAGCCTCAAGTATATTAGTTAGACAAAAGAGTGACCTCTGGATTGATGTGTGAGTTTCCACTCACGTAGCAGATCTCATATATATATTAGTAAAGATCTTTAACCTATGTTCACAAATTACAAAAATGTATCTTTCCCAGGCATGAAACAGTCCTGTAGCTGGTTACAAATTCAGTTAACACCATTTATAAAGATTCTTCTATGCAATTAACCAAAAAACAAACAAACAAACAAAAAAACCAAAAAAAACAAAACTACCAAGAAAGATAGCCCCAGGTAGTCAACACTGTGAAAAGTTACTGAAGCCAAAGTCTGACTTGGTCAAACATTCTGCCTCCAAAGTCTATGGAAACTAAAATTACTGTGTTGCTAAGAGCATGACAGTCGCCCTCAGTCTCATCAAGGTGTTCTATGTCTGGAAAATCTAGCCATTAAAGTCTTTTTCCAAAATTATCTTCCAGCAAATACCAGCAATGATCTCTTTAGAAATAAATCTCAGGAAGAGCTTTGTTCCCCATTCATGTTCTGTGTAAAATTTCAAAGCTTCCAATGCATAATAGTTACTATCCCAATGTCAGTAGATATTTTTGCTTGCTATGTCTAAAAAAAAGTTGCCAAGTAGTGCTAAAAATTCAGATGAGAATGGCAAGTGCATGGAGAAGAAGCTGAGACACCCAAAGGCGTCTTTCACCTGGACTTGTCTCTCAGATACATGTGGGTGGTGTTCAACCAAAGAAAAGGATTCGAAAATGGGAGAGAATTATAGAGTATGCTGAAAGAGAAGTGTATAATAGGTACAGCCATGACCTTCTCTCTACCATCCTCCATCTGCAAGAGACAAAAGGAAATCTGTGCTGAGGCAAAGCAAGCTGGCTGTGTTTAATGATACATCAGACTGCGAATTTCAGGAGAGGAATCTTCGTTAGAAAAATACTTTATTCGTAAAGTCCAAGGATGTCAGTCAAGAAAAGCAGTAATTTTTTGAGACAGGAGGGTAACCATGGTACCAAAGTATGTAAGGAAAGAAAGGCTCCTGGAAAACATTTAGTTCTATTACCTCATTTCAGAGATGAATAAGAGAGCCCTGGACTTAGCCAATTACGTTTCATAATTTAGGTATAAAGCTAGGATCTAAAACCAAGTGTTGTAGTAGCTCTTGTTAGTATATGGGATGTTTCTCAAGATATGTCTAGATGAAGATACTTTTAAATGTGAGTCATTTTCAGAGCAGAAAGAAAAATGTAACAACATTAGCTGTATATGCTTTCAGTGTAGCTTTAAAGCATTATTTTATAACTGTTTACTTGTCTGTCATTAACACTATGCCATTAGCTCCTTCAGCTAGGAGGTTATGTTACTTACTATTCATATCCATGGTAACCAGCAGAATGTTTGGCACAAAATAGGGTTTGAATGCCTGCATTATGAAAGGATATGCAAATGATTGAAATGAAGAGAGATAAACACTAGGAGGTAAGACACTGTTCTTCGTCTATGTGTTCCTTAAATTCAGCCTTTAATGCATCCTTCCAGGCAGAAAAATGTCTGCCAACCTGCCTAAATAGTAAGTAATGGTTTCTTTCCTTCAATAATAGATGTCTCATGTCTATATCAGAGCTAGCTAGACCAAAGTTTTATGTTAAAGGGATATAAGTTTGGGATATACTTAATAACACAAAGAAGTTTGTATGAAAACTTTCTTCTCCCCGTCCTTCTCTTTATCTTTCTCTCTTCCTTCCACCTTCCTTTCTTCGTTTTCTCCTCATCCTTTCTTTTTGTGTTTCTTTGTTATGATTATGACTATATAAATGTCAAATTTTAACAACGTTCAAGCACATAGGAAGCCGGGCAGTGGTGGCGCACACCTTTAATCCCAGCACTCTTTAGGCAGAGGCAGGCAGATCTATGTGAGTTCAAGGCCAGCCTGGTCTACAAGAGCTAGTTCCAGGACAGACTCCAAAGCTATAGAGAAACCCTGTCTCAGAAAACAAACAAACAAACAAAAAAGAACATAGGAAAAATTATTCAGAACTCAGGTAATTAGCAAGAATTTGTAGAATATAACCATGTATTTACTGATTCAAGTGTTGATTGACAATTATCTGTCGGCTCTCCACACTACGTGTGTGTGTGTGTGTGTGTGTATGTGTGTGTGTCTGTGTATCTCTGTGTTTTATGCAATTTTGGCTTTAAATAGGTAACAGGAATTAAGGGAAAATCAAATACATGACCCTACCAAGTTTCCATTATTGTTTAAAATTTCAAAAAAAAAAATGTGCTTTTTGAAGAGTCCCAGTACACGCTATGAATAACCAGTAGACTTAAAACGAATCCTCCTCCCACAAAGCCAGTGTGTGCAGTAGGATCAAAAACCCATTGCCATTGTTCTTGAATGGTCTTTGGACTTCCCCCAGGGCAGGGAACCCTGATTGCTCTTAGGGCTGACGAGGGAGGGGGACTTGACTGGGGGAGGGAAATGGGAGGTGGTGGTGGGGAGGAGGCAGAAATCTTTAATAAATAAATAAAAAAAATCGTTCTTATTTGTAAGTGATATGTTCTCTGTATAAAATACAAACCAAAAACCCAACAACAACAACAAAACCTTCTATAACTAGTAAGTGATTTGGGTTTGGAAGATTCTAAGAGAACTTGAAATCTATATACCAATAATAAACACATAGAAAACAAAATGAAAAACACAATACTATTATTTGCAATCCCATTAAAAATAAACACTTAGGTATAAACCTAAAAAAAAATAAATAAAATAAAATGAATCCTCCTCATCGCTGGAGTGTGCTTTGTTATAAAAATGCCCAAAGGAAAGTGTTAAGATAAAAACCTCTCATGATTATATTCTAATCCAAGAATTAAGAAAAAGGAAAATAATCTCTGTTTTTTTATGAAATTTGAATATTCTTCATTGTTGATTCTTGTGTTTGCAGAAGCTGCTCTCTAAGATTCATCTTTGAAAAAGAGTGAAAGAGGCAACACTAATTTATCTAAACTGAGTGCCAATGATAAAAAAGGGTTCAACAAACAAAAAGTCATCCATGAAACAGTTAAATCAGTACCTAATGTCATGTGAGAAGCTTAGATAGAAGGTAACGCATAGAATTTATAATAGGCAAGTCACTTGACATAGAGCCTCGGCTTCCTCATCCATAAAATGTGTTACCATTACCTCCCACATTAAAGAACGTGTTTTTGAACTTTAGAATATTATGTACATTTGGCATATTTGCATATGAAGAAGAAGAATTGGAAGTGAGAAAGGGAAAAAAGGAAGAGGCACTGTGGTGTTATTTAGAGCAAAAACTAGTCTTCCTCCAAAATCCAGTACAAAGTAAGGCGATTTCTTACCTCCCCTTAACTCAATATATTACTAGAAGAAAATTTAAAAGGTTTTAAGTTCGAGGAATAAAATTATCAGTTTGCAAATGATATATTTTGAAAACTGTGAAGTCACAATAAATTATCTCAGGATTTGTCAATGAATTTGCTAGATACAAAATCAGTGTAAAAAGCCTTTAGCGTTTCTATACACTAACAATGCGTTGCCTAAAAATGAAATTAAAGAAAACTATTCAGTTATAATTGGCAAGAAAATGAATAAAAAACTGAGGAATAGATGTAAGCAATGAAGTTCTAGATATTGGCACTAAAAAGCATGAGACTGGGGGGAAAGAAACTAGCTAAACAAGATAGCAGTATATGGAAAGACAGCCCTTGCTCACTTATTGAAAGATTTAATATTGCTAAATTTATCATATTGCCCAGAGTGGCATACAAATTAAATGCCCTTCCTATTAAGTTTAATGATATCCCTTTATATAAATAGAAAAAATAGACCTAAAATATACACACAACTGCTAATGTTCCAAATGGTCAAAGAAGTGGCAGGCACGAATAATAAGTGTGGAGGCATAACATTTACTGCCTTGAAAGCATATTACAAAGCCATAGTAATAAAAACAACATAATACTTGCCTAAAACCAGACATACAGATCACTGTAACTTAGTAGACAAAGCAGCTGCATAGGCGTATATGTTTATTCTATCTTTGAGAAATTTGCTAAGGATAAGCAATAGGTAGTAGGTTTCATGATTGCCCTACCCAAACCTCTAGTGTTGCATAAGTGCAAATCAAGGATCATGTAACAATGGTGAGGTGACAGATGATGAGCAACAAAGCTGACCATCTTAGACTAAGGTTTCTTCCTTGACAGACCACTCTCTCAAGTCAGTTCCCAACACTGTTCTCAGACTTCGGAAGAAGACTCCCTAGGTTTCAGTTATCTGACCTCTTAGCTGTGTGAACCTGGGCAAATTTAGTTTCTGAGTCTCTGTTTGCTCGTGCGTGAGATTGGAGGAAGTAGTTACCACAAGCTACATATACCTGCAGGCACTACTAATCCCATGTCATTTCGCCGTCATATCAATGCCCCCATCATAGTTGTTTATAAGGTGTTATCTTCTTGATTTCCATCCTAGGTTAAATAATTCCAAATGACTTTGTTCTTGTCGTCTTTGTTTCCATCTCACTTGCAACATGAAGACTCGGAAAGACACATTCTACTAGTGTTCCACTTCCTGAATAGTCTTCCTGTGGGACCCCCCATATTCTAGTGGTTTTGGCCATCAACCTTTTTTATAATACTAATAAAAAACAATTTAAGATCTAGTTCTGCTGACGCTAACTGTAGTAAGGACACTGTGCCTTACGAAGGAAGAACAACACAGTGCCCATTTTCCTTTTTCTGATAAATATGGATAGGCCTGCTTCTCACAATATCTTTTGGCAAAACAGAAGGATATTGAACTCATTATGCTGAATATAAAGTAATCTTCTCATCGGTCAGTTTGCTTGGGGTCAACTGTTCTAACACATTATTCTGAACGTCTGAAAGAATAGATATCTAATGGTCCATCTCCAATATTAGAGCTACTGTTCATTTTGTTATCCTAAAACGATATTCTGAAATCAGCCTATTCAAATGTAATTATCCTGTGCACTATCTTGTATCAGTGCAGCAAAAAGAATCTAACCCCAGTATCCAAATGCCAGTACACAACAATAGCACTCATATTAACATGAAGATGCAGGATTTACTCAACACATTTAGTTTCACTTTCTCTTTCCAGCATCAGACTGTGTCTCTGTGGGAGAGATAAAAATGATAAGTTGTTCTTTAGAAAGAGTGACTAAAGGTTCAGAAAGGATAAATCACTACTCAGGTATCTAAGACAAAATACTATAAATCTTAAATATAGAAATGTTTTACAGATTGAATCATCTCCATGTCTTCTTATGTTTTTTTTGTTGTTGTTGTTCTTGGTAGCTGCTATTACTGAATACTATTTGTACCCTCAACACATCGTATACTGGTATCTTTGAAGCCCCTCACACAAGATGGTGGTGTTAAGAAAGAGGAAGCTATAATAGCTAAGACCTAATGGGAAGTACTGAATTCTTGGAGTTTCTATCATTGAAAGGAATTAATGTTGGTATCATGGAACAGACTTATACTCTCAAGAAAGTAGAGTATAACTTCCTCTGTCTTAGATAACTCTTTTAGTAAATTCAAGGAAAGCAGAATTTCCCTTCTAAGTATTTCCACCATGATGGCATCCACCACTTTGTGATGAAGGTAAAAGGAGACCCTCACCAGAGTCAAGTTGATATTGGCACCAAGGTCTTAGACCTTTAAAATGATAAGCTAAATAAAGTATTTTCTACACAATGTATAAAAATACAAGTATTTCACTATAGCAGCATAAAATGGTATATGACACAATTGTCATAGTATTCGCTCATGTTTCACAAAAAAACTTAGGGCATCATTTCAGACTGTGACTTAACCCAATTCATGTATTCATGCTACAAGCCTTACACCAAATTTCCCTAGAGCTAAGTCCCCTGATCTACTTTAACTCAGTGACCTTCACCATTATCCTCTTCCAGTTCTCTAATTCCTCTCTTAGCTACTCTAGAGCATGTCATCTCCCTAAACCTTCCAATTCTGACACACATCAAAACATCCCAGTCTCTGGCTTAATTATCACAACACCTGCTTTCCCTCTAAGACCTCAAAGTCTGTGACCTTCAATAACTCTATATAGTGTCTACCACCTTCACCTCTCTTCACATCTGATTTGCATTAAAAAAATCCAACCATATATCTATTTTTACCAATATCCTTTTAGAATACATTTTAACTGATTATGGCCTCATGATTTGACACATGTATACATTTTAGAATGGCTAAATCAAAGTAATTAGCATATATATTGCCGAACATACTTATTTTTGTAGGATAAACACTCAAACTTTACTTTTTATAAGATTTTCAAGCATACAGTACACTATTATTAATTATAGACATAATACTTAATAACAGCAGATTTTGGGATTCAGTCCTCTAACCAAAATTAAATTTTTCTGTATTTGAGTAGGAGTCCTCTAACTCCCACATTCTCAGCCAGTGGCAGCTAAAATTCTATTATCTACTTTTAGTAGTTCGGCAGTCTTAGGTTCCACACATATAAGAATGTGAGGTAGTAAGAGTTTGTCTTTTTGTGTATGGCTTATTTCACTGACTAGAATGCCATCCAGGTCTGTCAGTGTGGTCACAAATGGGAGTATTAATTTTTTTTAGGGACTGAATACTGAATAATATTCCACCATATGCACATATATCACATTTCCTTTATTCATTTGTATATTGTTGCACACAACTCAATTCCATATGATAAATAATGAAACAAAGGATATGGGATTTTAGATAACATTTTGATATACTAATTTCGTATCATTTACCTTACAGACATATTTAGTTATAGAATTTCAGGTTCACACTGTAGTTTTAATTTTTATTCAGTATTCTCAATTCTCTTTACCTAATTTATCTTTCCCCCTCCCATGAACACCAAACACTATCATCACCCATATTTCATCATTAAAGCTTTTCAGTTACTCTGGAGTGGAATATCTCAGTTTTAAAGTCTACAGTCATTATAAATAAACTGCTCGCCAACCTTATGAAAGCCTTGCTTCCTGAAATTTTGTTTTTGTTTTGTTTTATTTTGTATTGTTCCTGTTTTTATTTCTTTAGCGAGGAACTTCCACCAGTCTGCTGGTTGACAACTCCAAACAGTTCCAAAGAGTGCATTTTCTAGCTCTCCCTGGTATCATTCTTTACACTCACAAGTCATAGCAAAGATGTGCAAGGTCCCTCCAAATTCTAAACAGGAAAATCTATTTATTATCTCCACCACCCTTTTTTTTCTTTCTTCCTTTTATAACTAAAAGACATGCCTCCTTTGACGCCTGTGTTCTCCTTCTTGCATGCTCGGCAATTGCTTTGTCCAGACTAATCCCACTTTGAGACACAGACTCAATCACTCCTATAAATGTCCCATCTCTCTCCAAAATGAAAAGAAAAAAATAAAATGTCTTCATTTCACATCTCTACTCCATTCTTGGCTGAACTTCAGTAAAATATAAAAATGAAACCTCCCCCTATTTCTTCTTATGTTTCAGCCCACTGCAATCTAGCATCTTTCCCTAAAATTTTACTTAAAGAACATTTGAAAACACAAAGACTTTTAAGTCTATATGTCTGTCTTCAGGTTCTGCTAGGTGAAGTATATGAGAACTCCTGAGGGCTTGTTGTTCATGCCACCTCTCCAAGTGTCCCTTTATTTTAGACTCTACCATAGAAAGCATCTATGGTGTTTCTTCCATATGCTTAGCTCTGTAATTTTCAATGTTTTTCTTTGCTCATGCTAAGAAGGCTTTTCATGAATGAACATGTACCTAGGAGCTGTCATTGGAGGCCTGATGGCTGTAAATACTCTAATATGTTGCCCAACTCTGTTTCAAGAGCTCACACCATTCTACAATTGACTATCATGTTTCTATCTGGATAATCTGCATAATATAAATTCAATATTTTCAAAGCTCACTCATCATGTTGAAATATATACAGCTTCAAAAATGTATTACTGAGGTCTACATCTTGAAGAAAAATATCTCCAGCTACTCAGTGAAGCAAGTCAACAATGCTCACCTGTTTCCCGTTCACCCCAGAACTTATGATTCCTTGCTGAAAGTATAGTTTTGACATTTCCCTTAGGTGGCAAATTTTTGCTCTCCATCTCCAGATTCAAGCACTCACCAAATGCTGACCCTTCTGATTCCTTAAATTATCTCAGGTGATAATTACACTCATATAAAATTCTCAAAATGACAAAATCATGCACGCGTGCACACGCACACATACACACGACCATACTTGTATGTCAGAGTTTAGTGTTGTAGCTGATGAAAGAGTAAAGTCTGACTTAGAGAGTTACACAAGGCATCTTGGTGTGAGAAAACTGATCTTGATTGTAAGAGGCCACTTTACCATCTTGGAGACTCCTTATCAAGTTATAACAGTTCAGGATAATATATTTGAAAACATCACAGTCTCCATTTCTGCTACTTCTTTCCATGTGATTTTTTTTTTCTTTTCTAGAGCATTTTGTAACTTCCGGTTTTCCCCAATCATTCCACTCTTTACTTTAAAAAGAGCAACCTAAGACACTGGTAGAGGTTGTGCTGCAACAGCCCACATCCTCTGAAAGGCTAGTTGTTACTCCCAGGATACAGTTGGCAAATTCTGCACTGAGATTTTCACAAAAACAGCAGGACATGTCAACTGTCCCAAAGAAATAAGTGGCACTTAATGTTTTGGGGGACTACAAGGGAACACATATAGGTTTGCTTTCAAATGTGGAGTAACTTTGTGAAGTAATACTTTGCACACCTTGCAAATTACAAAATCTTGCCCAAAAAGAATGGTTGGCATGACATGAAGAAGGCAGCATTAGAGGTCAAAGTGTGAAAAGTAGTAAGGAACTGTGCTTATCTGAGAATTAGATGAGATTGCTACTCTTCCTCTAGTTTTGCATGCATTATTTTTTTTCTTTAAATGACCAATAAGCATACCAGAACATAAATACTGTATTAAATTGTTTTGTTATGATCAATTAATAAACATAGTTATTAGTCTTTCTTTGGCCTAGAGGAAATACACCAAAAGTTCACTGAAGCAATAAGATCTTGAGTCACGGTAGGGAATCATGGGAGCCTTTGCCTTAAGATAAGGTTCAAAGTAGTTTATATAAAGTGCATGGGGCTTTCTAACCTGACAGTGCTTCTTACTAACTGCTGGCATGCTAATATATTTTTCTGTGGCAACTCATACTAAACTACTTGAGACTCCTTCAAACATATGCATGCACATGTATGTGTACACATGAGCACATGCAAACACACCTGCACACACACACACACACACACACACACGAGTTTTCCTTGATCTTGCAGGACTGATTTTAGAGCCCTTTCTTGACGTTACTGGCCCATTTCTAGCAGTCCTCACACTGTAGGTAAGTTTGGCTTTTTTTCTAGCTCTTCCCAGTTGTGTTTTGGTGCTCTTGATGGGTCACTATTGATTTAATGACATTAAAGACTAGCATAGCATTTGCAGATAGTATGGGCCAACAAGTGCACAGGCACTTCCTTCTTTTCATAAAGCACAGCAATCACAAGCCATCTTTCAACACTGAGACTCTCCTGTTATTTGTATTCAGTTCCTTTCTTTTAATTCAAAGCACACTCCCCTGTCAATATGAAATAAAATGGCTGTCACATGAGAAGCATAGAGGCCTGTCACAAGCTCTCAGGGAAAGAAGCGGCACTTTGCTGACCCTCTTTGAAAAACAAACCTACAATTGCATTAAGCAGAGCTCCCTCTTACACTAACACACACACACACATACATACACACACAAACACCTCACTCTGAGAGTTGCTGATTGCTGTGAACACAGGTGGGAAACCATTTCCAGGGGCCTAAGGTCTCCAGAGAACATACATCAAAGATAACCTAACAAGCATCCTGAAGCAAGAACTAGAAGATGAGATGTCACAGATTGCCTTGGACTAATTAATTACAAGATTGAAAATCATGGGATGTAGAATATATCATGAATTGATGAATGTATGCCAATAGCCTGAAGATATTTTACCATTGTTTTAGCTTCTTATTCATATCACATGGGACCTCAGGGTATCAGAAATATCTGTCTCTTTGGTCTTATATCTCGGTGGTTTTGTTAGTAGCATCCTCTTGGTCGAAGAATGGTACACAGTCTACCCTGAAAATTTATCAATTACACAGAACTCATGTTCTGGAAGTTAAACTAAGACATCTCAAAAAGAGTCAATAATGTAGAATCTCCCGGTCTCTGTGCCCCAGCTACTTGTTTCTGCCATCAGTCTTAAAGTACTTATACCATGTTATCGTATAGTCTCTTTGCAGTTTTTCCCAATAACTTTTGAATTATCCCTTTGTTGAAGAAGTTGGAGCTCAGTGAATTTAAGCTACATATTTAGGACTTATTTATGACTCATAGTAAGGCTAGCCTCACTCTAAGTACTTGTGAAGCTCCGCTGACCACTTTAGGGTTCCCATAAGTTATATACTGACTTCCATCTGGAGTCTCAATCCAAGTGAGCAAGGAAGAGTCAGGTAGATATGAAGGGTAGAATTCAAAATTATTCTTTAGACCGGTGGTTCTCAATCTTTCTAATTTCATAATCATTTAATACAGTTCCTCATATTGTGGTGACTCCCAAACATAAAATTATTTTTGTTGCTATTTCATAGTCATAATTTTGCTACTGTTATGAAATGTAATGTAAATATTTTTGGAGACTGATGTTTATCAAAGGAGTCATGACTCACAAGTTGAGAATCAATGTTCTAGACAGTCTGAGAATATACTTTTAATGAGACCCAATAATTCTTGTGCCTAGTAAATAGGCCTTGAGAATTAAGGAACTTGTCTGGAGGCAGAAGCCTGAGCATTCTGGTTGCTTTCAAAAAAAAAAAAAAAAAGGTATCCAACAGATTCAGAATTCTGCAAGAAGTATATATCATGCCAAAGGTCCAGAGCATAGAACTGGGGAAGGTAAGTCAGAATGTAACACAGCAAGAAGTCTGCGAAGAGGGAAGCTGAAGCTCAGCTGGTAAGTGGAACTTGTAGTCCATCGACTCGGTCATCATTGATAAAATTCTCCTTTTCTAACCACTATTATAGTGTTCTTCTTTCTCCCTCCCATTCACATCGGTTTCCTGCTTCAGACCTTCACCTTTCTACAATTTTCTTCAATTAATTTTTAACCTACTGAGTCCCAGGAATGATGTCCCTATATATGTGATGAAATCCCTCATAAAGCTGACTCAGCTTCTCCAGGAGCTCTCCTTCCTAGGTAGTGTTTCATCTGCCTGAGATGCTTCTCTCACCGGTTTCAATGATAGCCCAAAACTCCGTGAATACTGGCACACCATCCATTCTGTAAAGAGCCTTTCAAAACTGTGTAATTTCCCTTCCACCTTTTTCCATCTTTAGCACACTAATCTACAGATGGCTTTCCCTCCATAACCATAGTTACTGTAGCATTAGTCAGTAAAGGAGCTTCCCACATGGCACTGGTAATCACTCTTTTGGTCAGTCTTCCTAGAGATACCATGGACTGTTTTCAGTCATGGATAAAAGATTTCTGCTCCCATCCCCCATGAAACAGTTCAATGTTAAGTCATTATAAATTTAGCAAGCAGTTTAAAAGTGAATGTGTAAGTGCAGGTGGTCCAGAGGAAGATTCTCTATCATCTTTTGTTGTGGTATATTTGTACATTGTGTGGAGATATATTGCTTTGATTATTGCAACAAAAGGTTGAATGGTCAATAGCAAGGCAAGGTGCATAAGCAATACTTTCAGGCAGAGAGAAAACTCTGGAAAGAAGATAGGTGGAGATGCTAGCCAGAGGAAGAGGAAGTGGGACATGCAGGAGGAGAGATGATATAGCCAGGAGCCATGACAGGGTAGGATGTAGATGAATAGAAATGGGTTAATGTAAGTTTTAAGAACTAGTTAGGAACAAGCCTAAGCTACAGACCAAACTTTCATGATTAAAAAGATGTCTCTATGTCATTGTTTGGGAGCTGGCTGACAGGACAGAGAAAGACCTATTACAATCCTTAGTTCAGGTTTTGGGGCAGAATCTAAAGTCTTAAGAGCTTAACTGCATGTCTTCTCCAAATTTCCCCTACCATATTAGTAACCATTTGGAGGGTCAGCTTAAAGACCTTGTAACAGAGTGTTCCCTTCAAGAGAATGGGCAAGTAAAATTCATTTTTAGACACTGCTCATGATTAAAGCCAGACAATTATTCTGCAGAGATTTCAATTGTTTGGAACTCATAGAAAATGTTCCAGTACTGTCAGTGGAGCAAAGAAAAATATATTACATTGGTAGTAATTTGGTAGCAATAAAACCATCATTCTTGGAATTGGAAGGTCAATTTTAAATAATCAACACTGCAGATTACTTTTAAATTGTCATGGTACAAAAAAAGTTGTTGGTTATCTTTCTGTACCCATCTCCATTTAGGGAAACTTAACAGGAATTTTGGATCAAGTAAGGGTAGAGATCTCAGCCCCCTACAGAGAACCTGAAATTGGCCATATGAACAAGGAACATTCTTTCATATTCACTTTTTTCTCTTTTTCTGAGCCAAATAAGCATTCTCTAAAAAAGAAAGAAAAATCTTGGTTATTACAGTTGGTCTCAGCTATGTTGTTTACTTTTATTTTGCCTTTCTGACAGAGGTCATATATACCTGACTGAAAGAAAGTATCTAAACATCTTATTTCCTAAAGAATACTTCAGTCAGAGCAGCAACTCTGAGAATGCCCAGAGTAAAGATTACCTGGAATGGATTAGTAACTTTCCTTAAACACTTGTCTAAGTCAAAAATCAAAATGAATTAGGTTCATTTCTGAGTGCCTGCCACCGAGTAAACACCCATACCAGAACATTACCTGAAAAGACCTTTTCCATTTGCTTCTGCAGCAAAACACTTTGAGATCTAACCTCTAAAATATGGCCTTCCTTTAAACCACCTGAACTCAAATTCAAAAAGAAGTAAACCTATGAAAATTTTTATAATATTCTTTTTAACATCCCCTTTTTATTTTTCCAGAAATACAAATTTCTTTCTCAACTTTTACAAACTGATTTCAAAACTGAAATGGAAAATATTTTTAAAAGATATAATAAGCTGAATGAAAGAGCAAAATTAAAGCTTCTGATTCCATTGCTGTCAATTAAACATGAGCTTCAGACCAAAATAACCAGAATAAAAATCCCACGTGATGATGGTACTTTTTAAGTAGGTGCCAGGTACACAACTGGAGCCCAGATCACTTGTAATCTATATTAGCAAAGGCAGCATTTGAGACATCTTTCTCATCAGAAGGAGATAAGTCAAGGAGATTTGGCCAGAAAATAGTCTGGCAGTAATAAAAGTCCTTCAGTAAAGAAGTGAGGTTTAGGTTTCCCCAATGCATATTGACATCATCTGGGAAGCAATAGCATGGTTATATTGTATCAGACTTGCCTATAACAGCATGTATTCTGACATGAATTAAAGTTTTACCTTGCAGATAAAAGAATTTGCAAAGAATCATTGTAAAAAAAAAAAAAAAAACAATGGCAATCATTTTGACAGTGGGTACAGTGCAATATTAGACACTGAAAATAGCAATGTATCATGTTATTTTCTTCATCAATATTACATACAATAGTTATTACTTTTGTTAAGCTCATTATGAAGTTATTATTCCAGAAAATACCTGATGGAGGAGGGTCATCTCTCTATGTGTTACTTACATTGGATAATAAAGAAACTGCACTGGCCCTTTGATAGGACAGAAAATTAGGTGGAGTAGACAGAACAGAATTCTGGGAAGAAGGCAATGAGGCAGATGCTACAGCTCTCCTCTCCAAGATGGACGCAGGTTAAGATCCTTCCCGGTAAGCCACCACCTCATGGTGCTACCCAGATTATTAGAAATGGGTTAATCAAGATGTGAGAATTAGCCAGTAAGAGGCTAGAGCTAACGGGCCAAGCAGTGTTTAAAGAACACAGTTTCGATGTAATTATTTCGGGACATAAGCTAGCCAGGAGGCTGGGAGCCAGGTGGCAGGAACGCAGCTCACTGCTCCTTCTACAAATACCTTTTAATATCACGTAAACTAATAATCCCTACACTGATAGAAATACTCTCCTAGAACCAAGTGTCAAGGCTACACAGAGAATTAGAGGTTTGAGACTTCCTAAGCAGTTTCTTGAATAAAACAGTGATCAGCTTGTCTTTCACATTTACTTTTCTGAAAGTTTCTTACAATGTCTACCTCCTTGAATATCTCTGACTCCCTCATGCATAGTTTCTTCCATACATGATTCATTACTGTATACCAAAGAGTGAGTGTTAGGTTAGAAATACTTCTCATTCATCTTAGAACCCCAGAACAACACTGTATCCACTCATTTATTCAATGAGCTTTACCACAAAACCTATTAAAAACGTTTTGTGTGAAAGACATGAGAGAACATCAATCAGGACTACACATTAGAACTGAGATTAATGAAATTCTGAAATAGATATGGAAGAGAGGCAATTAAATTTGGCTTACCAATATTTGACTTATATTCAACTTTCAGGTGCATGTACCAAGCTCAAAGACAGGATCAGCATAAGCCACAAACCACTTTCATTGACACCTTCAAGGAGAGCTACTCAATTAAAAAAAAAAAAAAAAAAACTCAGCCGCTGTCCTCCCTCTGACTCAACTTTTTAGAATCGAAGTGCATAATGACACCCTAATTTTCCTACAAAAGCCAAATTTGAAATTAATAAATGGTAGGTAGAAGCAAGAAAATAGAAGCTTAGGGCTAATCTCCACCACACAGTGAATATGAGACCAGACTAGGCTATATGAGTCTATTTCTTAAAAACAAATAAACACTAACCTTCCCATTTCACTCCTAAAAAAGGAAAAGCAACAAAAAGACACTTTTGAAATAAATGGCCAAATTTATAGTAATTACTGATGATTTCAAAATCCATAAACAGGTAACAGAAATGTAATAAAAAAACATTAACAACATATTCACCTATCTGAAACAGAGGCTATAACTCAAGTTTTCTTAATCTTTCTTCTACAAAATTCCTAGCACCTTATACTCAATATTTCTTTTTCTCATCACAATTATACCAGACATTTAATACCATCTCAGTTTTACAGAAAAGAAAAGTGAGCATCAGAAACTATAGTTTGCCCATAATAAATATCCCTTTGACTAGGTAACCAGCCAAGCACTAAGAGCAGAGGCAGACATGAGATCAAATTCAGGGATCGTATTAGAGTGTTAGAGACTTGCTCTTGAACCCTCGTTTAGAGGCTCCAAGGGTATGATAAGATAAGTCATCTCACTGAAAATATGGGACAGGGTCACAGTTTTGTCACAAGGTAGCTATGAGGAGTTAGTAACTACCACACTTGTGCTCCTAACCTAAAGTTCAATGGGTTATTTAATTATTTTTTCATAATTCATAGTTACAATTTAAACTTTATAAAGTATTTTCCAATAGTTTGCATGTGACTAAGGTGGTTGCGCAGAGCCAATTCTATAGTTTGCATGTGACTAAGGTGGTTGCGCAGTGCCAATTCTCTTTCTTTAGAGTACCTAAAAGAGACTTCAAATACAATACAGCTTGGGTCCCCAGACTCTATCCAGCTTCTCCCCTTCAGAGACTTGCTATAATATTTAGGTAATAAATCTTCATAGAATATGAAATTTCACAGATGGAAAAGGCCTTAAAGACTACCTCAGCAAACTTACCCTTTGGTTGTATGAGGAAAGTAAAGTGCCTCAAATTATTTTATTACTTAATCAAAACATAAAGAAAGAAAGCAAGAGAGGGGGACAATATTAAGGTTCTCTGACTTAGTTGAAGATTCTACTACTACACCTTGGTCTGTTTGAGAGACAAAAACTTCTCTCAGCTTCATACATCACCCTTAGCTTAAGTCTCCAACTCTATCATTCATAACTGTCTGAAGTGACAGAATATGTACCTAACAAACTCAAACAACTGTATACATACATCAGATGGCTGTTCTTGTGCAACTACAATGGAATGATCTTCTTCAGGGATTTTAACAGTGCTCACCCTGGAGTGACTCCCCACATAACTCTACAGTCTATAGGCAGAATCTGTGCACAGATAAGAAGATGGCTTTAACCTGCATAGGTAAGGAAATGACTCTTTTTTTTTTTTTTTTTTTTTTTTTTTTACAGTTTCCAAGTCACCCTTAGTAGTAGCCTAGAATCTGGAGAGGAGGGAACTGGCTGAGACTTAAAGACTCATTTCTGAACTGCCTTCTAACATTGAATAATATGGAAGGCTTTTAAGATATCTCTTCCTTTAGGAAGCAATATCAATCTTCAATATCCATGTTAGCATACAGCAAGGAAGACATGCACATTGAAATATGCTTTAATGTTTCAGCCAACTGGCAAATAGGAAGAAAACCAAATCAACTGATAATTGGTTCAGTTAACATGAGCTAGTTGGTGCTTGTACTGACCTGCAACTGGGTGAGCATATGTCTCTGTGTATCCATTTACATCCGTTTTCATGCACAGATTACCTCAAAAGCCAAATCAATGAACACAGAATTCATTATTTTCTAGGAATATCAATTTTGGATGTTTTCCTTTGTAGCACTTAATATAAGTGTGTGCACACACATGGTTAATCAATGTCACCCTCTCCTTTGAGAAGAAAGGCGGTGTTTATTTTGTTCATTATTGTACCATCATCCTTAAACACAGTGCTGCGTCTACAGCCATTGTTTAATAATTATTCAAGTATTAAATAAAGGAAAGACAGAATAACTAGATGACCAAGGGCTTGGCTTCTGGGTAGAACTCCATTATTTAATTAACCAAGTAACCTTTGTTAAATCTCACACTTAATTTTAGAGCTACAAGAATCTTAGAAATCATCTCACTGAATGACTGAAATATTTGTTTAAATGTTGGATTCCATCCCAACAGACAACCCATGTGAAAACCAAACATTAAAGCAGATGTAAGCCTTCTCTTTATGGACCTGCCTGGTCAGCTTTTTTGAGCTTCTCACCATACTACAGTGGTTTCTATAGCTCCTTAAATCAGTCACCAGCAACTCATGAAAGCACAGGCTGAAAGTCAGTAACCTGGATCACCTCTAACTTTTGACAAATGTGGAAAATGGGGTAAGGAGAAAAAGAGAGGATTCCCTAGCACTGTACACTACACAGACAATCTGAACTGGGACCCACCTACCTATAATTCTAGCATATTTGTTATATGGTTATGGACTAATAATCATACTTGGTTTCAAGCCCATTTTTTAAATTTATTGGCTTTAATACTTTATTCAAGTCACTCATAAAATGGTCTTTTATAATGGAAAAAAAAATACTCAAATGACCCCAACTTTGAAAGTGTCCTTGAGAGGCTCAAATGAAAGACAAAGTTATACACAAAATGAAGCTTTAATTTAAAAAGCACAGATAGAATTAAATATCTGAATCTCAAAGACTCATGTCCTGCCCCAGCTTCAATGCTCAAAGCTCCAGATTACCCTGGATCAAGCGTTTCTGAGATTGACACATCATCTCCAGCAACCAACACATACTCATAATCCTTAGCTTATGCATAATCATAAACACCAATAGCTGTATTCTGCTAGAAATGGTTTTAAGGATCTAAATTTGAAATGAGGCAGTTAAGTATTGTTCTCAGGTGATTTAAGAATAGTTCTCCCAAGAGGAAGCCTTTTGAATCAATCATTATGTTAGAATTCTGATATTTTTTTCAAGAGTAGAAATGCCAATATGCTTTTTATATTCATACTTAGTTTCCTTGTTTTATACATTTTTTCTTTGTACATTACATTTTTATAATGTTCATAGACACCTTTCCTCAGCAGTTCAATGATTATTTTCTATTCTTAAGGGCTCATAGAAAGTTCACCTTTGAACTCTTGCAAGGCAGAACTGTTATTGTGAGACCTCTAGACATTAGTGCAATAACATTTATATGATAATCATTTTCGGCAGGTTGAAATTTCAAAATTCACTCATCTCCAGTAATCGGGAATCACAGAATGGTGTGGCTACTTTCTGCATCGACCACTTGGAAACCTAAAGTCTTAATTCAGCCTTGCTCTCCGCAGGCCAACAAGCTCCTTCTACCCTGCATTCTTGCTTTCTTATTCTAATTATCTCTGCAATGTCAGATTTGCATTTTCTTTCTGAACATTAAGACAAAAGGTGCAAAGTGGTTTTGGCATTTCTTCCATTATAATACAGTACTCATTATGTGTTTATGATAACAAGCACAGCACATGTAACCTGAACATCAACTACAATGACATAAATAAATGTTATACATGTGTGAACATTTGGATAAAATCACACATGAATATGTGACACTAAAAGAGATTTAAGTTACTTATATAAAGAGTTATTTAATTCAAGTTAATAAAAATAGAGAAATACATTCTAATTGAAAATTGAGGAATAAACTAGCATTTTATAAATATGGCAAGGATAATATAGTTAACTAGAACATGGAACCTAAGAAAAGTACATGAAGAAAGTACTGGTGGTTGAGGATCAGAAAACAATACTTCAAACTATAGCACTTTCTGTCCTGAGTATCTTGAACTAAAATATATGTTATCATCTCCTGCCTTCCTATCTCTTGTCTCTTTTTGTCACCCAATCACCAAGTAGAATTCTTCCTGAAGTTAACTTACATGACTACAGATAGATTCCCTCCAAAGCAGACCATTGGTTATAAATCTTGTGCCCCAGAAATCTCATCACCAAGTAATAGTAGCTCACAGGACAGGACACACTAGCCCAAATAGATTCTATCACAAACTATCTCCCGTTGTGATAGCTTAACGCTCTGAGAAACAATTTCTACCATCTGAGGCATTTTATCTGCACCAGCCAATTTCCCACGCATTTTCTCCTGGGAGTTCTCTGTAACTCAGGATTGTTGCAAAAACTCCAGTCATTTGTCCCTTCCCTAAGTCACCTATTTTACATGACTACTACTAGTATGTAAATAATTCAAGTAGTTTTCTCCTTTTAATCTGTCTACTGTGCTTGCACAATGTGACTCATTTACTGAACCTTCAGAAGGTCATTCCTGTACAGAGCTTGGTCCTTTTCAGTGGGTGTAATTAGCATAAATTAGTAACCAGTTCAGACTTGCGTAAAAGAAAAAAAAAAAGGTTCTTCAGTCAATGTCTCTACTTTATCACAAAAAATTCATGAATATATTTAGTTAGAAAACTAGATTCACTAATAGTATTTGCAAAACAAGAAGATTATCATGACTAGTAATTCAGGAAAACCAGGGGTTAAATCTAAGTTCCAAAAGTTATTAAATTGTTTCTTTAGGAAACATTATTTGAACAAATTTAGACTCAGTTGCCTAGTAAAACAGAGAAAAAAACCCAAAACCTACATTAGATGAATAGAAAGTATAAATGACATACTAAAATAAGTATCATCTAGTACACTAAGTACTAATAAATACTGGTTATTTGGACTCATTCATATTTTATGCAACATTGAATAGATTCAATTAACAGTCTATAGCAAGGTCACAGTCCCTTATCCTAGAAATTTCCACACAGCCAGGTGTCAGACAATGTCTGGTCTCTCCAAAGCACAACAGAAATGGGATGCAAGGGCTCTCTTAGGCTAAATCGTACCTGTATATTTTATATCTGGTTGTAAATCCTTGACGGTGTCTTTCCACAAAGGATAGGTAGCTCCTGGAGTGGTGGAAAGGCCCCCTGTCTGAAATAAGCCAATCAAATTCCTTGGAGACATGTTGATCTGTCCCAGCTGGCTCCTGGTGGGAGGGCTGCACTGAGATACGGCCCCATACAAACAGGAAGTAGAGGAGCTCAACAAACCTCCAGTTCATGCTTTTCTGCAGGCCTTTTTCCTCTCATTCTTGCTCCATTCTGTGGAGTCCTGTAGAGAAAAAAATCAAGGAGAGAGAAAGGAAAGGGGAAGGGGAGAGGGGAGAAAAAGACAGTGAAAAGAAAAACAGAAGGTTAACATATCTTCATTAGTAGGTCTTCAGTAGATTGTTTTAATGTTTATAAAAACATTACTGCCTTGTTAAAAGCAGGGGACCAATGGTTACTGGGACACATAGTTTTACTTTGCCTTGCTGTTTACGTGCAATGTGGAGATGTACAAACTGAATAGTCTATGGAGTATAGTTTCCGTATATATAAAGTAAGGGCATCTCTCTCAATCCTTGATGAACTACAGATTTCCAGGTATATGTGTTTTAAGGGTGAAAGAAATAAATTAATGCAGTAACTAAGTCTAATGCATGCAGGTAGAGTTATGGGACAGAACTGATGTTTGCCCCATGTTCTGCCTTAAGGAAAAACCGGCCTCTCATTACCGAGACGTGATGAACAGGAGTGCCTTTTTCTTCTTTTATATCACAGGTAGGAACACACTGATGATTTGTCTGTCCTCTTTTAGTCTGGTCAGTTAAATGCACAAAGTCTTATGATACTCTAACAATTGTCTATTCCGGGTGGATACATTAAGATGAAGAACTCTTACAACAGGGGAAAGGACAAATTTACACAGTTCGGTGGAAGGTCTCTGGACCCTCGAAGGAGTTTTTAAGCAGACTGTTCATTTGTTGGTACCTATAAGCTTCAGTGTATCCTAACCTATGGAGAGGACACTAAAGATCAATGGTTGGGAAAGTGGGCAGGTCTTGGCAACCTCTTTAGTTGGACAAAATTTTGATTTTGAGAGAGACCTTAGGTGGGCATATTTTTTTTCTGAAAAGAATAGAAGCAAATCACCTGCTTTCAACATTTTAAAGTTTAGTTTTCTATCCTATCTGGTAGTCAATTGCTAGCTTAACCAGTTGCTGCTTGTCCCATTTTTTTTTCTAAATTAGCTTGCCACACTTCACATGACAAAGGCAATACATATTTAAATTGCATCATCTATAAAAAATATTGTTTCACGAAAGTTTTTGTTTGCCTTCTTTTCCTCATCTATAAAATGCAATTAATGAGGACACATGAACCAGAACTAACATGGTGACTGAATCACACAGGGCAGAGTGCTCCCTTTCCCTCCCAGCACAGAACAAATGCTCAGTGACATTAATGATAAGAATTGTCAGGATCAACATGGTATTAATGCTGCTAGGCTTTGAGATGTAGCTCAGTGGTAGAGCACTTACTGAAACCATTTTGATGTTGTCAACTTAATGATCTTCTAAGAAATACTTTTGTTCACTGTTTTCTTACGTTTAAATAAAGCCTAATTTAGCGTTGGAAGTCACCTTGGATCATGTCATCAGGGACATTATCTTCTTCTATTCCTCTGAAAAACTGTTGTTCTATTCTGTCCACCCAACTCTATTTTCTCATTTTCTAAAAATCTATGTCAGTGGCAACTGTCTTGCCTTATATCTCTTTGTTTTATGTCTGTCTTGTTTACTGGGCTGTGAGCCTTTAGCTGGCAAGAAACTTCAGAAAGCTGTGTTTTATCTTGTCTAGTCATGTGACTGTGAAGTCACAACCCTTCACTAGACCTCATAATTTTCTGGATATCATTTAAAAATATGAGGAGGACACACACATTTTGTAAGCTGTAAAAGCTATATACATGATTAAGTATTCCTCATTTGGTGATTCTCCCAGTTGAACATGGGAGGTCAGCAAGGTTAGGAAACGAGAAATAAAAGAGGGATGCATGGTTCTGTACAGCTGAGTATTTCCCTCAATTGTTCAATTGCACCATTTTATAATGAGATGCCACACACACAAAAAAAAATCTGCCTGTTGTTGAAATCCCCAGCTGTCAGGGTAAGGGAGGTAGGCATGTGTGCTAAGGCCTGAGGTTTTGTTCAGATCCTAAAACAAAGCTCTCCATGTTGAGCACAGAACTGTATCAGCGACAGCTGCCAGGATTGTCTGCCAGAGCCCACCAGAGTGGCAAGCAGGGTGTGGGAACAATTGTTCAGAGCTTCCTGGAGTGAACTGCAACAAGCTGGAATCCTACTGTGCTACCCATACAGCCTTCTCCAGAGCTTCTGCTGTGAGTGGGTGTGAATGGGAGTCTGTGAGAGAATATTTAACGGTTGCTGTGAAGAGACGGGATTCAGGGCATTTCAGCTTGCGAAAGGTTATGTATCTAACACTGGAATGGTGTGTGTGTGTGTGTGTGAGAGAGAGAGAGAGAGAGAGAGAGAGAGAGAGAGAGAGAGAATATCTCCAGCCTGTCATCCTAGGTATATATATATATATATATATATATATATATATATATATATATATAAATATATATATATATATATATATAAACTGTTTAACCAAGTTTCTCACAGTCCTAGGAACACCTTTGTCACAACCTTACATCTAAAGTGATATTCTTTATATCTGATGGATAAAGGCTAGGGTTGTTACCAAAAACCCCAGCATATACTGGAGGGCCCCTTATAATGGCATGGAATGAGAGATATTAATGGCTCCAAAATGAGACTCTCATACAATTCATTTTACCATGACCCCAGCAACATACATTGACTCCTGTCTTCTAGCTTCTGTAAAGTAGTTATACTTTCTGCCTTTGCCTTGTTTAGGTAATGTACCCACATGCCTGTTGGCTTTGAATGTCTGTGAAAATCTAAATTATAGAATTATGTGAGGTTAGAATGTATTTCCGTTGACTTAAAAAAATCATAGTCTGGATGGAAAAACAGCTCAGTGGTTGAGAGTTTGCCTAACGTGCATTAAATATTGGGTTTAATCCCCAATATTGGGAAAAAAAAGGAAAAATTAAAAGAGAAAGAAGGAGAGGAAGGTGGGCAAAGGAGAGGGAGGTGGGCAAGCATCCAGCAATGAACCACATGTCCAGCCTTGTGTGAATATGAAAATCTGAATTCAGGTCACCAGGTCTCTTGTAACAAAAACAAAAACAAAACAACAACAAAACTGGTGTGACCATGTGTGCTTATAAGCTCAGCTCTGGGAGGCAGAAACAGAAAGATCTGAGAGCTTGCTAGTCATCCAGGCTAGACAACCAGAGAACTTTAAGGCTCAGAGAGTTACCCTACTGGGGGGTGGGCAATGTGGGGATAGATAGAGGAAGACACCCAACTCCACATTTCTGTGTATAATGAGGAGCTTCCTTCACTCTGCCTCATAGCTCAGTCAAACTACCATTCACATTCATCCTGCAAAATCGACAAACAGATACACTGCAAATAGAATTCCCTGTGCTCCAGGACCATGGCAGCCTAGCCACAAAGCTTACAGAGAGCCCTCAGAATCTTCCAGAACGAATTTGAGAATAGTTGATTTTCTAAAAGGTTCACAAAGGGGTTTCATGCCACTGGCGATTACAGCCTAACAATTCACAGCTAGGCTAGTTGTATACCAAATGTGGCCTTTAACCCTTGTGACCTTCAAGGAGTCATAGGCACTACTGCCTGATACACTAGTTGACCCAGAGAGCTGACATAGGCTGAAACATAAAGATCATTTGATGCCCATAGTTGAACTGGACTCTTCATCTGCCTGCAATGCCAAGAAGTGAATCGAGTTCACCTACACACCTGTTTTCTAATTGTTATATCCGAATTATTTACATCAGAAAACACACACACACACAAAGAAAAGGATAACAATAGCAGGTCCCTAACAACCCATACCTAGTTCATTCTCTGGATTCTCTACATGGATTACTGGACAAAGGCTCACATTTTGGACCAGAGTATAGGAAGGGAAGTCCCTACCCCTGCCTCAAGTTTCCCTGAGGACTTGGGTCAATAATTACATCTTGAACGTAGCACATAGCCCCTGATAGCTCCAGCTGATCCATTCGGGTGGTCTCATCAGGGCTTTTACCTCCAAATCTGGGTCTTCACTAATAGGAAGACCTAAAAAGCTGAAAGAGCTTGGCTATGTTAATTAACTCCCCTGAGTCTTGGTTTCCTGCAACTTTTAGAATACAAGCAGGAATTGAACAGGGTGATTTAAATGTAGCTATTTCAGCTTTGGTTTCAGCTGAACCGTTCAACCATTGACATACCAGCCACATTCTGAATGGAGGTCTGTGACCACCATATCACACTTACCAAAAAGGCAGCCAAAGTACCCTTAGATGTATTCTTAACCTCTCACGCACATCACAGCATACAATGTCTTTAAGACTAGGAATTAGATTTGAGTGGAAGCTGACAGTGCAGAGCCTCCCACCCTCTCTCTAAACTCCTCTGGGGAGGGGGTGAAAAGGGGAAAGAACTCCTCCACCTCCAGCTTTGAGAAAAACAGCAGCACGTTAAATGTGCCCTACAGCTTAGAGAAACATGGTAGAGTGCTACCTAACTCATGCCAGAGAATTCTAAAAAAACATTGCTAAAGAGAGGAGTAGAAAGAGGCTGGCTGAGACCTGGCAGAAGAGCAGGGAAATGACTGCCTGAGGCATGGGTAAAAGCAATGTGCAGCCTCCTCCTTCCCATGGATTAGAGATGGGCCACATGCTAGAGAAAGTCAGGGGAAGTTACCTAGCATTCCGCCTCAGACCAGGAATGAGTCTAAGTACAAGGAAACTAGAATGGTGCTGTCATTTACCCAGATCCTAAGGAATGAATTACAGCAGTGCAGCTGAGAAGACATATATTTGCCCACATCAAAACAATCAGTAACAAGAGAACTGAGTGGAGACAAAGAAGGAGGTTCATGCGGCAGGACACTCCTTGATATCATGACAGGAAATGGATACAAAAGAATCTCAAGTACCAAGCCAGCCTGCACCACAGAAGCAAGGCTTGCTGAGGGCTCAGAGCACTGAAACCATGTTATCAAAGAGAACTAGCCAAGGAAGGGATTCTGTCTTCTTCATTTGTCAGTTCTTCACCAAAACTTTGTTCTCAGGAAACCAAGGAGTCGGAAATGTATAGCAGGCAGGGGCAGGTACAGTGATAGTGCAAGAAACAGAAAACTCTGAATAGTGAGATCTATACTGCTAATAAAATTATTTATTTATGTGTCAGGAGCCATCCCCCCCCAAATTATTATAGGGATCATCGACCTGAGGAGTTTGCAGAGGGCTCCACTTCCCAATTGTATTGAGAATTGTTTTATTGACAAAGCCTATCCCACACCCAAATTATCTGTTAATAGTGAACTATCTGTTAGCGGAACCCACCTCACATTCCAAACTATCTAGAAGAACTAGGTGTGTCAACTCGTGAACTCCTGGCAGAGCAATCGTCACCTGACAGATCGTGATCTCTTGGCCTACGTGACCGACGTGGACCACGCGGCAAGATCCCGTGCCCCAGCCCCCCAAGCTCCTCATCCAGGGGCTATATAAGCTGCAACCATGACTCTAATAAACGGAGGCTTTGACAAGAACTCTGCTTGGCCTCCTTCCTGTCTCCCGCCCATGTTTTTTCACGTAGCGCCTCTCCGGGACCCTGGAATTACTGGACCTGCCAGGCGGGTTACACCTCTAGACTAAGTAACCCACCAAGGCGGTCGACATTTATGGTAATATTCTATATTCTAACATGATACAAACGCCAAAAAGATCAGGGACCTATGCACCAGTTCCAAGAATGAATGCTTGAGACCATCAGTGCCAGAATATTTCTGTCTTATCTCCAAATGAGGACCTCTGCCAAAAAGCTGTACATATGCCCATGACTAAAGCAGAGAGGAGGCACCTGGACACCTGGTTCAGACAACTAGACTAAGTAGCTTATCCCACCACCCAACACCTCACCACAGTTTCTGTCAAAGTTCTTTTAAAAAGCTGCAGTCAAAGAACTGAGTGTTGTCCTCTTCCCTAGGAGCCATCCAGCAGGGTAAGAGCCCTGGGGATTCCCCTTTCTCTTGAGTTTCCTCTATTTAGATACCTCTTCCTCAGACTCCTCCTCCCTTACCTAGGAACGCCAGTCTTTCAGTTTATGACACAAGAACCAAAAAAAAGCCACTGGTGTGTCCTTGGTGGCCCTTAGGTCCCAGGACGTTAGCTCCCCAAGCTAAGCAAAAGAGATTAAAAAAAAAAAAAAAAAAGGTTCCACAACTCTCAAAATCATACAATATACCCATATTATTTCAAGTTTAATATATGAACCAAGATTGCACATAGTAAAGAGAAGTAAGCTAAGATGTTTCGTGTGTGTGTGATCTTTAATGACCCATACATGACACTGCATGCAAGTAGATATCAGAGAACAACCTGCAGGCGTCAGCTGTCTCCATCCAGCATGTGGGATCTAAAGAAGAATCTTAGTTCATCAGGCAAAAAAAGCAGGCACCCTTACCCTATGATCTATCTCACCAGTCCAAGAATTATTTTTAAAGTACTCTTAAAATGTACAATCTTGTCTAAACCTTTATCAAACTATCAGGAAAAATCTTACCTCAGAACAGGTTTAAACAGTGGAAGAAAGCACCACACAGATTTGATTTTGTTTCTTAATCTTGCCATAGATATTCTATTCAGCCAAAGTAAAGGTTTCACATTAAATGTAACTCTGAGTCCACGTCAATTAGGCTTCAATGTAAAAGCCTAACTAACTACAATTTCAATATATGACTCAAGCCATATAAGGTAAGAAAACCGATCAAAAATTCTGTTAAATACGTTTATTGCCGATTTCCAAGTTGCACCTCAAATATCAGATAACTACAAGTCACCAAAGGCAACATAGTGCAGATCACAATCCTGGCAGCATGCAGAGCCTGTCCTTTTCCACTTATAGGACACTGTGATGCCATAGACTGTATATGTGCTGAGTGATACATCGCTGAGTGTTATTTTATCTAAAGCAGTGGGCATGTGGCTTAAAGTTAACTTTCTTCCTTCAAAACAACAACTGTGGACTGGCAATAATTGAAGCAATTCGAGGCATGTGAATCAGAAAATAGCAGAAACCTATAGAGGACCAGTCACAATATGTCAAAATAGTATTATCCAATCACATTTGCCAATAGCTGGAAAGAACTAGTCAAGATATTCATGAAGACAGATACACTGTAGTTTTACATTTACCTTATTAATGGTGACCTCCACTTAAGTAGCTTTTGAAAAAAAATGGCAATTGAGACAGACAATTGTGTTAATGAAATAACATATGTAAAAACTTTACATGCTTAGTCATTTAGTCATAGGAAAAGTATTTTCTCACCTTTTTGGTTGTGAACCTTAGCTTTTAATGACTGTACCCCACAAACTTTTTTAACTAAATGTTATGTTTATTGTAAAAATGGTTTATGACTCAATGGGATGAGTTCTAGTTCTAATTTGTAAACTCTGCATTTTAACTGATAAGCACTTCAACGTCTCTAAAAAATCTCACAGATTTCTCAAGTTTAAAATAGTCAATACTAAACATACCATTGCTCTATCAAACATGACCTTCTCCCTTTATTTTCTGTCCCAGTGGTCCACAAAATATCCTAAACCATTTCTTTGAGAAGCTTGGAACTTTTCTTGACATTCAACCACCATCTCTATATCCCATCAACATACATTCTTTCATATACATCCAGTTCATTTGACACTATCCACCTATCGTCATAGTAAGCTCAGAGTGATCCTACTGCTGTTTCCCTCAGAAATGGATCTTCTACGAGTACATTTACCCTTTTGGAATATTCCAAAGTAGTACTACAAACATTCATGACTCTCTACCACCTTTCTAGCCTAAGCACAGCTTGCCAATAGGATGTATCTATTGATCTAAGTACAGCTAGGGTGACACCCCTAATGGAGGATATTGAACCATTCTCCCTTCGATGCTTTCCCCCCTTAGTTTTGCATTCAGCAATCCTTTCCCAGTGCCACTCAGTTCTCACCTCAATGGCATGAATGAAACCTTAAGACCTGCATGGCTTAATAGTTTTGCTTATTTTGTTTCCTCTCCTTGCTGTGTCCATCACCACTCTCCAGTTTTATATTAGACATGAAAAACAGACATTATAATATATTTAAATCTGTGAATGAAAGCCAATAATAGACCACTGAGCACATACTACATCTAGATAGCATGTCAAATGTCTTTTTATTCTCCATACCATAAAAATCTACAAAACAAAGCTATCAGTGAGATAAATTTCAGCATATGTATATTACAGACCACAAACCTCAGCTACGTTACAATGTATTTTATTTTTACAATGTCACATGTTCTAAAAATATCACATCATACAAAAGTGTTAGAATTTAACTGGATTCTAAGCCAATTATTTGTTCTATGGCAGAGTGCTTTAATACATCAGTCTATGAATGCAAGGCATCCTTAGCAGGACAATCACAAGCTGTCACAAAGCTGCTGTGAAGATGCTAATGAAGAGAAGGGGAAAAAGACCAACCTACAATATGTAAGATCTACCAATACTGAATCTAGAGAACACTAAAATCCTGATTAAAAGCTGAAGTATGTAGACTTTTTATGTGATTTATGTGAAGTGTGTGGAATTCTTGTGATCCTAAGTATTACATTTGAAATTAATAGTGTAATCATAAGAGGAGTGTAGTATTACCCATTGCATAAATATTTCATTTGAGCCACATTTAGAAATGGGACGGTCTGAATTCCTACATTTTAAGCCTTCTCTCCAGGTTATCAGCAATCTCAGCAGGCAATCTTTCAAAAGAGTAGTGAAATAACATTTCAGAGTGTTTTTCTGTGCTCATTCGTGGAAATGCATCAAATATCTATTGAGTCCATGCTATACAAATAGGCTCTTACAGACTGCGAAACAAGCTAGAACAGAAACAGCTGATTTCTGGAAAAGAAACTCATGGAAGGGACCCTTCAGAGCAAGGACAGAGTATGTCTTAGAGCCTCTGGCTCATCTCCTCAGAGAATGCTTCTTGGCCAGGAAAAAAGCACAGGAAAAAGATTGAAAAAACAGAATTACTATGGAAGCAGTTTTAAAGAGAGGAATCCTGGACAGCAAAGCAAGAGCCAACTGCTACCCCTTATCTCCTACTTCACTTCTATCTGTAGTTAAAGCTGGCACTTGGCTTTTTATCTCCTTCCGTGTGTGCCCAGTTCCGGGAACCAATCATGTGGTAGAAACTAATCAATATTTATTGAGTGAATGAACTGTACAAATCAAGAGCTAGGATCACTCCCATGAGATCATAGTGAACCACTAACAGCTTTCAAGCAGAACAGTCCTGTTAGTGTTTTAGTTTTTGATTGGTTTAACTGTAAGGGATACTGGAAGGTTTTTTAAATGATAGTAAGGTAAAAATAGAGAAAGCAAATTAAATAGACCTGGAATAAGTAGCAAGAACAAGCTCTCTCACACAATAAGAGAAAAGAAGAAAAATATCAAGGTTTGGTGGGTGGGTAAGTGAAGTAAGGAAGCACCTATTTGTGGTGACTCATCAGACTGGATTGGTGATTAGAATCAAGGATGATGCCATGCATGATAACAAGTAGTAAAGGCAAAGGATTTAGAATCAATGATGACTGCCCAAGAAATATCCAACTGAGAATTTCCAATAAACAATGGGATCCTTTTATCCAAATGGAAAGAGACACTGGTATTAGCAGCAGGGAGTGTTCCACTGTGTTCTAGTAGTGGTTAGCACTCTTGGCATGGATGAGGCCACTCTGAACACCTGTGTCTCAAGAATAATGAAAGCAAACAATAAACAATGCTCACACGAGCAGCATAAAGAAGGAAAGAACCCCGTGAAGTGTGTTGAGGAGAAATTTCATAAACTCAAGAAGACATTCAGAAGGTAGTAAACATTGTCAAGCTTTAACAGATATGGAGTTACACAGCATAAGACCAGAGTACATAAGACAATTGTACTTCAGGGAACAGAGGTGGTAAATAGTCATTAGAAACTGAAGATTCCAAAGACATTTAGGCATGAGTGGGAGACTGGGAATAGACATAGACTAGTGTATAGACTTGGCAGGTAAGAGAACAGCTAAACAGTGGCCGCCACAGTTCTCCATTCTGCCTATTAGAGATGGGATACAAGTGGCAATGAAATAAATTTCTTCTCATGGAAAATGTTTTTGTAAATTCAGAAGTCAGCTATAATTAAAAAAAGAAAATTAAAAGTATGGGAGAGAAAAGAAGTAACTGCTTATTGAGAAAACAATATGAGGCCTATGGTTGGAATAAAATGTTAAAGATACTGAGTAATTAAAGAGAAATATGAAAATGTTCATGACTTTAGGGATCCATGTTGAAATAAAGCTGTAAACCTCAAATTGCAGATCAATGGACTGGGTTTTCCAGAATCAATAATACAACCCATTATTGAAGCAAAGGAAGAGAAAGCATAACTCAGAGAAAAGCAAATTAAAGAAAGTCTTTTAAAAAGGGAGTGCCCTTAGGGAACTGACATTTAATTTGGCCTATAGTTGTTTAAGTTAGGATTTGACAGACGAGAGAAAAAGAAAAAAAAGAAAAACTTTCAGATCACAGGATCAGCATCAGTAAAATCATTTGAACATAAAAACTCGCCTACTAGGTACAAATCAGCAAACCAGATGTGACTCTAGATAGAGGAGTGAGTTAAGAATAGTAGTGCTGGTAGAATTCTCCGATGAAAGGAGACAGAGACAGAGACCCACATTGGAGCACCGGAGTGAAATCCCAAGGTCCAAATCAGGAGCAGAAGGAGAGAGAGCAAGAGCAAGGAACTCAGGAACGCGAGGGGTGCACCCACATACTGAGACAATGGGGATGATCTATCGGGAACTCACCAAGGCCAGCTGGACTGGGTCTGAAAAAGCATGGGATAAAACTGGACTCCCTGAACATGGCGGACAATGAGAACTGCTGAGAAGTCAAGAACAATGGCACTGGGTTTTGATCCTACTACACGTACTGGCTTTGTGGGAGCCTAGGCAATTTGGATGCTCACCTTACTAGACCTGGAAGGAGGTGGGAGGTCCTTGGACTTCCTACAGGGCAGGGAACCCTGGCTGTTCTTTGGGCTGATGAGGGAGGGGGACTTGATTGGGGGAGGGGGAGGGAAATGAGAGGCTGTGGCGGGGAGGAGGCAGGAATCTTTAATAAACAAACAAACAAACAAACAAACAAATAAATAAATAAATAAAAGAAAAGAAAAGAAAAGAATAGTAGTGCTTCCCCCACAGAGGTATATGGAAGAGCAAGGAAACAAGGAGGATGATGAAGATGGCAATGGACCCACGAAGGTATTACTACTAAGACAAAAACTGCTCAATATAGAAACATGGCTTTCTGGGGAGCTGATGTCTCTGCGTTTTGCCCTATGTTTACTCTGTGCTAACATTCAGTAGACAAAATGAATAAAACACAGATAACAAACACCTGGCACAAAGTTATACTCTTATGAGAAAGCACTATCACCTTCTCAAGCATATGCATCCCAGGATTCAACTATCTTTTAGCATGCTTGTCATCATGTTAGAGTCCACACCATATTAATGATGCTGACAGAAATAACTTATAAACACAATTAATTGCATCAGCTGTGTCAAAACATTTACAAATCTATATTTTAGTTTGTCTCTGTGATGGGGATACTTTGTGCTAAGTTGCTTGTTTTTAAGAATTATTTTCATTTCTTTCCCCCATTTTTGTGTGTGCGCCCCCCCCCCATGTGTGTGTGTTGATATGCTAGGATTTCTCAGTTGCTTCGGTGTCTTTCTGCTTGTGTTTTTTTAAACTTGTACAGCATGGGAGAAACAGCCAATCTCTGTTTTTAAAATACACGTTCCCTCCAAATTTCATCAGAAAATTTCACCAGAATCTTAAAATACTACCAGATTTTTTTTTATTTCAATAATAACAAATCAGGACTCTTTGGAACATATTTGGAGGAGGGGAGAAAGCTGGGATCAGCCCCCCGGGATATTCACTAAGGTTGTTACCAGGCATAGGCTGTGAATATTCAGCCCAGTCTAATCCACCTGTGCATAAGAAATGAAGCTTGAAGGTTTTAAGCAAGAAAGGAGCAAGGTATTTCATTGGGAGCTCAAGGAAATGGGGAAAAAATGAATATTTCGCATGAAAGGACTCTTAATCTTCAAAACATAATCCATTTTTCACACCAAAGCCCCTTCCAGCTTAGGAAGTCTGCTGAGGCCTCAAATCAGGCAAACAGCTTGTGTTTTGCAGATTAAGGGGCCTTTGGCCCCAAGGATCCCTTTTTTGTGAAACTCTGAAAGAGAGGCCTAGTTTATTTCTAGGGTTCCCTCTCCCTGATGGAGACAGCCCTCAATGCATTCTGAGGAGAAGACTACTTCCCTGCTGGGCCAGCCATACAGTAGGGAGTTAGATAAATGGAAAAGCTCCTCAAAGAGATCTTTTCCCCCAAAATAACATGTCTGCTTCCTTACCAGGATGCACCAAATGCTCTTTATAGAATCAATACAACTTTGTTACATTGAAAGGTCCTCAAGCAAGATGGCTAAATTAATAACAGACAGCAGTAGGAATGGGTGTAAACCCAGCACCTTAGGACCAAGAGGCACACTATCTCACCTCACCCCACCCCCACAACAACACACCACCACTAGCACAATAGGAAACAGAATTCTAGAGAATTCCCTAAGATCACATGCTTAAGATTGTACAGACATTCTCTTGTGCTCTTCCTAGATCTTACCATTTCCACTAGGGTGAGAAGACTTAAGCAGGGTCATTTGTGAAACATGAACAAGAGAAAGGGTTAGCTAACACAAAACTAACCTGAGTTAGGATACTTGAATTCTAGACTATTCCACCTATCATTGAAAATGTTAGAGTTGGATCATTGTCACCAAAAATTTAGAATATGGTTGTTGTCTATGTATTGTTACTTGAGTCTTCAGGGTCAGAGTCTGGGCCTGAAGTCCTAACAAGCTAGACTTGGCCATTCCTCTGGAAGAGATCAACTAAACATAAAAGCATTATTAAAAAACAGAGAACTGTATATTCAGTGTGGCTACATTGGTAAGAGTAAAAAAGAGGTCTGGGGACCGACCAAGCCCATCTCTCAGGACTTGAATAAGGTTTGGGTTTAAATAGAAGATAAGTAATCGTGTTAATTAATCTATCATTGGTGTGGTCTTTTTTGAAAGGGAGTATGACAAGTTGTCAGAACTGTGTGAAATATTTTAACTGGAGACAAGTTCCTCTTGGTTGTAAATAAGACCCTAGCTTTCTCCTCCTTTTGAGATTCCTGGAGAATTCTAATTTCTTGGAGTTCAATGTCTCAAAAGACTGACAGTGAAATGAAAAGAAATGAGTGTTTCTCCTTACAACATCTTCACTCGTGACCTTTACAGTATGACTTGAAAGGTCATGTTAGGTGTTCTATTGCTATTACTGTGTTGTGTTTAAATTTGTTTCAAGCTTAATTTGTCTCAGGCTATTTCTGTGTTGACAGACCCAGAAAAACTTTGCATATGTGTCAGACAGAGAAAAGAAAGTGCAACACACACACACACACACACACACAAATACACAGAGGGGGGCACCAAATGAGCTCAGTGGGGTGGGGACATCAAGTGAGCTCAATCTTGGCTCGTCTTGGATGAGAGGACACGGTGCCAGACAAAAGACATTGAGTCTGGGAAACTGAATGGATTTGATTTGTCTAAGCCTTAAGAAAGCAAATATTACTGAAATGTTGGCTGACCGCCACTGACTTCCAAACAGAAATGGCTTCCAGATATACTGTGGGTTCTCAGCAGGGTCTGTTAGAGTGAGTGATGGGGTGGCTGTGCACAGAGAGACAGATTATAAAGTTCCCTTGACTGAGACAAGCTGAAAGTACCAGCCCAAGAGTACCAGCAAAGGTACCATTTGAAAATCTCCCTGAAAGACTCAGACAACTTGGGCAAACCTCATAATCGCCTCTGGAAATGTCTAAATTAAGGCTGCCTGAACCAAATTACACAATGGTAGAAGTGTAAGACCCAGGTACAAATCCCAATTTAGTCTTCATTCACATCAGGTGGGTACAGTCTTCCCATGGAATCCGGTTTGTTTATAGATGGAAAGCAACTGGACATTCTAAACAATCTCCAAGGACCCTTCTGTCACAGGCATTTTGTAGTGTGCCATGGGAGTACCAGTGACTTACATTTAGCATGTGTTTTTTAGATATCTGACTAGTTTTAATATTTGTGTGTACTAATAAGGCACTTCTTATGTGCTAGGCATTACACTTTGGAGGTGACTGACTTCTTAAACTGACAGTCTGGTTTCTATAAGGTCAAACTTATCCTTAGAAGGTAGCAAACAGTCCAAAGTCATCCAGTCTAGCCCTCTATGTTCAGGAAGTACAGAATTTGATGCTTGATGATTTGACGTTTGTAACATAGAGGGCCGGGCCTGTTTGTTGTTGGGGTTTCTGTCCTGTCCAGTTCCCCACAACTGTTTAACCCCAAAGAAAATCACACAAAGATCTCTGTAAGTTACAAAGCTGATTGGCCCATTAGTTCTAGCCTCTCACTGGCTAACTCTCACATCTTGATTAACCCATTTTTCTGATCTATGTTAGCCATGTGATTCAGTACCGTTTTTCATTGGGGCAGATCACATCCTGCTGCTTCGGTAATCTGGGCAGGAGTGGGAGGAATCCTCCTTCCCAGAATTCTCCTGTTCTCATTACATCATTTCTTCTTCCTGTCTGGTTTTCCTGCCTATATTTCCTGACTGGTCAATCAGCGTTTATTTATAACATGATTGACAGATTACAGACAATTCTCCCGCACCAGACATTTATCATGATGATGTAGAGAGGAATGAAAGGGTTTTCCTCAAGAACCATCATGATCTTTCATGGTCACAAAGTTCCCTGGCATTTCCGTTGAGCCTTGCATGCTCTCCTAGTAGACAGTACTTGTGGAAGCTGACACAGATGAAAAAAAAATCTCTCTGTTTGCCTATTTCTTAGCTGGTGAATGAATGCCCATACACAAGCCAGGCACAACCACCCGAGGAGAGGGCTTGTCAGAACGTCAGGGTAATATTCCCCCCCCCCCGTTCTATAATATTCAACGTTGTGTAGTCCTTAAAGAGAATCTAATCCAGTTATTTCATTTTTCTGGAAAGAAAAAACATAGCTTATTGAAGGTCCCACTACTAGTTAATGGCAGGAAATCAAAAGTATAGGTTGATTACTGAATACCATTTTTGCTGGTTGGAGTATTTGCACCTGTTTCTACCGGCACTGCTTTTTCTGGTAAGATTTGGTTGTTGTTTGTTTGCTTGCTTGCTTGCTTGCTTTGTTTTGGTTTTGGTGTTTTTTTGTTTGTTTTTTTAACCTTGCTTTAGCACAGGGACCATTTCTGGTGAAATCAACATGACAAATTGAGAGTCTCATTATTCTGAAAACAAGCATACTGGAAGTGTATAAGGGAAGGAGAGGCATTTGGACTGGGAAATGCACAGAAGAGGTATCAGAGATGATGAGTCTTAAGGGTAGAAGTGAAAGTCAGGGAAGGAACCTGGGAGGAGATAGAACCAGAGTGCTGCAATCAACTGCAGAGATAGAGGCAGGGTAGTTGTATTGGTTTGCAAAAACAGTTCTGTTAGCCAGCCTGGCTTTTCTTGGTTTGCTGTCTACACTTTTATGAAGATACACACACCCCTCCGGGTTCAGATCTCTAAATCAGCATGCAATGACTATGTCATGGAAGATGGGAGCCAGACACTAGACAGAATGAGAGAAAGAGAACAGAAAGATGGAAATTTCATTAAAGAATGCAGGAAAAATGTATAATAGAGATGAGGTGAAAGAGTCTTACCAGAGCTCCCTAAATCTGTGGAAATGGATGGCAAAGAGTTTCTTTAAAAGAAGGGCTTAGAGGATAGAAGAGTAAAAGCAAAGAACAACTACTCTTTCACCTTAGTTCCGTTTCAGTCCTGATTTTATCCTGTCTCATCAGAATACACCAGGTGCCTTGTTCACCTTCCAGACTCAATCCTTTGTTTCTAAATAAACCGTTGCAGAAAACAGTGCTCAATAAATGTTTGATGAGAAAATAATCAGCCTCAAACATTGATTTCATCATGACATTGATGACAGGCTCTTTTCCACCATCATTTCATCTACATAAATAAAATCAAGCAGTTCCAGAATACAGACAGTCAACCTTGAGGGATAAAGTACCCGGGAGTAGAGTTTGCAAAAGTAGTCTGTCAACAAATGCAGACAACAAACGATAAACACATGCCCAAATCTATAAGGACAGCAGACTACTTCTATGTAGGAATAAGATCACTAGGTTAACAACGAACAAGCATCCAGGAGAAAGTACAAGCTGTTACAGGAGATCTCTCAATGTTTAAATATAGAAAAATGATCTCTCCCCATTTTTCTGGTGAGGGTTAAAACTATAACTGACCAATGAAACAATATGTGCATCTGCCTGTGACTTCAGGCTTACAGGATGAGGTCCTCACATTTTAATTTAAAAAAGTCAAGACCTTCCCTTAACTAGAGTTAGTACATGCCCTAATTTTGTGTTTGGCTTCTGTCCAAATCTAATCAATCATATAACCACAGCCACTCTAATTTCAACCCATGACAAGACTTACATTATCTATAAATACACAACATTTTGTTTGCCTGTTTCTCCAATCTTGATCTGAATGTGCAGGTCACAACTCAGTCTTGTTTGGAATACACATTTATTTAAGTGTATATATGTTTGTGCCAGTGTTCATTTGTGTGTATCACATTATACAGGTGCTAATGCAGATCATAAGTTGTTGGAGCCTCTGAGATTGAATGTCCAGGTGATTGTGAACTATCTGGTAAGAGTGCAGGGAACCAAATCCATGTCCTCTATAAGAGCAGTACACACACTTATCTACTGAGCCAACTCTTCAGCACTCAGATATATTCCAAGGTTTCTACTAGTTCTGGTATTTAATTGTAGGTATTTCCTTTTTGCATTTGCAACTGGCAAACCTGGCATCCCCGATCCCAGGTAACCTTCCCTGACTATATGTTCCAACCATATTACTAAATGTCTTTCCTCTATTTGTATATCTATTATCCTTTCCTATGTCCTATCAATGTATAGGGTACAGAAAGAGAAAAGCAACTGAAGCATGGCTGTCCCTTCTGATTCACTCAGAAGCCACATTATTTTAGCACCAATTTTTATTTCTGGGATTCAGTATCTTTAAAAATAAAGAGCACTGAACTAGAAGGACTCTCTTATCTCAAAAGCCTAGATATAAGGCCAAATAAGGTAAAGATGGAGGAAAGCGGAGATGGAGTATATGAAGGCAAAAAGTAGAAGACATAAAAAAGGAAAGAAAAATGAGGCACTATATGAAGGGGATAGATTAAATGCGATTTCAAGTCTACATTCACCTGTACAGCAGCTCCTAATGTTTGTTTTCTTTTAAATTAAAGGGGAAGACTCTTTCTGCAAAGTTATGCAATATTTTAAACTCTATGGGCCACACTATCTTATCCTGATCAGTCAGCTCTATCAGTACAGATCTGGGCAATGAGTGATCGAAAGAACATGACTGTGTCCCAGTACAACCTTATTTGCACAAACAAGAAGAGGGCCAGACATGGCCCACTGAGATATTTTGATTAAACTAGATATTAATTAGCTTCTTATTTCTATAGATATCAAAACTAGCTCAATCATATCACATTTTATTTGATCATTCATTGTAAGCCTTTCACTACTAGAATATCTTTGCTCTCTAAAACATAAACTCTCATCCCATAGTTTATAAACAAGAACGAGAATCCTCCAGTAGAATTGTTCAAGTATCTTTAGTTTCTAGAACAATGTCTAGCACCAAACATGAACCCCCAGATCTTTAGAACATGTGTCTGTGTAGATGATGCATGTATGAGTTAGTGGATGCTATGTTAGTGTTTACGTTCAGCTTGATAGAATCTAGAAGACCTGTGAGAAAAACTCTGAGCATGCCTGTAGATGCTAACGGTGGTTCTCAACCTTCTTAATGCTCTGACCCTTTATTACAGTCTTCATGTTGTGGTAACCCTCAACTGTAAAATTATTTCATTGCTGCTTCATAACTGTAATTTTCCTGCTGTTATCCATCATAATATAAATATCAGTTATGCAGGATATCTGATATTCAACCCCAAAATTAGTCACTACCCACAGGTGAGAACCACTGATGTAGAGAATTATCTAGATTATATTAGATGTAGTGGGAAGATCTACCCACTACTGGAAACTCCATTCTCAGACCTCATTCCTGTCTCCTATTTTGTCTAAATGGAGAAAGTGACCTGTGCAGCAAGCACATACCCCGGTATTTCATTGTAGTGTCTTCCTTGGATTGACGTCAGCTAGGAGCTAAAGTGAGCCAACCCTTCCTTGGTGTCACTTCTGTCAGGCTATTTTATCACAGCCATGGAGCAAATCATGACAAAGCCCACCAGATATTACCAAGCAAATCTCAGGCAGGCAATTGCTCTCTTTCAGATTTTTCTATGAAAATTATTTCTTGGGCTGGAGAGATGGCTCAGAGGTTAAGAGCGTTGCCTGCTCTTCCAAAGGTCCTGAGTTCAATTCCCAGCAACCACATGGTGGCTCACAACCATCTGTAATGAGGTCTGGTGCCCTCTTCTGGCCTGCAGTCATACACACAGACAGAATATTGTATCCATAATAAATAAAATATTAAAAAAAAAGAAAGAAAATTATTTCTCTCATTTTAGAGAATAGGAAGCAAACACCCACAACAAACAGCGTATTTTTTAAAGATAAAATATTTGAGTCCAAAACTGTCTTACTATATCTTAACAGGTGTAACTTGTAACACTTGGTATAGCCTAAGAATTGAGGTTGATTTCAATTTCCCACATGACTTCTTTTTTTTTTCTTTTTTTTATTTATTTATTAAAGATTTCTGCCTTCTCCCTGCCACCACCTCTCATTTCCCTCCCCCTCCCCCAACAAGTTCCCCTCCCTCATCATCTCTAAGAGTAATCCGGGTTCCCTGCCCTGTGGGAAGTCCAAGGACCACCCACCTCCATCCAGGTCTAGTAAGGTGAGCATCCAAACTGCCTAGGCTCCCACAAAGCCAATACGTGCGCACACTCTTGCTCCAGGTAGCACCGACTTCTCTGAATATTTTTTCCCACTCTTATTCCCTCTTCTGCCCACATGCCCTTGTGTTCAAAGACAGTTCTCCAAGCCATTGATTTAGAAGCAACCTCAGCCTCTGTTCAAGGAGGACTCTGGAGCTGTTCTTTTCTTCCAGAAATGACACCTCATGTGATTTTAGGTCCTGGTTTAAAATTCATACCCTATCTAACCCCCAAGACACAGTTAAAGTGATATTACAAAGTTAAATAAGATATAAATCAGGACAATTAAAATAAAAATGGAACAAAGAATACTTTAAACAAGTGAAGGAATAGATGTAACCAGGCACCTGGGATGAACTAATTGATCTGGTTTTAGTTCTGAGGCTCCTGGCAGCTGAAATAAAGTGAAGTTAATTGGCCCCCAAGGGGCTAAAATCCATGAACAGGGTCTCATTAGCATGGGAATCCAACCACTGAACAAAGAAAGGCTGAGCAGAGAGCTGTGACAGTGTGCCCCAGCCCCAGGATGGAGGGAAGTATCCAATCCACAACCTAAGCATCATATCTTCTCTGTATAGACACATCACCGCAACAGAAGGAAAGTGCAGTATTTGGGGACAGTCACATTCTCTATGTCTCTGAAGCCATGATACTCACTGGATCACCTGCACTGTCCTTATCTTTTCTGATGTGTAAAAGGAGTCACCAGCCCTTGCTTATTTCATTGACATGTTGAGATAGTAACATGAATGTACTAGTTACCTAGTCAGCAATGAGGTAGAGATAATTCATGATCATTCCTCCCATGGAATAATTGAAAAGCAATTCCTCATTGTGCACAGCTTTAAAATAAATGAACTAGTCATAAATAGGTAACAGCCAGCAACTACATCTGCCTCGGTGTGAAGCCCCAATCTTTCAGGCGCCACAGCTACTTTAGGCCTTTTGCAACACATACCTCTATTTTTACTTATGTCTCCACACAATGGAAAACATGAGAATTCTTTCATGCCCAGGAAATAGACCTGATGTTAATATACCCAGTCTGCCCATGGGACTTCAAACATGGCTACCAGGAAGACTGCCTTGTGGGCAACTGGTGATTTGTGAGCAAAATTAACTCAATGTTGTTTGTGATGGCACTAGATATTACTTTTGTCCCTGATCCTTAGATATAAATACTATAAAAAACACTGTCACAGCTGAACTGTACCTGTACTTTTGCTTGAAAATCCACACACAGCATCAATCAAGCAATGCACCAGACCTTAACCACATAAGACTCTCACAAA
This sequence comes from Chionomys nivalis, assembly GCF_950005125.1. Classification (NCBI taxonomy): domain Eukaryota; kingdom Metazoa; phylum Chordata; class Mammalia; order Rodentia; family Cricetidae; genus Chionomys; species Chionomys nivalis. The sequence goes on along the minus strand of NC_080096.1, from coordinate 75,548,452 downwards.
GATAACTGTAAGCAATATATATATATATATATATATATATATATATATATATATATTGGAAATGACTTTTCACGCAGGGGTAGAAAGTTTCTTTAGCATGCACTAGACCCATAGTTCAATCCCCAGCACACACAGGAAAGAACCAAATTTTTTGAATGTGTCACTATCGACTGTTCAATCTTGACAAAGTCTTTTATTTCCCTTAACCTAAATTTACATCACTATAAAACAGATATTTCTAAAATACATTGGCTGTGTTCAACCTTGCAGAGCATCTAATGCAATGCTCCTAAGATAAGAAATGCATACTAAATGTTTCCACTATTAGTAGGATACTGTGTCAAACCCAGCTTCCTCCAGTTTATCCAGTATACTGGTACTTTGGCATTATGCTGCTGTCCAAAATGTGGCATGCCAGGTGTGACGGGAGAGGGCCTATAGCTATATTAAGTGCAGATACAAACAGATTGCTCAGCACTGCCTCCAGGGAATGAGATATGGAGTCAGCGAAGGGTGAGTTTTCACAGAGCATCCGATTAAAAACACATCAGTGAGAGAAAGCTGGCTATATGGGTCACGTTCTTCAAGTCATAAGCCCTGAAAGTAACATCTGCTCTATTCTCCACCTGGCACCAAGCACTTCTGTCACCCATGCACATTTTCCACAATTCTACAGTTCCCTTTAAGGTTCTGATATCTCCAACATGTTCGCTCCTCATGCAAAACACCAGCACCCTGCATGACAGACATCTCAAAGGTGTTCTTACATCTAAGAACCCATCTATAAACATTTAATACTTACTGTTTCCTTCTTTCTTTCTATTTATGTTGGGAGTTTCCTAAGCCAGTGAATCATCCTTCCCACCCTCAGTCCCTGAAAGTGATCTTGGACAGATGCTGTAGATTGAGATGCCGTTACTTCCCTGATGCTGTCCTATACAGAGAGAGAGACAGAGATGTTCCAACTCCACAACTGTTCCTAAATCACCTACTCAGAAGTTCTTATTCTCTCTCAATGCATATTGTTCACACAGCCTGCAATGGACTTCCCCAATGTGCCCTCCTGATAAATTTAATACCTCTACAGTATTCATCTTAAGCATCTTTAGTGACTTAACTGAGTTCTTAGTCTTTCCTTCAGAGCCCCTAAGGCATGATAGGGAGGTGATACAGAGGAAAAGAAGCAAGAGAGAGAAGGCTGAAGCAAGAAAACCTCTCCTTCTTTTTCATTTTATTGAGATTCTTCATGTTTCCTTAGTAACTATTTAACGTCTCTGAATATATTTCTTACTTTTAAGTTTGGGATAACTCTATATTTTTCCTAAAATGGAGGATAGCAAGAAGAATTGAAGCAGAACATAAAGGATGTTTTAGTTCAGTGTCTTTACACAGATAAATATATGTTACTATCTGGAATACACACACACATACACACACAAACACACATATTCTAAAACTTTCTTATCATACTCACTATTTAATATTAAGATTAATATTAATCTTTTTAATTACAATGCCATTAAGTGTAAAGGTCATAATATCAGTTTGTATTTTTATCTCCAACTCAAAGCACATGGTAAGCATACAATTTATATCAAATCTTCAAAGTCTTCCAGGATATTTCATATTTTTGTTATAGCTTCTAGCAAAAAGTAGAGTCTATCTATACATGTTCATGAGTAGATGAACAAGTGGGCGAATGAATTCCAAGATCCTGCAGTGAAATGTTTATCTGATATCCGTTAGCAAGGTTCTAAGCCTAACCTCCACATCATAGCTTCCAAGAAAATATATTCAGCTCCAAATATTTGACCATCATTTGCTTACAAAACTGCATTTATTTTCCTAAAAATGAGCATTAAATTACATTTCTATTCAGAATATTTGTTCATACCTACTCTATGTGTATGGGCATCTGTAGATGTGTATGCATTTGCCCCCCCTCCCCTGTGAGTGTGTGTGTGTGTGTGTACACATGCATGTGTAACCTGAGGTCTTGATGTCAGAAAAAAATTCCAAAGTATATTTAAAATAATAAAAAAAAAAAACTTCAGCTTCAGACTTTCTTTCATTCACCATGACCAGCTTCCTTTCACAGCATTAATGTGCAGCAGGTATTTCTTCTCTGCATGAAAGTAAAATCATTGTTGAAAAACATCAGATTATCAAATGAATTCATGCAACATCTTGAATGCAGGTAGTAGCCAGATGGCAGCCTAATCTATGGCAATAGGCAAAATCCTGAGAGCCAGAGGCACCACAACCCCTGTCTCATTGAATATTCACAAGCACATACACATCTGATTCCACTCACGTAGTCCCCCAAACCTTTCCAGACTGATCCAAATTTAAGAATCTTTGATGAGGAGTCCAGATTCCAAGCAGCATCATTCTAACAACTTTACTTCATTTCATTTGCAACTCTACTGGCATCTTCTCCTCATTTCTTTGTGCTAAAGTCTTCACAGCAATGAATTTCTGAGGAGAACAGAAATCCTTTCTCTGGTATCTCTGTTGAAAAAACTGCCTCATCAGCTTTACTATTGCAAACATTCCTTATCCAAACAAAATAAATAATTTTACTAAAACTCTTAAAAACACTTTCCAAAGGAAAAAAATAGGTGGTCCCAAATCTCCTCCACAGCTAACGTCATCTCTTTGGCACTCATTTTACTCTCTTCATCACAGCAACACAGCACACAACTTTAAAGATTCCTTATGATGAAGACTTTTAGAAGTAACTTGAAACCAGGCCTTCTGATACAGGTAAACCTGTGGTCCAAATTCTATTTTTTTCTCATGTGTGCCTTAAAGACAAGAGTAATAATTGACTGAGAACCTGCTTTAAAAGTTCTCCTTGTTCAACTCATGCAATTCCCACAATTCCAGTTTGGTTTGGTTACTCTCCTTGCAGATAGGGTAAGTGAAGTACTATGTTACTAAGCATTCTGCATAAGAATACATGGGTACTAAATTTGGATGCGTGATTCACCTGGTGCAAACTCAGGGCACCTAATAACTAAGTTTTCAAAATCCTGAGACCTTGACTGAAAGCTCCCTACAGGTCTGAGATGCATCAAATAGGCTTGAACATAGAAAAAAAATATATATCTATATTTGTGGTTGGTTAGAGATTCACCCACTTATAATATATGTGATGATAAGAAACTCTGGACAAGACATTCCCCTATGTATTATGTATTATGTATTATGGCATATACAAAGACATCATTATAGCATCCTCTAGTCAAATGAAGAATGAGAGGCTATCAGTGACCTTTAGCCTTCTATGCTATAAAACCAAGTCAAACATATAAGACCAATATGTTGGCAAACTTGAAATCAATTATTTTCCTGTTTCAGAAATGGCCATTTGACTTAAAAACAAACAAACAAACAAACAAAAATACAGTGTTTTATAAGAGGCCTTATATTTCCAATACCAATATGAAGTCAGAAGGTAAAAATGCTGGAGTAAAAGAGGTTCTACAAATTTTTATACAAGTAACTGGTGAGCATTTGTCCAAGGAGGCTGTTTTTAAAAAGTGCACACATGAAAGAAAAATCCAAAAGGCACAGTGCAGGAACACAAAAGGCTGAAGGAAGTGGTGCTTGCATTGCTATTCGCAGGCCGAGAAAGAGGAGGAAAAAATATCATAGACCTTTCAGATCTCAGAGTTTGTGGTTCTATAGCTTTTCCTTCAAGGAATTTAGAATGCTATAAAAATCTAATTATAGAAGAAAAAATAAAGGTTATGAGTTGTTTTATGGCCTTTTCACTTTCAGGTTCTGTCTCCAGTGAATTGCCAACGAAGGCAGCTTCCATGATGTTAGCCGGAAATGTTAGGTATCTGTACTGAACCAATAAGCTAAATGTGAAGATGTTAATTAACAGAAGCCCAGGAGCCCAACTCCCTCGCAGACACCCATTTCCTTTCCAGATGAAGCAGTAAGTTGCCCAAAAGGATGTGCTTCTAAGAAGCTCCCTTGACCCCAAACACCTCCTTGAAAACTTTAGAATAGTGCCTGGAACTCTACCACCAAAGTGATTCCTTTTCTTGGAATTCTAGAGGATAATCTTACTCTCAAGAATAAATAAACATAATTTGTCCCTTGCTCAACATTCTCACCCCAGAACTACAAAGACATTCCTACAATGCAAAACTGATCTTGAGGACACTATAAGCAGTCGAATTTTATTTTGGTTCAAGTCTCGAGAGTTACAATCCATGCAGGCAAATAATGTCAGTTTCTTTCAATGCCAATTTCCTTGTAACATTGTTCTTTGTGAGTAGTGTCTTTGTGTGTGTGCAATGAGAGACAAACGCAAACTGATGACAGGGTCTGGCAAACAGAAACTGCGCAATGAAAGGCAGCTGTTGTCATTATTGAGTTCCTTCCTGGATCACGCCCGGATCAATGGCTCCCTCCCACCTCTAAATGAGAACTAGGACAGGTTTTCCCATTCCTCCATTCTTATAACCCACGTGTCACTCTCCATCACTTACCAGCACTTGTACCTTTGTTTTCTAGGTTATCTGTAGATATTTTCAGGAACTCCAAACCAATTTTACCCCTCAGCTATTTTCCCTCAAGTTATCCCTCCTCCTAGAATGTTCTTCTGACAGACCCCATCTCTACCATAAGCTCCCACTGCACACAAACTGTATTATTTATCCTTTTCATTGAAGATTAGTTTCAGATTCATACTAAAAACTAAAGGAAAGGTAAGAGCTATCCACATAAAATCCCCCTGCCCCTTCATATACATATGGTTGCAAACCCCACCCTACTTCATATCCTAAACCAAAGTGGATACTTTTGTGTCTGTTGGTGAACTTATGTAGATTGACACATAATTACTACCCAAAGACTATAGTTTACATTACGGTTCAGTTTTGGTGTTGCATGTATTATGAGTTCAACAAAAATATAACAACATGAGTCTAATATTACAGTAACACATGCAAGCCTTCTTCAGAATGGTGTATGGTTGTACTAAAGTGGTATGTAGTCTTTCCAAATTAATTTTTTTCACTAGTGATGTGCATTAACCTTTACTCACGTCTTTTAATGTCATAATAGTTCCTTTCTTTTTAGGTCTCCACTACCTGGATATTTCGCATTTTATGTTTCCATTCACCTCCTAAGGGACGTTTTTGTTTTTTTCAAATTTTAGTAATTCTGAACACGACTGCCAAAAGCAATGTGCAGGTTTCTCATATGAACATAGAATTTCAATTGCTTTAGTTAAATACCAAAGAACATGTCACTGAAAGCACTTGTAAGAGTATGTTTAATTTTGTAGCACTGGAGATATGCTAATAATTGTCAGGATTGAGAATTTTGGAATGATTTCTTCTTGGACATTCAACTCAAGGTCGTTCCACCCTCCAAGAAAATGAAACAGAAGCCGACCCATTAATCCATATCAGAACAGTATGCTGCCATGCATGTGAGCTTTTGGAAAGCATGAATTTGCCTTGTTTTGATATGATATAGCAAAGCAGGATTTAGTGTATATTGTTCACCCAGCTAATAATCCATTAATAAATAAAGAAGCAAACAAAATGAACTGGCAAATGAATGGTTTGGCAGGATACATGCAGCCTAAGTGTAGTATTTCACAATTTGTGGAGCATTTTTGCTTAGTTTAAACCATTTGATCCTCACAGGCTCCTGGGACTTTTCACAGGAAATTCAAGCTCAGAAAGGATGAGAGATTTGCCAAGTTAAAGCATGGCAAATCAAGGCTTAAACCTAGGTCTTCCAATGCTTCTCCCGCACCAAAATATAGTCCTTTTATTAGGAAATGAATGAGAGCTTATTAGAGGACCACAACACAGTGGCTGTGAATGTGACTCAGTTAGGAAAGTGCTCATGGCGCAAGCAAGAGAACCTTAGCTTGGATCCTCAGAGCCCACATGGAAGCTGTATACTGGAACACAACTAGAACACTAACCCTGGTGAGGGGGAGGGTCATATCTGGGCCTCTGGAGCTCATTAGCCAGCAAGTCTAACTGAACCAATGAGCTGCAACCAATAATAGAGACCTCGTCTGAAAAATAAGAGATTGAGAAAAGCACACATATTGACCTGTGACTTCCCTTTACATACTCAGGCATAAGCACTGACGTGTACATGGGTACAAACACATAGAAAATGTACTAGATGTGTAACAAATACACACACGCCGTGGCGGGGGTGGAGAGAAAACCTCAGTCCAAGAACCTTTCAGGAACATACAACACACAATTATGAGAACAAACTAATGACTCCATTTGGAAGGCAAAGTGAGAGGAAGCAACGTGGAAGTGCCTAGTCAATTGCAGGCGCAAACTGAAACCTCAGTGTCAGTGGCTGAATATAGCAGGCATGCTAGTTGGGAGAACAGATGATCAAAAAATACCAAAAACAGATTTCATCAATTTTCCTACTTCACCAACTCCTGGATCTACTTCCTGCCCAGCATATCATGATACAACTGAGGCTTCAGCCCTTGGAGAAAAGCCGAGAGATTTCTGCAAATGTTTTCTCTTTGACAGATGGAGCAGAAACTGAGTAGCATTACAAGGAAGATGGATCGGTGCATCACATTTGCAACAATAAAAATGCAGCAACGGTTAAAAGCAGTCTTGGTTAAATAGAAGTGGAAACCCAGGGTTTGCCTAAATCTTTTTTTTTTTAATTAAAAGTGAAGCAGGATTTCAAAGTTCTATTTCAAACCCTCCAAGTTTCAGTGCAAAGAAGGCAGAATCTTTGTGCATCTTGGCTAGATGTCAGACAGCATAATACGTATATGAGTTCAGGACTTAGCCAGGGAAAAATTCCAATACAGGAAACCGGGCAACCTCACAGACATAAATGTCTGGCTACTTGAACCCATGTTACTTCCTCCTCTTTCTCTCTGTCTTCTGCGTTGAGGAAAAACACGCATTTAGTTATGTTTACCGTCTCTGTTTCTACCTTTGCCTATGTTAACATTGAGATGTGTAATTCTCAGGGGCCATTCTCAGTTCACCTGACATGGGCACATTTAAGTGCTATTCGAATAATTTGGAGATCTGACCAGAGACAGAGAACATTGGATGCTACGCTACTGCCTGTCTCAATACTGAAGACACATCAGCATCCAAAACCTGCTGGAATCGGAAGTCTCTGGTCACAGCTACTCTTTGGAACTATTGAAAAAACTTTCACTAAATGCTCAAGGCACAGCCATACCCAGAACACACTCACTTATTTACATACAGATACAACCCCCTACACACACACACAACTATATTCATAAACCAGACCACTCAATACATCAAATCCAGTTTATCTAGCATCTTTGTTATCAATCATAACTTCAAAACAAGAGGCATAATTTCACTAAGGCTACCAACCCAGAGCAGTGAGTTCCCGACTAGAGGGCAGGCTTCAAGGTCCCCGCCAGGGAAAGCGGGCCCCCGCTGCTGGGGCTGCAGTCTCTGCTGTGATCTGCTGGACCTGCTCTGCCTGCGCCCTACTTCCCTTAGTCCCTAACTCATTGGGGCATCCAGGAGTTCCTGTGTAGGTGCCGAGAAGTTTCATCGGCACGGGTGAGTGTGTGCTATCCTGGGGCGGACGGTCCCAGTAGAGAGCACAAACGCCCCTCCCCCAGCTCCTGCTGCAGGGCTTTCTCTCCTACACACCCGCCCCCAGCCCCACCCCCAAGCCTGCCTTGTCTGCAAGGTCCTTAGCTGTGGAACAGTTTCCTGCCATTTCACTAAGGCTACCAACCCAGAGCAGTGAGTCCCTGACTAGAGGGCAGGCCTCAAGGTCCCAGCCAGGGAAAGCGGGCCCCCGCTGCTGGGGCTGCAGTCTCTGCTTTGATCTGCTGGACCTGCTCTGCCTGCGCCCTACTTCCCTTAGTCCCTGACTCATTGGGGCATCCAGGAGTTCCTGTGTAGGTGCCAAGAAGTTTCATCGGGACGGGTAAGTGTGTACTATCCTGGGGCGGACGGTCCCGGTAGAGAGCACAAATGCCCCTACACTAAGGCCACCCAACCAGAGCGGTGAGTGCCTGCCTAGCGGGCAGGCCTCAGCAACCCACAAAGGGAACACAGGCACCTCCAGCTTGTACTGCAGTGTCGCCTGTGTTCTACTGGACACCGCCCGACCCCTTGCATTCAACCTTTTTTACGCGGGTCATTGGAATACCACGCATCCATGTTTTGGTGTTGAGGAGTTCATCTGGAAGGGAACGGTTCCTGCCCCTACACTGAGGAGATACACCTAGAGAGTTAGTCACAGCAAAGCCTGGTCCAAGACGTCAGGCCTCTCCTGGCTCCATTTGAAGGAAAAGATGGGCAGGCGCCAATGCAAGAATTCCCCCAACAACTTGAAAGGCAACGTGACATCACCAGGATCCAGGAATCCCGAAATGAGAAGTCTACACCCTAATCCAGAAGAATTAGAAGAATTCGACTCAAAAGTGAATTTTATGAAAATAATAGAGGACCTTAAACAGGAGGTGAAAAACTGCCACAACCAATTAGAGATTACAAACAAAAAGGTAGAGGAAATGAATAAATATCTCAAAGATACCCAAGAAAACCAAGAGAAACAAGAAAAAGTAATCAAACAGGTAAGGGAAACGGTTCAAGACTTGAAGAATGAAGTGGAAGTAATAAAGAAAACACAAACCGAGGGAAGGATGGAGATGGAAAATTTGAATAAACGAACAGGAACAACAGAGACAAGTACCACAAACAGATTACAAGAGATAGAAGAAAGAATCTCAGACACTGAAGATACCATAGAGAAAATAAACACTCTCATCAAAGAAAACAGCATAACCAACAAATTCTCATCACAAAACATTCAGGAAATCTGGGACACAATAAAAAGACCAAACCTAAGAATAATAGGGATAGAAGAAGGAGAAGTACAGCTCAATGGTCCAGAAAATATATTTAATAAAATTATAGAAGAAAACTTTCCCAACCTTAAGAAAGATATTCCTTTGAAGGTCCAAGAAGCATACAGAACACCAAATCGACTGGATCAAAAAAAATCATCTCCTCGTCATATAATAATCAAAACACAAAACATACAGAATAAAGAAAGAATATTAAGAGCTGCAAAGGAAAAAGGTCAAGTTACCTATAAAGGTAAACCTATCAGACTTACACCTGATTTCTCTATGGAAACCATGAAAGCCAGAAGGTCCTGGATAGATATACTCCAGAAACTACGAGACCATGGATGCAAGCCCAGACTACTATACCCAGCCAAGCTTTTGTTCACTATAAATGGAGAAAACAAAGTTTTCCAGGATAAAAACAAATTTAAACAATACGTAGCCACAAATCCAGCCCTTCAGAAAGTAATTGAAGGAAAATCACAAACCAAGGAGTCCAACAATGCCCACAATAACTCAGACATCTAATGACCCTTCACCAGCACAACTTGAAGAAGGGAAACACACAAACTCTACTACCAAAGGAAAGAAGGAAAGAAAGGAAAAATGACCGGAGTTAACAACCACTGGTCATTAATATCACTTAATATCAATGGACTCAACTCACCTATAAAGAGGCACAGGCTAAGAGATTGGATACGAAAACAGGATCCAACATTCTGCTGCTTACAAGAAACACACCTCAACCACAAAGACAGACATCTACTCAGAGTAAAGGGCTGGGAAAAGGTTTATCAAGCAAACGGACCTAAGAAACAAGCAGGTGTGGCCATACTAATTACTAAGAAAGTTGACTTCAAACTAAAATCAATCAAAAGAGATGGAGAAGGACATTTTTTACTCATAACAGGAACAATTCACCAGGATGAAATCTCAATCCTGAATATATATGCCCCTAATATAAAAGCACCCACTTATGTAAAAGAAACGTTACTAAAACTCAAGGCAGTCATCAAACCACACACACTAATAGTAGGAGATTTCAACACTCCTCTCTCACCAATGGACAGGTCAATCAGACAGAAACCTAACAGAGAAATAAGAGGATTAAGAGAGGTAATGAATCAAATGGACTTAACAGACATCTATAGAACATTCCACCCAAATAGGAAAGAATATACCTTCTTCTCTGCAGCTCATGGAACCTTCTTGAAAATAGACCACATACTCGGTAACAAAGCAAACTTACACAGTTACAAAAAAATATTAGTAACCACCTGTGTCTTATCAGATCACCATGGATTAAAGTTAGAATTCAACAACAATGCTATCCCCAGAAAGCCTATGAACTCATGGAAACTGGACAGTCAACTACTGAACCTCACCTGGATCAAGGAAGAAATAAAGAAAGAAATTAAAGTCTTTCTTGAATTCAATGAAAACGAAGACTCAACATACTCAAACCTATGGGACACTATGAAAGCAGTGCTAAGAGGAAAATTCATAGCATTAAGTGCCCACTTAAAGAAAACGGAGAAAGCACACATTGGAGACTTAATAGCCCACCTGAAAGCTTTAGAAAAAAAAGAAGCAGACTCACCTAGGAGAAGTAGAAGACTGGAAATAATCAAATTGAGGGCTGAAATCAACAAAATAGAAACACAGAAAACAATCCAAAGAATCAATGAAACAAAAAGCTGGTTCATGGAGAAAATCAATAAGATTGATAAACCCCTATCCAAACTATTCAAACGGCGGAGAGAGAATACGCAAATTAACAAAATCAGAAACGAAAAGGGAGACATAACCACAGACTCAGAGGAAATTCAGAAAATCATTAGATCTTACTACAAAAACCTGTATGCCACAAAATTGGAAAATGCTATAGAAATGGACACTTTTTTAGATAAGTACCATATACCAAAGTTAAACCAGGACCAGGTGAACAATCTAAATAGACCTGTTAGTCGCGAAGAATTAGAAGTTGTTATAAAAAACCTCCCCACCAAAAAAAGCCCAGGTCCAGATGGCTTCAATGCAGAATTCTACCAGAACTTCCAAGAAGACCTAATACCTATACTCCTTAATGTATTTCACAATATTGAAACAGAGAAATCACTGCCAAATTCCTTTTATGAAGCTGAAGTTACTCTGATACCAAAACCACACAAAGACACAACCAAGAAAGAGAACTACAGGCCAATCTCACTCATGAACATCGACGCAAAAATACTCAATAAAATACTGGCAAACCGAATCCAAGAACACATTAGAAAAATTATCCATTATGATCAAGTAGGCTTCATCCCAGAGATGCAGGGCTGGTTCAACATACGAAAATCTATCAATGTAATCCATCATATAAATAAACTGAAAGAAAAAAACCATATGATCATTTCATTAGATGCTGAAAAAGCATTTGACAAAATTCAACATCCCTTTATGATAAAGGTCTTAGAGAGATTAGGAATACAAGGGTCGTTCCTAACTATAATAAAAGCTATTTATAGCAAGCCGTCAGCTAACATCAAATTAAATGGAGAGAAACTCAAAGCTATTCCACTAAAATCAGGAACACGACAAGGTTGTCCACTCTCTCCATACCTCTTTAATATAGTGCTTGAAATTCTAGCAATAGCAATAAGACAACATAAGGGGATCAAAGGGATTCAAATCGGAAAGGAAGAAGTTAAACTTTCATTATTTGCAGACGATATGATAGTGTACATAAGCGACCCCAAAAACTCCAGCAAAGAACTCCTTCAGCTGATAAACACCTTTAGTAGCGTTGCAGGATACAAGATCAATTCCAAAAAATCAGTTGCCCTCCTATACACAAAGGATAAGGAAGCAGAGATGGAAATCAGAGAAGCATCACCCTTCACGATAGCCACAAATAGCATAAAATATCTTGGGGTAACTCTAACCAAGGAAGTAAAGGATCTATTTGACAAGAACTTTAAGTCTATGAAGAAAGAAATTGAGGAGGATACCAGAAAATGGAAGGATCTCCCTTGCTCTTGGATTGGGAGGATCAACATAGTAAAAATGGCAATTCTACCAAGGGCAATTTATAGATTCAATGCAATCCCCATTAAAATCCCATCAAAATTCTTCACAGATCTTGAGAGGACAATAATCAACTTTATATGGAGAAACAAAAACCCCAGGATAGCCAAAACAATCTTATATAATAAAGGATCGTCTGGAGGCATTACCATCCCTGACCTCAAACTCTATTACAGAGCCTCAGTATTGAAAACAGCTTGGTATTGGCATAAAAACAGAGAAGTCGATCAATGGAACCGAGTAGAAGATCCTGATTTTAACCCACAAACTTATGAACACCTAATTTTTGATAAAGGAGCTAAAAGTATTCAATGGAAAAAAGAGAGCATCTTCAACAAATGGTGCTGGCAGAACTGGTTGTCAACGTGTAGAAGAATGAAAATAGATCCATATCTATCACCATGCACAAAGCTCAAGTCCAAATGGATTAAAGACCTCAATATTAGTCTGAACACACTGAACCTGATAGAAGAAAAAGTTGGAAGTACTCTACAACATATGGGTACAGGAGATCACTTCCTACGTTTATCCCCAGCAGCACAGACATTAAGGGCAACATTGAATAAATGGGACCTCCTGAAACTGAGTAGCTTCTGTAAAGCAAAGGACACTGTCAGTAAGACAAAAAGGCAACCCACTGACTGGGAGAAGATCTTCACCAACCCTGCAACAGACAAAGGTCTGATCACCAAAATATATAAAGAACTCAAGAAACTAAACTTTAAAATGCTAATGAACCCAATAAAAAAATGGGGCACTGATCTGAACAGAGAATTCTCAACAGAAGAAATTCAAATGGCCAAAAGACACCTAAGGTCATGCTCAACCTCCTTAGCGATAAGGGAAATGCAAATTAAAACAACTTTGAGATACCATCTTACACCTGTCAGAATGGCTAAAATCAAAAACACCAATGATAGCCTTTGCTGGAGAGGTTGTGGAGAAAGAGGCACACTCATTCATTGCTGGTGGGAATGCAAACTTGTGCAACCACTTTGGAAATCAGTGTGGCGATTTCTCAGGAAATTTGGGATCAACCTACCCCAAGATCCAGTAATACCACTATTGGGAATATACCCAAGAGATGCCACATCAAATGACAAAAGTATCTGTTCAACTATGTTCATAGCAGCATTGTTTGTAATAGCCAAAACCTGGAAACAACCTAGATGCCCTTCAATGGAGGAATGGATGAAGAAAGTGTGGAATATATACATATTAGAGTACTACTCAGCAGTAAAAAACAATGACTTCTCGAATTTTGCGTGCAAATGGATGGAAATAGAAAACACTATCCTGAGTGAGGTATCCCAGACCCAAAAAGAGGAACATGGGATGTACTCACTCATAATCGGTTTCTAGCCATAAATAAAAGACATTAAGCATATAATGTGTGATCCTATAGAAGTTAAATAAGAAAGTGAACCCAAAGAAAATCATATAGTCATCCGCATGGAGAGGGGGAAGTAGACAAGATTGCAGGGCAAAAACTGGGAACTTGCGGGTGAGGTGGCATGGGGCAAAGGGGAAATGGGATGAGAAATATGAGAAGGGGAGGATGGGAGGAGCTCGGGGGATTGGGATGGTTGGGATATAGGAAGGATGGATACGGGAGCAGCAAAGTATATATCCTATCTAAGGGAGCCATCTTAGGGTTGGCAAGAGACTTGACCCTTGAGGGGTTCGCAGGTGTCCAGGAATATGTCCCCAGCTGGTACCTTGGGCAACTAAGGAGAGGGAATCTGAAATGACCCTATTCTATACTGATGAATATCTTGCATATCACCTTAGAACCTTCATCTGGCGATGGATCGAGGTAGAGACAGAGTCTCAATTTGGAGCAACGGTCTGAGCTCTTAAGGTCCAAATGAGGAGCAGAAGGAGGGAGAACATGAGCAAAAAATCAGGACCAAGAGGGATGCACCCACCCACTGTGACAGTGGAACTGATTTATTGGGAGCCCACCAAGGCCAGCTGGTCTGGGACTGAATAAGCATGGGTTGATTCCGGACTCTCTGAGCATGGCGGTCAATGAAGACTGATGAGAAGCCAAGGACAATGGCACTAGGTTTCGGTCCTAATACATGAACTGGCTTTGTGGGAGCTTAGCCGGTTTGGACGCTCACCTTTCTGGACGTAGATAGAAGGACCTTGGTCTTCCCGCAGGGCAGGGAATTTGGACTGCTCTTTAGTATCGAGAGGGAGGGGGAATGGAGTGGGGGGAGGAGAAGAGGAGTGGGGATAGGGGGAGGGAAGTGGGGGGAGGGGGCAATATTTGGGAGGAGGGGAGGGAAATGGGAAACGGGGAGCAGGTGGAAATTTTAATTAAAAAAGAATAAAAAAAAAAACAAGAGGCATATTTGAAACATCATTCAAATAAACTTGAAATGGTTACTTAATAGTTACAAATACAAATACAATACTATTTATTTAAGCACTTCCTTCATTGTTAGAAAGATTATAGCCGCTTAATAAATGTGTATCAAAACCATGCAAGTATTTACATGCCTTACCTCCTGATGAGAACATTCATTTCCATGCAAGTTTATTCACATATAAATACATTTAGAAATCCATGAGTACATTCAAGCACAAATGGCACATTCACATTTGGAAGAGTTAAGCTCACTATCTGTGTGAGACATATGTCCACATACACATGCATGCTGTGGGATAATGCTCTTGTATCCTGTAAATATTAGTCACTTGTATTGGTTTAATAAAATGGTAATCGGTCAGTAGCCAGGCAGGAAGAATAGGTGGTGTGACCAGATTAGGAGAATTCTGGGAAGAGGACTCAGTCTGTAGTCATCAGTCAGACACAAGGGAAGCAAGATGAGAATGCCTCACTGATGAAAAGGGACTAAGTCACATGGCTAACATAGATGAGAATTATGGGTAAATTTAAGTTTTAAGAGCTAGTTAATAATAAGCCTGAGCTAATACGTCAACCAATTTATTATTAATATAAGCCTCTATTTGTTTCTTTGAGACTGAACAACTATGGAACCAGGCAGGACAAAAACCTCCATCTACACATGCAAACTACACATACACACACACACACACACATGCACAAAATGCACCATACCAACACTCCATACATACTACACTTCACATATCACACATATCACAGCATACACAAAAACCCACCCACAATACTACCATACACACATACCACATACTACATACAACATGTACCACACATACCACCCATATTCACACCAAAACCACATACCATACCACACATACTATACACACATCTCTCATACCATACATGCACACATATATCATACACACATTCTCTCTCTCCTCTACACATACCATATAGTATACAAAATACTATACTCTATATAGACAACACTTAAACAGAAATACACATATATGTATACATGCACATGTATACCATACATACAGCATACACATTTACATACCACATACAACACACACACACAATACACTCCACAAAACACACACATCTTAAACTTACCACACATATATACGCACTCTTCTCTCTACACACACTACACAAAATACACAAGCAGGGTAAACATATATATAACATACACACATGCACACACACACACACACGCACCATCACCATCAGCAGCAGCACTACCACTCACAAAATCACACAGCTCTCATGGTCTCACTCTACATACTTGTCCAAATCAGGTTCTTCCTCTTCCTGTCAAAATAGACCACTGAATATGAAGACCTGTGAGAGAACATAGAATCTGGAAGAAATAAATGTCACATATAAAACAGATGCCAAGATTAAAATAAATCTAGATGGTCTGAGCCAATGTTTCACAGGAAACATAAGGCAGAACGCAGATCAACAGTGGTTTATCATGTGTACAAAAGAAGAAGAGCTGTGGGTAAGAACGGGAATAAATGTATCAGTCACCAGACAAAACTGCCCTAGACACAGCATAAAAATCAGAGTGCCACACATGAGTATTAGTCTATCTGAGTCTAGCATTGTCCTATGACAATGCATATTTAAGGAAATGTTTTCTAAAATGATGGTCAACATAAAGACTATAACAGAGCTGGCCAGTGAGAAAATATGTTAATTCTATTTTGCTTTAAGATCTCTTTTGTTCAAGGTAAGTGTTTGTCTTTGGTGTCAATAAAGGCAACCATCACCCTGTCAGGAAATACTATAACATCCAGAAGATTTATGTGTCAGCACCATGGATGACATTTGGCCAATGTGTCTACCATAAGTATTATAAGTATTTCATCTCTCATGTTTATATTGTGTATGCATATTTATTTAAGAATATCTCTAAGTTGCTATACACATACTTTTCATGAATTGAGAAAGAAAGTAAAGAAGACAGCCACTGGTGCTGTCTTCTAAAAAAAAATCTCTAATGTCATAATCCTAGGACTTTCAATATTTGATGGTACTAAGATTGGATGTTTTTTCATTTCATAAGTGCTCCTTTCTATGAGTCTATGAGATTCTAACTCTTAAGTTTTTATTATACTAAGATTCTGTGATTTAAAATTTTGATAGCTTCTAAAATTCTAAAACTATGGTTCTCAAATGTCAATATTATAAGAATTTAACATTTATAGCTTATAATTTGAAGATCAATTCTCTTGATGAGAATGAGGTCACTTTGTCATTCTCTGAAGCACAAAAAACCCCAGAGGTCAAAGTAGCTGTACTAACTGGTGAGGACAGAGAGACTATGAAACAGAAAAACACCCTGTAAAGAAAAGTCGTATGAGCATGCCACTTGTCTCTGAAGGTACATCTCTCTGCCCATTTTTGTCTTCAACTTCATTTTATGGTTCAAAATTTGAGAATATTTACAATACAAGTACCATGGAAGCAGACCCAGTGGTTTATCCTAACCTCTAGCATGACTCCTGAATGCCAGAACAGAAAGCGTCTAAGATTGAGATAGCTGGACTCGCTGTGGCACATGTCTCTTCCCTCTTTGCCAATGTTTTCTTCCAATATGCTTTGTCCTTTCCCTCTTCTCGTCTGCATCCTCCCATGTCATCTCTTAACACTTTAAATTTTTATGAATATTAGTTACACAGTCCTCTTAGAATCCAATGATTATTTCTCCCATTATATAGATAATGAAGCTGAGGCTAAACATGATTTATCAAAATCCCTTAAGATGATAGAAAAAAAATGGTGAAGCTGAAATTGTTGTCTCCAACTTCAGAGCTTTCCAAATTCCATAGTCACTGTATACCATCCTTCTAACCAATAAAAATATCAACTCCACAAAACACTGAGAAACCCAAAACTCAGATATGAGATCACTGCTTTGATTCCTCAATATAATTCTAAATACAATTTCTCAATCAATGCCAACTCTATTTTATGATATCCATTACTGTTCTTCCATACTGAACAGTTCATTTAATTTTCTAGCCTTTTTTTCTCCTCCTGAGAGTGCTGTACATGGCATGTGTTTATTTTTCAATTAAAGCAAATTAAACTTAATTTTGTTTTGAGAACTTTTTTTTTTTTTAGAATTTCACAGCCCACGTTGAGATAATTGAGACCCTGCTGTTTCTGGAAGTTGTGTTTAGAGAGAGAAGGCCCTGATCTGACACCACCTTAAAGAAGCCATCTTTAACCCCTCCTTTCCCTCTGTTTCACCAACCGTGTTTCTCTAGGCCATCCACTTCCCCGCCACTGTTCTAGTGTAGAGGTGCATCTTCTGTGCAACAGCTATACCACAATCATGACCTGCAAAAGGGCTAGCAAGGCCTTTCCTTACCCCCTTCCACATCCTCTGTCATTCTCAATGGTAGATCTAATCAAGCCAACAACTCTTTAGTAGTCAGCAAAAATTGTCTAAATAGAAATTAGTAAATCTAAGTCCTGAAGCTTTAAGTAGCCAACGTTTGCATTAATCCTCTAGCATGCTCTCTCGACACACTGTTCCCACTCATCTGGAATGGCTCTTCCCTGCGTCCTAGCTATGCAGCGTACAAGGCCACAGGGAAAGACTTCTCTGCTCCTCATCATACATAGGTGCACTCCAGCTTCAGCACCAGCCACTTCACACAGCCTCAGACTGTACGTCTTTCTGCTCTCAGACTGCCAATGGCTTCAAATCAGGAAACCAACTCTATCCATAAAAGTAAAAATCAGAATCATATATGTAGCTGATCCTCAAGAAACATGCCTCAGAAAACATTAATAAGATGTGAGCAGTAATATAAGAGCAATAAGAAATAAGTTACAAGAGGACACAGGAAGGGGAAAAGCAAAAAAGTGCATTACTATAGTAACCTAATAACAGTAATAACAAAAAAAGACACAGAGAGAGAAGGAAATGGAAGTGAAGCTTACATTAAATCAATGAGAAAACTTCTTTTTATCTTATAATAATTTTTTAGTTGATTATACTTTCCAAAATAATGTATATCATCAAAATTACCTAAACACAAATTTCCCACAAATATAACATTCCTATATTTGCAAAGAGGATAGATTTTCTACTATTTGGAATTTCTTATATATCACATGGAATACTAATATTAATTGAAAGAGAGAAAGTTGAAATTATAAGGTCAAATAATTTTGAGAACACTTAAATTAAGGATAATTAAATCTTCCTTGTAGGACACAAAAGAATCTTTAAAATGATTATGTTTATAATATAATACTTCTCTCAAATGTATTATGTTACCCAGTGTACTATCCTCAGAGTTTTCAAAACCCCAAGCAAAACAAAATAATAAAATAGTGCCTAATCAGAATGTTATGGAAGGAGAATGATTTTAGAACTGGACGCAGGGAACTGGTATTCTAGGCCTCAAGCTTGTATGATTTAAAATGATGTTTGTCAGTTCAGTCCCTGTTGTTATATTCCTAAGTTTTCTCGTGTGTGTATGCACATGCATGGGTGTGTGTGTGAGTGAGAGAGAGAGAGAGAGAGAGAGAGAGAGAGAGAGAGAGAGAGAGAGAGAGAGAAAAGAGGGGAGGGTATGAGCATGTGCTGTCACTATTCAGGTGTGTATATACTTTGGCACATATAGAGATCAGAGGACAACCTCAAGCATCAATGTCAATGCTCACCTTTCACCATATTTGGTATAGTCTCTTGGTAGTTGCTGCTGTATACTGGTGAGCTTCAAGAAATTCTGCCTGTGCTTCTTACCTTGCAATAAGAGTTTTATGATTACAGTTGCATGCTGCCCTGTCCAGCTTTACAGTAGTTTAGTGGATCTGAACTTGGGTCATTATGCTTGTGGATGTACATAAAGGATGCACATTATTTATACTCTGAACCATTTGCTCTGCCCTTGATTTCTTTACCTGTCAAAACAGTGGACCAGTTATGTAGAGTGTTAAGAATCTTAGCGTAGCGCTAATAGTCTATGATTCTGGGATGAAGACAAACAATCTTTATTAGGTTAACCATGTTCACCACATTCATTTATTCCCAGGAGTGTGAATTTTTCATGTTCATTGCCAGGGCAACCCCTAGCCTTCACCTTTCTGGAAGACTCAGAGAGACACACTTTTAGTCCTGAGTTCTATTACACAAACAACATGTTTCCATTGGAGCCTATCTTAAAGACAGAACATACTGTTGTGATATTAGTTGATCTGCCAACAGCAAATGTATGCTGTGCATTCTGATAACAAAGGTGACATGGAACAGTTTTACACTAGCCTGTTCTTCCCAGGAACCCCCAGGTGTATGTCTAAGACATACTTGGCTTGCAAAGATCTCAATGCAATGTCTTAAATGGCAATAGAAGTTGAGTACAATGTGTTCAAGTCATTGTCTAATCCTTGAAACTTCATATTCTGATCCTATAAATATAATGAAGCAAAGCAGGTAAGAAGAGTTGCTTAAGGGCAGGCAGAAGGTGAAAAGATGGGCTAATCTCACTTTATCACCTTCTGCCTACTTCCAAGTGACTTCAGAATGGTGCTACCATCCTCAAGCCTTCACTTCATACATGAGAAGATGGAGGTTCAGGAGAGTAGTGTATTCAAAATTCAAAATAAACAGAAAAAGGCCTCCTGAGTCACCCATGATTCTCAAACAATGACACAGAAAGTGTCCTCTACTCAGGAAATCATTTCATTTAATATAAAGGTGGCACTACTTTGTTTTCAAGGACGAAGAGCTACTCTTGTTCATTAGAAATCACAAATGACTTAGAGACAATCACCAATGTTATATGACTATTTTCGCTCAAGCCAATGGTGAGGAAGGAAAGAAGGTGTGCCATCTAAATTTGACTTAGAATGACTTACAAATGGAGATAACTACATTCATAGATCCTCCAAAGCGTCAGTTTTTCTTCTAACCTACCATGGATAGCTCATTAATCCCATTAATCCTACTAATTAAAGCACCGATTACCCAAGTAATACACACTCATTATAGAATATAAGGAAATACAGGGAAGCATCAAAGAAAGAACGAAATTCATTCCTAGCGCATTATCCAAAAATAGCCACTAATACATATGTGCATCTCATTCAACAATCATGAATTCTTTGATATTTTGTTTCTTATGCTCCTTCAGTCACTCACCAAAAAGTAAGTCAATATGGAAAGGTCCCCTTTCCATAAAAGGACCTTTCAAACAGAAGGGCTGCTTATGGAGTACTTGCTGTACATAAGACCTTTTCCCAAGTGCTTTCTGCATGTGATATTCACTCTCACATCAAAACTTTATGGAAGGTCCTGTTGCTAATCCATTGTATAAATGATATTTCCTATCATTTCATCTCCTGGTTTATAAGGATACCTCTCATACAGAGTCTATTCTATACTTTGTTTCATTTCAATTTTCTTTTGTCCTCAAAAAGAACATTCTTCATAGACTCTGCACATCTAACTGATTTCTTAGATGGGGTGTCACATTCTAATTTAGAAGCATTTATACTTCCCTTGTAAAATTTAGCATAGCTTGGCAATGTGTCTGGATGTTGCACCTGGTCTCTTGATAGAGAATCTCCCCCCTCATTCCTGTGGCTCTCTCCACCTTAGTTACACTGGCTTCCTTACACAGGATCTTGCTTTAAAAGATCACTCCGGATCATGGTCCAATCTCTGGTATTTACTTTCTCAACCACTTGCAATTCTCCCTTCTTTTACTTTCAGGTGTCAAGAAGGTTCAACCTGGCTACCTCTACCTAGAATGCTACTTCCAAGGGTATGTGCCAGCTGTATTCTGGATCACCCCCAGCCCTCTTTTCAAAAGGCAGCAGTTCCCTGGGCATTTCCCTTCCCTATTTACATGAATTAGCATGCTCTCTCCCACCGTGCCATCTGTCCCACCCACCTTCCTTCTCTAGTCATGTTCTATTTTTCTCTTCTCTATTACGCTTATCACCATCTGACACACACTATATTTTGCTTGTTTATTTATATAACGACTTTCCCCTCAATTAGAGCATACATACTGGGGGTCTTAGTCCCTTGTGTTCACTGCCTTTTTCAGTGCCCTTAGAACAGTGTCTGACACAAAGAAGTGTACAATAAAACATTCTCCTTGTATTATTTATTTTTCTTTAGTGTGTACATGTATGCAGGCACACATGTGTGAACATGTGAAACACAGATTGTCCTGTCAGAAGTCCACCTCAATTATTCTCTACATTTGTCATTGATGTAGTTGCCAGCAAACTCAGACCTTCCTGACAGGGCTACCAGAGCCCTGGGACTGTAAGTATGACCATGTCCATCCGGAACTTAAATGAAGTCTGAGACTGTAAACTCCACTCCCACATTTACTCGGAAAGTACATTAACCACGGACTTACCCAGACAGCTCTAGTCTTCTGTTTTAAAATGAAGCAACCACAAGCCACGTGTGTGTTGCCTGTGCATTTCTAACACTTCAGGGGAGCCTCTGCTTTCCTGCACTGCTTGCCTGGATGGCACTTACTGCTAAAACAGCTGACTACAGCATCATCAGCATCAGCACCAAAAATAGAGACATCTTAGTGATGCTGGTTGACATCATGCTGCTTTTCTTCTTACTATCATCATCTTCATCATTATTTTCATGTAGCAAAGTAAAGCTTTGTTGCATTACATCTCGATTTCTTGCATAATTTGACTTCATTTCTCTTGTAGCATTTTGTTTAGATGTCCGATAAAGTAACCAAACCAACCAAAACTCTTTCTTTTTGGTGGGGTAGAATGTAACTGTGGAATTTTCATGCAAACATAGCATTCTCCGTGTTCCTACTAACCTCCTTTTCTCACTGTCTTCCAGTCTACATCCCTCCTGATTGTTCCTTTCTTGTCTCTCAATTTATTCCCACACTTGCTTACTCTTGTTTTAAATGGGAAAGGAATATTTTCTTTTTGAAAATACAGGTGGAGTCATACATGTTCTACATTTTAAAGTTCTACCTATTTGACTTCTAATAGCAGGTAATCCTACAATTATGACTCAGTTCATGGGCCAGTAATATGAAAAGGCAACAATTTGAGCATTTTTCAGTATCTCTACAATTCTCCTTTCTACTAATTTCCAAAGTGTTCAACATCAATTCTCTTAAATTCATGTATGTTTGTGCATAAATTATAAAAAAGATACAGAGTCAGAGAAATATCCATAGAAATATTACAGTATCTTGCTGTTGAAATTCATGCCATTTCCACCCGACAATTTCTTAAGTTCCCTTTAACTGTGACAGTGAAATCACTGCGATCATTGGTGGGTTTGCAGTCACTGTTTCCAGTAAAAGAAAGATCTTGGCACTTAGCTCTGGCTCAGAGTTAGAAAATGGTTTATTCTATGATTGCTGGCCCTGGTTTCAGCAGCATTTGAACTCACACAATTAGGGTGCAAATAAACAGGCTAAGCTAAAGATTCCTGCAGAGGCATTGTGAAGTTAAATTACTATTTTAAGAGGCTATGAAACTGGCAGCGAGACCGTACTGGAAGAGTGGAAGATATTCAGGATACTGACAGATAAAGAAGGGAAGGAAGTAAAATGCAGATTGTTAGCAAAGATTTAGGAAGCGCCTTCCAGCAGCCCCATTTAGAATTCCTCCTGGAGCAAATACAATGGATGCCTTCACACTTTAGACATTTGAAAGATCAGAATGGAGGGCAAAGTCTTATGACATAATGGCTGATGATTTACAATGACTGACCCTACCCAAGACAATAGTAGCAGTCATCAACCTCCACTATAAGAAGCCGCCAAGTTGCATGTGAGGGCAGGCTGGAAGTTGCTACTAGCTGGACAATGCCTTAGGCTAACGCAAGGAAAAGTGGTAATTCAGGCAAAGAACATCACATTTAATAGACAAGGGCTTGAGGTCTACTATGGTTACTTATTGAATATCCTACAGTGAATCTCCCATGTTTTAGACAGAATGTCCTTGTTGGGAAACTGGAAAAAATAATTTTAAATTTGGCGTATCACAACAAAATATACATGCAATTTAAACGATCATTTCAAGATATTCAGGAATTTGATAAAATAAACGGCATTAATGCTGTGGAAGGGAATCATGAAGACAAAGATCAACATGATATCAAGCTACTGTTAATCATCCATGCTTTCAGGTAAACCTGATGGACAACACTGGCCTTACATATTAAAAAATGAAGTAGATAGATGCAGGGAGAGAGGTTGCAGAATTTTGGTGTACCTGAGCCCACTCAGGTTCTCTTTTACGTTAAAGAGAATGGTTCCATGCATAAAATAAAACAAAAGAAAAAGGAGAGAAAATTAAACAGACCTATATGGACTTTCAGCTCTCATGGTCAATGACCTGTCTACATTTGCTTCCTGACCCACAGCAACACAGAAGTAAAAATTCTACTTTAGCCGTTGTGCATGCTGCTATATTTGTTCCCACTTTCTCAGTCTCTCCTACAACCACTGCTGTCTCACTGTGAGATGCTGGGAAGGAGTTGGTTTGTAAAAATGATCCTAAGATTTCCTTTGCAAGGTCATGTCTCAAACATCAAAGTAATCTTTTTTGTGTATGATTTTTCCAGTTTGAACACAAGCCTAAGAATTCAGACAATGCTCAATCTGATACATCAGGGCACAGCAGTAATAGGAGCAAAAATGATTAGCGCTATGTGGTTGTGACAACTGACCTGATACTGTTTGAAACACTTCCCGAATGAACTCATTACATTGTCATCTCATTTCCATACAGAGTTGCTATTGTTCTCCCTATTTTACAGATGGTGAAACAGACATGGGAATATTAGTTAACCTGGCTAAGATGAGAGGCCCAGTAAGTTGTAGCACAGGTATTCAGACTCCAGGCCTCAAGCTTTCAATCCCTTTCAGTCAGATAGGAATGGGTTCAAATCCTCCATACCACACCATGGGCTCACTGTTTTCTCTTCAACCAGGAATACTGCTGCTACACACCTCAATTTTCACATATTCAAAATGGGAGATTATTCTACCTACTCTGTACTTATAGACAATATACAACAAAAATCTACTATATATCTATTATAGTACAAGGAACACAAAGCAAACAAGTTTGACACACACGGCACCAGGCCAGGAGTGGCTTTATAGTAGTGACATTTCAGTCACCCCTAAATATTCTGGGTGAAGACCCTGAACTCTCAAAAAACGTATTTTTTTCCATGCAAAAAAGAGAGGAGAAAATGAAGAAAAATGTGTCTGGCTTGCTAATATTTTCAGAAATCATTTGTAAGTCTTCACTGGACTATGAATGACACTGTCCTGTTGATATGTACCCAGAATAAAATTATTTATAATGCTCTCAGTTCTCCCCAGCCTCAGCCATGTCTGGAAACTGCACTTGGTGATGACCACTTCCTCTGAAAGAGTGGTATCTTCAGAATGCATTGGAGGCAGTACTGCATCACCAGCCCTGCCAGGTAATCTACTTTTCAATCTTTCCCCCACATGCCTACACATACCAAAATGCTGATTTCCTCTTTTTAAATGGCTTCTGTACTTGTGCAGATGTTTTTATAGTACGAGTAAGGCTCCTTGTAGGTGCTCCCCCTGCAGTATGCCTATAAACCCAGAACTCATCAAATTCTATGAGAAATTTAGTTTTCCCAGTACCATGTAAACAGCAACATATTTGCTCAAGGCTATGGTCTCAGTTACATTCTCAGAACGGTCTTCCAGATTTATCGCGGGGCTTCTGGATACTCCAGGGATTCTCACAGGCATCAAGCATTTCATCTATTTTTGCAGATGACTAATTCTTAATATAGCAACTTGAGAACTTATCCCTTAATAGGATGGGTCCTCTAAAATGAAGCTATCCCCTGGATATGTATGAAGCCTTCCTCCATCCAAATCAACTTGTAATCTGTAAACTGGTTTTCCACACTACCCACACACAGGATCTGTTCTTCCTCACTGACTCATTTTCTAGGCCTCTGAAATGCTAGATAAATTATATCTCAGAAAGCCTTTGGGGCCTATGTTGGCTTAACCCTTACAGAGGGTTCTAGCTGTTCAGATGGGCCATTTACTTGGAGCCCTGATGTTCCAACCTTTACAGTTTACACAAAAACGATTGCATCTCACTTTTGTTAATTGCCTTATAGATCTACCTCTCATCCTTGGGGGGATTCAGTTACTTAGCTGTTCCCAAGAGGACGCCAACATGCCTCTATACAGCTCTGTACCATGTGAGTACAGAATTTGTTAAGAATGATAGATTGTGTGCCTTCATCAGGCTCCCTCTTCCTGTGTAGCGGTAGCAGGCAACACTGGTAATGACCACTGTTCACTTTCTCACACCCAGTCTTATTCAGGCTATTCTCCTCAAGGCCACTTGCAATCTCCAAAAGAAAGTTCCCCTGGGAGACAAAAAAAAAAAAAAAAAAAAAAAAAAAAATCCTTCAGTGTCATATAAAAAAATTAATTTCACTTCTCCTTGGCCTCATTATTTTCTTAATTGTCTTTTTTGCCCCCTCAGCCGCAAGGACTGTCTGTGGATTTGTAGAAAACCTTTTTGGGCTGCTCTGTTCCAGAAGGATAGTGGGTTTCATGTTAACACTTAATCACTTAGATATTAAAGGTTGCACTAGTGGCTCACCATCTATCCCACTCAGCTAGGCTGTCTTGAATCACAAGCGGGGCTGTAGATATGACTTCCTTGAGATTTTCTCATCACTGAGAGGACATCTAACTCATGATGAAGCACAGCCACCATTCATGTGTCTCCCTCTCTGCTTTTATAAGAACTTTGTCATGTTGTATTTCCATACAGCCCGGCAGTATCTCTTCAGTGAGCTAAGCAACAGTATGGTCCTTCTAAATTTACAGAAGGCAAACCTCGGAAGTAAAAGACAGGCTCTTCAGGAGTCTTTATAGACACTGAGTGGGGTCAGGATTAGAATTAAGAACCTTGTGTATCTGTACTTGTATCCTATGAAATTTTGAAATAAAGGAGATAAAAAATAAAAAGATAAAGTCCGTGATCTCCAAGGACTTATAATTACTGCTCACTGTCTTTTCTGATATGCCTTCCTTAGCCTTCCCCTTTTCCTAAACTCTGTAAAATTCTGAAATGGCAATTACCATTCCATTACGAATATTTGGGAATTTGCATATCTCTTCTGATAGATGGCCTGCGTTTATCACCGTTCACTGGCACATCTGCTCAGTCACTTTATACAAGTCCTTCTGCAAATAACATATTTGATAAATCTTTGAAGTTGAAATCACAGTCAGATTCTACTCTTTCCCTCAGGTTTCAATTATCTCCTGCCCACATGCTAACTTTCTTCCCCCTTTTCTATCCATTTAATTTTGACTTTTAAACCCAAGGATTTCTAGAATGTGGTACTCTAAGCAAGACTGGAAATTAAGATGAGCAGAACACATTGAAATGACGGAATAAATGTGCACAGGATGAAAACAGAACAGAGAATACCTAATAGTGACTTCCTGTCAATTCCAGAACGCCTTCCTTCTCAGACTTCATACTTCCCAACTAAAGACATGTCAAGAGAAAGATGTCAAAACCTCTCACTCCCTTGTAAAAGATTTTTTCAATGTGGATTCTGTCTGTCTTTCCTGTTTCATCTCACGTTGCACTCTGCCTCATTTAAAGCTATATACACACTGGGTATCTGTACTTCCTTAGCCTTCCTAACCATTTCCCTGCATAATCTCCCGTTTTATTTAAATATCAACATCAGTACATTACTCATAAGTGTCTTTTTATGACTCACTCATATAAAGATATATCTTCCACCTTTGTTTCTAGCATAGGGTCCTTAATTACCTATATGACATTTAATATTAGATTTAATTAGTGTGGTTTTCTATTTGCTTACTCATTATCAACTATCTCTTTCTCTGTACATGTGCTCCAATGAAAGCAGGACTGTGTTCATGCAACACTCCTGATATATATGAGTAAGCACTGGCTAGCACTGAGAACATTTTTCTTATTTCACAAAGTTTTCTATTGGGCAGTCCTATCCTAGGGCAACATTTGTCAAATAGAGGACACTCTGTAACATCTACTGTTACTGAAAATAAATAAATCCTTTCTTTCAACCCTAACCCAATACACATCTTTCTCAGAACTTTGTGTCAAAACCCTAAAGGTGAGATAATCTAGAGAATGATCATAAATTATTGGGCAATGTAAGATAGGCTTTTCAAATGGATATCATAGGGTTCTAGGTTCTTTTTTACTTAAAGGAGAACATTTTCGATGATATGATTATATTTACTTGCTTATATGATTATAGCATATAAAGACCTGAAGACTAGAAAATAATATTTGTTTAATTGCAGAGACTTATAGATAATGGGAAGGTTTATACTCAAAATAAAAAAGAAATCCTGCAAATCTCTTCAGATTTAGCACCAGCTGCTTTGGGTGAGAATGAACTCACTATTAATATTAAAACTGAGCCTTGGAAGACACATATTGCCTATGTTACCAAAACAGTTTTGATTCCAAACTATGGAGAAAGGTTTGATTATTGAAAAACATTCAGAGGTTTCTTCAAGAATTACCCAATGAAAACACTATTTTTATTATAAATCCAGACGTCCTCCAACAGTTTTATAACATCAGCTCCAAAGAGTCAACAGTGTGATCCAGCTGTTCCCAGCATCAGTTGAACAAGCAAATCTCAGTGGTGACCAGTGATGCTGTTTGTGTAGTAGAGGAGTAGAGATGCTCAAGCAAAATTCAAATCCTTGCCCTATTGCTTAAAAGAAAGTTGGAAACACACTAGTTTCACTTTCCTGTGTAGAGGGGGTGCATCTGCCTCACTGGATTAGAGGGGAGATTAAAGGAGAGAATATAATAAGGATCCTGGGCCACAGTATATAACTACCTGTCCACACCTTCACCAGTACCCTCGAGCTGTTGGGATAAGTTGTGTAATCTTGTAGCTATAACGGCTTTGCTTTCAGTGAATGAAGATCAAATATTTTTGAGAAAGAGGGAGATGGGAGAGAGGAGAAAAACTGACATACTGTTGACACTGGATATGACATGCAAAAGCAAACACCGATGAAACAATTACTGTGTGCCAGTCCCTAGGCATTAAAAGAAAAATGTTCCTATTAAGAGCACACATTGATGCAATCAAGAGAGACCTGTACCTGTGTGGCTGACAGAGTAAATAGTGACAAAAACTAAATAAATCAGGTTTCCAAAAAAATTGTATCAAAATCCAGACAAAAGAGATTGGTCTTGGGAAGATTTCTTCAAAGGACTATTTAAATCAGATGCTAAAATGTGATTAGGGCTTGTGGAATGGAGAAACAATGTATGATATATTCATTATCTTTTATATAAAATATTATAATGAGAAACAATAGGCAAAAGTTGTTCGAAAAATTATATTTGATGACTCTTCCTCTTTTTATGCTTTTGTTCATATGGTTACCAGGAGTTCACTAACTTATTTGTTAAACTTTGGGTTTTAGGTCAGAGGAGGTATGAAGAGAAGGATGTTATGACAAACTGTAAGGGCCTGTTTTCGTGATACGTGCTAAAGACTTCCTCTGATAATCCAGGAAGAGAAAGCACATGCAAATTAGACAATATTTTCTCACACATTGCAGGGTCTTTTGGTGCAACGACACTTTCAGAGAAACAGGACTGATCAATAGCATAAACTCTCTTGAAAGCAGTAAGAAAGAGATGTCCCATTTGAATGGCACAGGAGAGAACATCTTTTACAGTCCCCACCTATGCTGCTACAGATATATTCCCTGCAGCCTGAGCTGGGCCTTCTCAACTCAGCAGGAGGGCCCCAGAGCTGATTTGGAATAGCCACACTGTTTCTCCTTGGCTGAAATGGAGTCACAGCTCCCCCTTCTGGGAGCTAAAGTACCGTCTAGCTCCAGAAAAGCGTGGTTGTGAGGTTGTTAATGGCTTTATTGCAGATGGGCCTAAAATCCCCATGTTTCTCAGTACTTCCCTGCGCTCCAAAAAGAGCATCTAAAAGACTGGCAGCACACTTTTTAAAAATGTATCTGATTTTAACTTCTGAAGCACCTGTGACTGAAAGGACTGTGATTTTCCTTTCCCTGAGGTCGTGAGTCCCATTCCACCTACAGGTCATGCGTTACCCAGTGTAGCTCAATTCCTATGGAGGTTACATCTCAGCGGAGGGAATGTAACAGGAAGGGAGAGTTTCTGGCCCTGTATTTTACACTCCTGTGTATGGATGCCTGCATATTCTTGCATATGCTCCTGTGCCTTTATCATGAATGTAGAGAAGTGGGATTTTAATTAATGTAAATAAATTCATTTTCCTGAAGTATTTGCATAGATGGCTAAGTATATACTTTGCTCTCAAGAAAGCAAAGCTTTTCTCATAAAAAGGCTCAAATATAGTCCAAATGCTCTACTTGGTTCTATGTACCAGTCACATAGTCTTGGGTTCCCACATGCATGTAATTGTCCGATGGAAGTGAAAGGAGAATCTATCTTATCTTACTCTCTCCCTCCTCAGCCAAATCTTGTGTGTACATGTATACATGCGTATTAATGTTTTTGTGAAGTAAGAGGAATGACTGAGACAGTAGGCACTGTCTCTCCTGGGTCAGGATTCCACAAGAAAAAGGTCTGAAATGCATCTCTGAAACAAGTCCCAGAAGGGAAGACAAGCAGTTATCGTGGGTGGGAGTATGGTGGGCAGATAGGATTAGGAAATGCTGTGACTCCTGGAGTTAGAAAGACATAGATCTGGCTGAAAAACAACCTGAGCCCTGGGAATGCCACCAATTTGCTAGGGAATATTGCGGAATTGCCATCCTCTCTTGGAGCCAGAGTACTGCCTATTTACTCTTTAATATGCATTCCAGTTCTGATCATTTATACATTAAAAATACATAATAACTCTTTCTCTTTCTCTGTTGATACCCCCTCCCACAAATGCATGAGGAAGCTGTGCTCAAACCAGAGCTTTACAAAAAGTCTACACTATGTCCATGGCCTCCTGAAGGCTTCAACCAGAGAGATCAGCCCATAGCCAGGGAATGGTATGTGTGCAGGTGCTTGCAGGTAGAACAGTCACCCACCAGCTGGGGCAGGTTCCTACAAACACACACGCTTGCTTTTATCACTCCTCAAAAGATATAGATATACATATATAAATATTTTTAAACTGGTATGTTTTTCTTTTCTTTCTCTCCCAGAGGCCTTTCCAATGAGCCTTTGGAGATACCGCATCCCACCACCTCAGCCTCCTCTTCAGCTTCACTGCTTACAAGCAGAATGGCTGCCATTTACCTTGAGAAAGTAACAGCTGCCTAGTCTGGAAGCCATGCTAACAGCAGTAAAACTCAGCATTTTTGCTGAGTAGGGCAAGCCTTTAAGAGGCAGCCGGGAATCAAATCAATGGCTGGCTCCGGAACCACGGCCCAACACTACCTGGGTAGGGTGGTCAAAGTATTTACCTATACCAGCTCCTAAAAGGTGGAGGAAATAGGGAGGAGACCTTTAACTCAAATGGTCTTCCCTTTCCCGGGAGCCTCCACAGGGACCCCTGCCATGGCAATATTTTAGAGTCAAGTATCATCTGCGAGGTGCAAATCAGACAGCTGTTTAAGTCAACTACCACAACAATCTATCATGGATTCCCCACTCACAATCCCTCACACATTGTAGGTCTCCGTTGGTCCTTACACATAAAGACTGCCACCTCTGCACACATATCAATCTCTCTCCCTTCTCCCAGTATCTTCCTAACTTCCTGGAGCCTCGGAAAAGCAGAGCTTTTAGAAGAGATTCTGGATCCTCCAAAGCTTGCCTGAGATGGAGAAAGCAAAAGGAATAAGTCCTAGGAAAGTACGCTATCCATCTCCCGCCTGAGCACCTACAGCTGCCCCAAATTATATTTTCTCTAGGACCCTGTGCGACTGCGGTGGAGAAGCACATCCCCAAAGGATGCTTACTCTTTTCCCCTGAAAAGATTCTGACAAACTTGCCCAGATGACCCTCGCAAAAAAAGGGTGGGGGGCTCTGCTGTGATGTCAGCAGGGAGACAGGGCGAGAGCTCTACCCCAGACTTGCTTGCACTAGATAAGGAGATCCTTGACTTCCTCCTTTCCTTTGCACTCATTACCCAGCCTCTCCAAATTCCCATCACAATCCTGGAGTCTGACCAGTGTGGAATTTAAAGGGACAGCATCTCCTTTGCCTCGGATTTTGGACATGTCTCTATCATTTTCAACAGTGAGTCCAAGTGTGCAACACTACCCATGGTTTAGAGGACATTTTCCTTCAATGGTACCTACACTGGGTTAAATAAGGCACCGTCTGTATTCCTGTCATCTCCCCCAAACAAGCCAGGGCCCTGAGAGGAAGTCCACAGCGG
Organism: Chionomys nivalis; assembly: GCF_950005125.1. NCBI lineage: Eukaryota > Metazoa > Chordata > Mammalia > Rodentia > Cricetidae > Chionomys > Chionomys nivalis. The sequence goes on along the minus strand of NC_080096.1, from coordinate 75,516,697 downwards.
GCTTCCCCGTGGCTACGTGATCGTGTAGTAAGAAACCCATTCCATCCACTGTAAGCTGAAGAGACCTAATTAAAAATACACAGACGTGCACAAATGCAAACACATACACACACAAATACACACATCGCTCTGAAAGTAGGTTATAGGGTTTACACACACACACACACACACACCAAACGCAAACGACGCCGTACAGGCAAACACACACTAGCACCACATCAAGTTCCCACCATGGTACACACGTCGGGAGCGCGCGGGGACACACGCCACTTACTAAAACCCGCATTTAACCCTTAGAGCCCAAGCTACAGGGACCTCAGTCTCCAGAAGCAGCAAGAACTTGGAGGCTAGGGAAACCGGACGAGGGTGGGAGGGGGAAGGGAGGCGCAGGCAGGGGCGCCCAGACTGCGGTCCGGGGCGGGTTCCAAGGGCAGAGGGGCTGTGGGATGCTGTGCCCGGGGTCGCCTTACCTGGAGTCAATGTCCGTCTTTGGCGGAGAGCAGCGGAAGGGCGCTTTTTATTCGGCTCGATGGGAACTTGGAAGAGCCCTGCGTCCAGCTCGCATACCGGGGACGGCGCAGGGACTGCAGGCGTGGGGGTACCTGGCTTCTAGCAGCCTGGCTCATACTCAGCCGTAAAGTCCCCTTTGCTGGTCCCGAGGACAGGCATGAATCCCAGTTGCGGAAAGCGGCCACTATTCCCTCTGCCTCCGGTTCTCTCGCCCTCTCCTTCGCCTGTGCTCTTCTCCTCCTCCTGCCTCCCCCCCCCACCGCGCCAGATCAGTTCGCAGCCGTGGGGACCGGGAGAGAGGCGGCTGGCGAATGGAGAGGGAAGTCCAAGTACGCGGCGGTCTCCGGGCGGGGAGCGGAGGAGGCCGGTCTAGGCAGAGGGAGGGACTTCGCTGGCGAAGGAGGAAAATGAATGGGGGAGCGACTGCCTGGGGGCGGGGAGGGAGGAGCCTAGCGCCCGGGTGGATTCCTAGGAGTGTTTTGTACGTCTTTAGACAGAGGAAGAGGAGGGAGAGGAGAAGTGGGGCCTCGCGAGGGAGGGGCGTCCAGGGTGGGTCTAAGATTAGCCACTGGGGAAGTCTCATGGGTCTGGGGACAGCGCGGCAAGTCTTTGTATAGGAGCACCCAAAGGGATCCTGATTCTAGATGAAACGGGTCTGTAGCTCAGTGATGCATGAGCGTCTGTGTGTTTCTGATTATGCGGGAGCTCGGCGTGACTGCGTGTACGTACCTGAGTGTGGGTTTTGTCTGGGGTGACGCACGTCTCAGTCCCGTTGTGTCTCTGCGTTTTCCCGTGACTGTTAGAGATTGTTTTTGTGTGTAAGCGAGAGCCCACTTAACCTCTCAGAATGTATGCATTCTCTTCCTTACGGGAAGGATGTCGGAGTGGGAATCCAAAGAGAACGCAAAGTTCTCTAGGGACCACCAGAGACATGAAAAATGCAGGGATAGTGAGTCTAAGACAAGAATACAGATAGCAGAAATACTCCGAATTCAGCCTGAGGTGCAGGAGGGACCTTTCATTGAAGGGAAACAGAAGGAAAGCCCTTGCAAGATCTGAATCCCCACAGGGTATGCATTCTGTATATTTTGCTTAGTTCGCTGGAGGCTTAAATCACACTAAAAGTGCAGATTCCTAGTCCCTTGAAGATTTGGCCAGTATGAGAAGCTAGGATGAAACTTCTAGAGGGAGAAGCAGGAAGCCACAAGAAAAATGTTGGACATTGTAAAGAAGTCCAGATTCAGTAAAAATTGTAAGTGCTGGGTGTGAATTGAAATTTTGTCTGTGTGTGATCTTGGCCAAGTTACCTTAGCCTTCACATTCTCACTTGTTTAATACAATGATATAATTTACCCTCTCTATATAATATAGGGTTGCTGTGGAATTGAAAACGAAATATACTTATATATGAATGTATATATATATATATATATATATATGAATGTATATGTATATATAGACAGGGGAATGATCCCTCCTATATAGCTAATACACAATGCATAGCAGGCACTGCTTTGATTACTACTGTTATTAATGTATCTATTGCCCAAAAGGTGACAAGAGAGAGATGCAGTCAGTATAAAATAGAAGGGCCTAGAATAGTGACTAACTGAAGAGGAATTTTGAAGTAAAATGAAAGAAAAATTCTTGAAAGTCAAACTAGAAACTTGAAAAAATGCGGTAATTGATAAAGAAGGTGGAGAAATAGAGGGGAATGAGGCTACGACAAAAAGAATTGTACGGTCTAGCAAGGGGTGGAGAGAAAAGAGCAGAACCCTTGACCAGCTCCTCTGCAATCAAAGTGAGAGTGAGTCAGTACCACGGACAGCTCTCCGGCCACTGACCAGATGAGAGATTTTTCTCTTTCTGACTGGTGGAAAATTCTCTTTTTCTTGGGCAACAATTTTGTTCTTCCTTTGGTTTTTGGTCTGAGTTAAGGTCCTCACCAGTGGTTCTTGGAAGGATTGCAATTACGGAGAAATACAATCACCACACTCCTGCTTCCCGGTTCCTATTAGCATGGAGCCCCAGTTGTTATCTCCTAGCCTTTCCTTCTGTTCTTTTTCTTGCCCTCTCTTTCTTTCTATCTGTATCACACTGCTTCCTAGTTATTTGCTCCATCCTGATTTTGCTCTGTCACCCTGAGCTCACAGCAGCCTCACTAAAAAATACCAACAACAGCTGGTGATGTAGTCCAGAAACTGGTAAAAAACAACCTAGTCCTATGAAGACCAGGTTACAAATTCATTCCTCTTCCTATCTCTTCCCTCATAATTAGTCTCTTATGGTAGGATACAATAAAACAGGGCACTTAAAAACATGAAATGTCATTCTGATTTTACCCATCATTCAACACAGTCAATATTTCACTCAGAAACACACAGCCTTTTTAGTTCTAAACGCTGCGATATAGAGATAAAGAGAAAGGAAGGAAATTATTGAAGTTTTACCAGGCACTAACCTTCATTTGAAGTATTTTCTATATAAGTCTCCAAATGCTATGTGATGAGCCAAGATTGTAGTTCAGTTGCTAGAGTGCTTTTCCCACATACACAATGCCCTAAGTTTGATCTCTAGCACTGTTTGCTAGGTGCATGTGCCTAAAATACCAGCACTGGGGTGTTGAAGATGGAATAATTAGAAGCTCAGAATAATTCTTAGCTACAGTGAGATTGAGGCCAGTCTGGGATACATAACACACTGCCTCAAAAAAAAATGCTGAGTGTTTTGAGACAAATAATGCTGCCCCATTTTTATATAATGGGAAACTAAGCTCCTTGACACATGAAAAGCACACTTGGATAAATATCACTATGATTTGATAATACCCAGAATTCCACACTCATATCCACATCTAAAACATTTATTGTGTCTCCAAAAAATAATGGGGAAACCCTGGCATGATTGGAATCTGATATTGGGATTTAATGGAGCACTGGACCTAATTTAAATACAAACCTAAATCCATGGAATCCTTCCCTAATATGTGTCAATGAAGGATTTAGTAGCAATTGTCCCTAGAGGAAGATGTGAAGATTTTGTAGGACACATTCAAGATTCACAGGAACCTCACTGGTTCTGAGTTTTGGATAAAACCTCAAACTTTCTGGGACTTAGCTCATTTGCATTTGGCTCTGTTTAGCTGCCCCATTTCTATGAAGCAAGGCTGAGAGAGCCATTTAAAACTGTCTCTTTGGAATCCTTGGTCATCAGGAAAGTTCCTAGTGCGAAGCATTCCTAATGACTTATGGAGAAAGCAATCAGAACCATATGGATCACATTTCTGCAGAAATACACACTGGTGTGAAAAGGTTTAGAGGCCAAAAATATACTTCTTTTTTTTTTCTTTGCCAAAGAAAGAACATTTAAGGAAGCTTGAGATATGTGAGAAATGTCTTGTTCTTTCTTTGGGGTGGGTGTTGGTGAGCAGCTGCTTGCAATTTCCACAGAATTTACAAAAAGCTTGCATGGGGGAGGAGTTTCCAACAAATTAAGGTGACTTGAGTGAGCACTTACTCTCTGTGGTCCTTGAGGTGATTCTTATAAAGGAACCTTGATCAAGGACATTTACTCAGAAAATGGGATTGTGCACCATCTCATTCCTATTGTGATGGATTAGATGATGTTTGTAAGTCTTGGTTGATTTTGAGAGTGTCAAATTGCTACTGACTCTCTGTATTGTGGCAAGAAAAAATGTTTATGAAAATGTCCTGAACTTTTGACAAGGCTTTTCTAAATCTCTCTTTGCCAGTCGTATTCACTGATGCCTGTCCCTGGGAAATTCTGGAACCTTCTTTCCCACTTGCCCTCACTTGTGAGAGATGCCTCACAGAAATTAATAGAGAAACCAACAGGAAAACAAGCAAAAAACAACATTTGATTCGAGAAATGCTAAGAGGTACAAATACACGTTCAGGATGAAATGAAGAGGCTCTGATACTCTCACCTTAAATAAAGACAAGATTTTCTCCTATTTGTTTAGGATGCCGAGCCACCTGCTGCAGCCTCCAAGGCTATCAGACCTCAGAGGAGTTAAAAAATCCCTTAATCTGGGATGTTTTGGGTGCAAAGTGGGCTGAACATCTGTAGAAAGAAGCCTGAATTTCTTTAGGGGCTACTGAAATTTAGGTCCTGGGACGACTTCAAGATGAGTGATGACTTCTGTTTCCCAAAAGTCTAATATGCTTTGCATAGCCAGATGTGGGCCAAATCATCACAATGTATCAAAGGATATAGTCTTGTTCTTCAGAACACTTACACACTTCTGGAAAAGCTCTTAAAAAAGCATTCATTTCTCTATCAGGTCTAGCATATTGCAGGTCTTGTGTAAAACAGCAAGATCTGGTTTTTATTGCATCTTGAAAACAGTTGAAAGAGCAGAAACTAGCATGTATTAGTTTTTAATATAATTATTAAATTATATATTTACAATTATATTATATTTATATTATATAATTATTTGGATGACATATTGCCATATTTATTTATTTTTGTATGTGGAGCATATGCATGCCACTATATATGTGTGTGTGTGTACACATGTAAGTCAGAGGACAATTTTGGGGGTCAGTTGTTCTTCTTTCAATATATGGATCTATGGGATTGAACTCAGATAGTTAAGATCTGCAGCAGCAAGCATTTTGACTCAATTAGACATCACACCAAATATATGCATTGTGTGTGTGTGTGTTACTATATGTTTCAGTGTGTGTATATATCTGTATGTGTAGTCCTATGTGGTTCTATAAGTGTGGTTCACCTGCATATGTGTGTAGGCTTGTGGGAAACATAAGACTGATATCACATAATATCTTTCATAATTCTCCACCTTATTTACTGAGGCAGTTCTCTCAGCAGAACCCAGTGTTCACAGATGGGCCTGCTCTCACTGGCCTGACTGGTCTGCGGTTCCCATGTATTCCCCTCTGAACTCCAGAGTTAAAGGTGTAGCAACACACTCACAAATTTTACATAAGTTCTGTAAATCTGAAACACTGCCTTCATGTGTACGAGGCAAGCATTTTGACAACTGAGCTATCTTGCTAGCCTGGAACTAATATTTATTAATCTATGTAGGTCACAAGAATTCAAGCTTTGCCTGTCCCTCACTGAAGTTTAGATGAACATCTGCTTACTGAACAGAATTCTATGTTGTGTGTCCTCTGTATCTCTTTTTTCCCCAAATCTCTCCTTCTGATCTAAACCTTCTGGAGGCAATGTTCCTAAAATAAAATTCTTACCATTACTGTACTTATTCAAGGTCTGGTGGACTTAGAGTTGCACACCGAAGTCAAAACTGATAAATTCATACTTCAACATACTCCATTATCTGGTCCCTGTATTATTTATATTCATTTTATGCCTAGTTATCACCCTATTTTGCCTCTGATAGCAAAATTGAACTGCTGGCTGATGGTCAATTCTGAGCTTCTATCTGTACATCACAGTCATGCCGGTCCCTCCAATATCACTGGATTTGCTCCGATCACTGCTATGCCTTTATGAGGACATATCATCTCTTCTTAATAATGTAGTCCACATGCCATCTTCTCTGTTGCTTCAAATAAGATAAGGACTCAACTTTATCTCTTTCCAAGACAGTGTACCAAGCTCTCAGCTCTAACCATGCTGGTTCTTTTCCAGGGTCTATAATTTATCTAGCTCCTAGTTACCTGTAGGCTTATAGGCAAGCTTTCTGCTCCATAGGTTTCCTTCTCCCCCTTCAAGTACCATTGTAAATATCACTTCATACCCCCAGACAGAGAGTATATACTCTCTCACAACCCTTTATGTCAAATTTATCATAACTGTAACTAAGTAATTATCAATGACATTATTCATCTAATGTATGTTTCCTTAACTGAACTCAAAGGCATAAAAATTGATTTATAATGAAAGCTGAGGAGGCAAAGACACAATGAACGCAATAGCTGCTCCCTGACCTCCACAAATATCAATTATTTTAACCCTTCAAGTCAGTCTGTGATGTGACTTTTGCTGCTATGTTCATCAATCCATTTTCAGGTGAGAGAAACCTAATAAAAATCAATTTGAATAACATAATAGAAGCAGAATTCAAACTTGAAACACCCTACTACAAAAGTCAGAAATAAGGCCATGTGCTACTTGCCCTTTTTCATGGAAGGGGCCTAGTGCGTATTAATTCAACATTTCAAAGATATTTCCAATCCATTGAGTATGTTTTTACAATACCCTCTGTTTTAATGAGAATTGATATTTTTATATGTAAATCTTCATTGCAGTGTTCCAGATATCAAAAAACCAATACTCATATTCTAGAGATTTGCTGACACAAACTGATTTCCTGAAGAGGAGTTACACCTGTATAGGTTTCCTATGAGGCTCTCAACATATAATAATGGATGTTGTGGGACCTGAGTGCTTGCCTCCTAGTTTTGCTACATATGACTACCCCCATTCCCTCTCTCAATTCCCTATCTCATGATGGTAAACTTCTGTCTTACTTAACCATCAGCCTTTCCAGCCCTTTTCCCTGGCAACATAAAATTCTAATAAAAGAAGTACAAGAATATGATAATGTAGATGAACACTCAAGAAATAGCCCTTTTGCAAACTGCTTTAGTACCCATCACTTTTACTGGTAATTCAGTAGGCAAAAGGCTTTTTGGAATCTCACATTGCTCATCCTCTGCTTTCTGCAACTGTACTTTTCTGTAGAAATTCAAATAGGAGTTGGACACAGCAGGTAGCCCCTCTTTATAGGGCCAAAACACTAGTTTAAGTCTGGTGAATGACTTCCAGAACACTTTGCAATGAGGGACCATTGCTCGATTTATATATTCATTGTGGCCAGGGCACTGGCCCTCTCTTTATTCCCCTGCTACTGTGGTTTAATCAATTGATCAATTGCAACCTTTCCATTCTTAGCTCTTCTATTGTCTCTGTCTCTCTGTCTCTGTCAGTTCCACCTCTCTCTCTCTCTCTCTCTCTCTCTCTCTCTCTCTCTCTCTCTCTCTCTCTCTGTGTATGTGTGTATGTGGTGATCCACCAGGGGTAGCAAACATAGGCTATATTTAGCTTTTTCCTGCCTCCAGGCCCTTTTCTTCATTTGCTAAAGGGGCCCCTCTTCTTTTTTGGGAAGTCTCATTTCTAAATTTATCACATCATATGTTTCTGGAGGTATTACCTCTTCCTCTTAGTCTAAGGCATATGGGAAAGATCAGCAAGCCACAACACCTAACTGCAATTGTTTTAGAAAAGGCCTTGGTATAGATCTATCTGATCAGTTCTAGAATATTTTATCAAATCTTCATTTAATACTTCCCTAAAATAAAATTGTGAAGCCAGCAAGAAGGTTCAGTAGGTAAAGAGTCTTGCCACAAACATTTATGATCTGAGTAAGGTCCCCCATTCACACACTGGAAATAGAGAACTGACAAGAATTGTCCTCTGACCTCTATACATGTATATGGTATGGTGTACTTACACACACATCCACACAAATTATTATTATTATTATTAGAAACTAACATTCATAAAATCAAATAATGATAATAGTTGTAATCAATAGCTGGTAACCAAGCCTGGAATTCTGTCAGTCATTTTTGCTACTACACAGAGAATTTTATCGGGAATGAAGAAGGAAGGTGTAATGATCCAGATAACCAAATTTATAATATCTTTGCTGTTGATTTTATCTGAATTTGTATAAGTTTCTACCAAGTATATCTTAGTAGATCATGATAAATCAGGTAATTGGGTTAAATAAATCATCTGACTTAGAGAGACAAGAAGTAGTATCTCTATAAGTGAAGAAGTAAAGAAATGAACTATAAGCCAAATGAATAGCAACCAATAGAATTTTGCCTCTGCTAAACACTACACCAGATAATATAAGTCTGTCATTACTGGCCATGGTCTGTACCTTTGTGGTAGGCATAAATCTACAATGACTTCTAATAATATTGATCTTATGTAATCCCTTCTCCTAGAAGTGGCTGCAATCTTTACACATAATAAGATACCAGTATTGTGATTGTTATTTAATGTGGTGAAAGGGTGGACCAGCTAAAGCATAATAACTTTTAAAAGCAAAGCATTTTCTCAGGATGGTTGCAGGAGAACTGAGTGATCCATCCAGCTAATTTGTAAGAAACTAGCAGCCATCTAGATTTTGAACTGTCTATGAAGACTACAAGGAACAATGAGAGACACCTAGATATTGGCATGTATCTCTAGTTGACAGTGAACAAAGAAATGGAACCTCATTTCTATAAACACACACACACACACAAAAGAAATTCCACCAACAACCAGCAAAAAGGAAAAGAACAACAACCACCATATTACAATAGCTCTAACTGAACTCTTAATTTCAAGCTAATAATACCACAAGTGAAGAATCTAATCACTGCTTTCTAAATGTCTGACATCTAGAAACTGGAAGAGTGCATATATGCTATAAGTCACTAGTTTTGTGAGGAGTAACAGAAGTTCACATAATCTATAAATAAAGGACCAGGATCAAACGGTCTCTATATTTCTGACTGTCAGTTCTGACACTGTGGTGTCATGTTATCTCTTTTAGTAAACCATCTTAAGATTCTTAAAGTGACCCTCCTCATTCCCTGAAAGTGCATTTCATCTCCATCATTTCTATAGTTATATAATGAGAAGTAAAACTGCATCCTCTATTCTGTTCTGCTCATAGAGCTATTCTATCCAGTGATTCCTTTGTATAACATCTGGCCCCATTGATGTAGAGTTAAAAAGTTTCACAAACATAACAACTGAAGATAGGGTGTGTATATGAAATGTTGCTATTTGTTAACACATATTACTCATAATAAAAGGTTGTTTTAATCCAGTAAAATTATTTTTTCTGAGGTGTAAATAAACACTAATTATTTTGAAGTCAATGAGCATAATGGAAAAGAGAAACAAGTAGATTTGGAATCAAGTAGATCTGTGTAAGAATCTTGCATCACCCAGGAAGATATTTAATAATTCTTACCATGAGAATTACAGGTATAACTAACCCAATAAATCTGCATGTCATTGAGAAATTTAGATACAATAATTTATTTCAGAACACATGTTTTGAGTCTCTTCTCTAAGCCAGATATGCCATGATTACAGTTTCATCCAGAAGTGATGCTTATCCCATATAGATTTCTGTAATAATTTTTCAAGGTAAGTGCTCTGTGTGGAGTTTGAAATACTGAGACTAAACATCAGTGGAACTCATGGTTAGAGTAGTTACATGTCCTATAGAAAGAGTGTAACTTTTAATAACACTTTTACTGAACATTCACATAGAAACAAGCTTTTTTTTCTAAATGACATCTTTGTGTAAGTTCATATAACTGCCTAAGTGATATGACCATCACTGCCAGTAAAAACAGATTTGGAAAGAATCAACCTAAGGTTTAAATTCAGATTCTTTGTTCTCAAGTCAAAATATTTGACTTCATTGCCTCTTAATACTCACTGAATGCTTTTAAAGCAAAGGGGTAGTACATAAGAGATATTCATTTGTTTGTCTATTGAATGGTGGAAATTTCTCTAGTCACATATGCCACCTCTATACCATGAGTGCTCCATATCTGAAATTCTGGCTAAATCACTAGCACTAATTTAAGAGTTAAGTGAAATCACATTATTATTACTACTGTGGTTATGATTATTTGCCATTTGCTCCATCCTGTGGTGTTGCAAAGAATTTTCTGAATGCTTCATAAATATTGTTTAATTAAATTATTTAAGTTGAAATATTAAAATTTAGTGTTAAGTTGAAGTAAAATATAAATTATTTAATTGAAATTCAAAAATTTGTGAGTCACAGATTATCAAATTTCCCATTAATGAAAAAAAACTGAAAGGCAAAGTAATTTTCATAATAATGACTAAGAATAGCTGAATTGGAGCTATAATTTACAAACCCAGAGAAGCTAAGTAACATGAATTCCACTGTGAAGGGTTGTTGGAGGAGGAGGCCGTTTGTTGGTTCCTGGCTGCTCAGCCCCGAAATAATCACACAGAATGTATATTATTTAAAACACTGCTTGGCCCATTAGCTCTAGCTTCTTATTGGCTAACTCTTAGATCTTAATATAAGACATTTTTATTAATCTGCGTATTGCCACATGACTGTGGCTTACCGGGTAAAGTTTTGTCTGGCTCTAGCAGGGCTACATGACTTCACTCTGACTCCACCTCCTTTCTCCCAGCAATTTGTTTAGTTTTTTCCACGTAACTCTCTCTATATATTCCCCTATAGCTCTGCTATAGACTTAAAGCAGTTCCTTTATTAACCAAAGATATTTACAGCATACATAGGGGAATCCCACATCACCTCCCCTTTTGTGTTTAAATGAAAAGGAAGGCTTTATCTTTAACATAGTAAAAGTACATATAACAAAAAAGGTATTAAGTAAGAATTACAGTTAACAATATTTATATTTACTTTATCTTTTACCAGAATTAAGGAAAATAATTATTAATTCTTTAACTCCATCAAAGACTCCAGGACTATACACTATTACCTAAGTAAACTTGAAGTGTGTGTTAAGCAACTTCCAAAACTCTAGAATTGTCAGAGACATATCACTTCCTGGACAGTCACCCAAAGGTTTTTTTGTACTGTTAGGGCACCAATCTTTAGCCTACAGGCCCATAGTATCTGGCAGTCTTTATTATGAAGCTGGAAATTTTAAAGACAGTTACGCCTATAATGGTAGTTTCTCAGTGACTTTTCTGTGTCTTGCAGAATGTCTGGCAGACACTTTCATGAAGCAGGAACACTGAAGGTTTGTCTTACCTTTAGGCAAGTTTAGCAGTCATTTCTCTGTGGGTCCTGCATGTCCAGTTTATCAAGGAGTCCAGGCAAGAGCAGTTTCTTGCCCAAATGGCTAACAAACTTCATAAGGAGCCTCTTGGAGCTGCCAGGAGCAGATGTGTCTCATTGTCATGATAAGTCCCAATTTTTAAAAACATTTTAAATGTCATATTCTGTAGCCTTTGAAAGATATGAAGAATGCCTATCTAAGTGAAATATATCTGTATGTATCTAGAAAATCTAACCAACATGATTACAAGCTTGACTATTATAGATGACTATCTACTCACCTTTATTTCTTAATTATACATTAAATTTTTGAATTATCTGGACAAACATAATACCTTAATCAAGTTCAGAAATGTATATACACAGTATAACAAAATTGACCTTAAATTTGTGTCAATAAACCAAGATCCATGTCAATGCAAATCTCTATATTATATCCCCTTTTAAATGTAAAGAAACATTTATAGACAATATTTGAGAATATAGACATAGTTCTGTTCAAACTTCTACCTGCTACTTATTGGGTAAAGTAATTTTTGAGGGGTATTCAAGGAAACCTTTCAGAGGGTCTTGGTCCATCAAACCACATTAGTCTAGATAGATTCCACAGATTCTCATTGTCTGTGGAAACAAAAGAAGAACCTCTTTTCCAAGCAACATATCTTTAGATTCAAATTTAAAGTCAAGATACATTTATGTTGGTTTAGTTTAGCAGCCTGTACAATGAACTGTCTTTCTGTACTTAGCTCCTTTACAGTCAAAAAGTTTTGACAAGACATAGTAATAATATCTTAGACTCTCTGTGAGTTTCCATCTTTATATGACTTATTTATTTTTACTCTATTACTTTTTAGGTATTCTGTACTGTTAAAGATTTTGTTTTAATTTTTTTATAAACCATTTACTTCCTTTTATAACTCTCTATACCAAGGGATGTGAGGAGGGATTTGGAAGGGGCAATAAGGGTGGGAGAAGGAGGAATCAGGTAAGGGGAGGATAGAGGGAGAGAGTTCTGGGAGAGCCAACTGTGGGATGAGCTAGAAATTTTAAGCAATGAAAACTAAGAAATCCATGAGAGTGACTCTATCTGAGACTCATAGAGACAGGGGTATGGAACTAGCCAGCTCCTGTAATCATAATCAAGCAAGACTTCAAGTGGAGGGACTGAGACACCATCCCAGCAACAAATCTTTCAAGCTACAATTTCCCCTGCCTACAAAGATGTATTGGAGTAAAGATGGCACAGAAATTGTAAAAGTGACCAACTAATGGCTGGAACAACTGAAGACCCATACCCTGAGAATGAGTTTCCCACTGAGGGCCAGGACCCAGAAGAATGATACGCAGAGACCTAGAATATAATCAAATAGGACTGGAAAAAATGTCAATAGTAATGTGAGAATCTGAATGTTGGAGTTTCTGTCCTGCCCGGTGCCCCAGCTGCTGACTTCTAGAGAAAATCAAGCAGAGAGTCTACATTAGGTTATAAACTATTTGGACCATTAGCCAAGGCTTCATATTAGCTATTATAATGTATATTAACCCATTATCTTTATCTATGTTAGCCACATGGCTCAGTATTTTTGTCAGTGGGGCAGGTCACATCCTGCTTCTTCTGGCAGGACTGCAGAAAGAGCTTCCTTCTTCCCAGAATACTCCTGTTCTCATTGACCCACCTGTACTTCCTGTATGGTTGTCCTGCCTATAGTTCCTGCCTGGCTACTGGCCAATCAATGTTTACTTAGAACATAATTGATAGAATATAGACAATTCTCCCGCACTACTTCCCCCTCTAAAAAAAACAAACAAACAAACAAAAAAAAAAACAAGACAAAGGAAAATATCCATAGTCCATTTTTTGGGAGAATGTGGGTGTAGTATTCCAGGCTACTTTCTACTGGTTGGGAGTGCTAATAATCTTATGGGGACCAAAGAAAATTTAGAAGTATGATCAAGTCCTGACTGGAGTATCCCGTGAGTCTTGATCATCTCAGGTAGCAGTCTTGAACCTGTTCTGGTTGTAAAACTATGAGATCTGGGCCATGTGTTCCTACTGGAGATTTCTCAGGTGGTCTTCCTTGATCAAATCTGTGTTTTCATAACTCAGAATGAATCTACAGCTTCTCATTTTCTGTGGAAACAAAAGCAAAATTGCTTCTTCAAAGTAACATACCTTTTGACTTCAATTTTAAAATCAAGATATTTTCAAAATATCTATCTTTGATTAATTCAGCAGCATTTATAAGCAACTATCTTTTAGCAGCTGTTGCTCCTTCCATAGCATTCAAACAATTCAAAGAGAGCATAATAACATACAGTATCCAGATTCTCTCTGTGTGTTTTCCATCTTTATGTGCCTTTATTGTAAACTCTATTTCTTTTATTTTTAATTTTTGGCTTTTTGAGACAGGGCTTCTGTGTATCTTTTTCATGGAACTCACTCTGTATACCAGACTGTCCTTGAACTCACAGAGATCCACCTGTCTCTGCCTCCCCAGGGATGGGATTAAAGGTATGTGTTACCATACCTTGAACTCACAGAGATCTGTCTACCTCTGCCTCCTAAATGTTGGGACTAAAGGTGTGTAACACCACACTCAACTACTCTCTTTCTTTCTTTTATATTTTAAGGACTTTAACTTTTTTCAAGCCTTCATATATTTTTAACGCACTGTACACCATTTAGAGGTTTTCTCATCTTTGAATCTCTCTTTACTTTATCTTTCTCGATTTTTCTGACCACACGGATCTTTAATTTGCTAAGCAGTATAGAGAGGATTAAAGCCATGGCTTTGACAACTGGATCCAGCCCATTCCTTAGTTTTCTTAAATTCCAGGCTGATGGTGGATGTACCAGCTGAAGCCATGTTTATTGCCACAAATATATAGCGTTTCAAGGTCCTTGCCAGCAAGCAAGCTGCAGAAGGGAGTGTGCTCACAAACCACACTCAAATGTTCCATAGTTAGACTGCCTGCCTGAAAGAGTCAGTCTGCCCTGGCAGGGCGGTCCAGAAAGCTTGCATTTTAAAACAGCACAGCTTTTTTCCTGCTATGGCTGAAAACCAAAAACCATGCAATCAGCTTTTCATCAACACCATTTAAGTGTTTCTTGGCAGGACCCCTTAAAAAAGCTGCAAGATTTTACAGCTAAAGCTGAGTCAGGAAGCCTCTCTTAGATGAGAGCACTTGCTTGCCTCTAGCAAGCAGAGCAGACTCAAGAAATTGCCTCTACCAAGAAACCAAGAGTAATGCTGTTATTTTGTTCTAGAGTTGTTTCCCAAGCTGTCTTAGACTTTATGTGGATGCAGTTGTGTACACATTGGTGCCATTCTATAATATGAGGGCCTGATTGTTGGGGTTTCTGTCCTGCCTGGTCCCCCAGCTGTTTAGTCCTAAAGAAAATCATACAGAGAGTCTACATTAGGTTTATAAACTAATTGGACCATTAGCTCAGGCTTTGTATTTGCTTTTATAACATATATTAACCCATTATCCTTATCTATGTTAGCCACATGGCTCCGTACCTTTGTCAGTGGGGCAGGTCACATCCTGCTTCTTCTGTGGTCTGGGCAGGGCTGCAGAAAGAGCTTCCTTCTTCCCAGAATACTCCTGTTCTCATTGCTCCACCTCTACTTCCTGTCTGGTTGTCCTGCCTATACTTCCTTCCTGGTTACTGGCCAATCAGTATTTATTTAAAACATAATTGACAGAATATAGACAATTCTCTGGCACCAGTCAATGATATGATGCCTAATGATATTCTGCTATGCTAGTAGATTGGTGCCTCGACCAACAATCATTAGAGGGGCTGTATCCAGCAACTGATGAAAGCAGATGTGGAGACCCATATGCAAACATTAGGCCAATCTCAAGCAATGCTATGGAAGAGGTGGAGGAAGGATGGTAGAACCCATTGTTATCAAGGTCACCACAAGAAAACCCACAGAACATAGGCTTGTAAGTTTTCACAAGGACTGTATCGACAGCCACGGAACCTTCAAGAGACTGAACCTCTGCATATATGTTACAGTTCTGTAGCTTGGTCTTCTTGTGGAACTCTTAACAGAAGGAGCAGGGGCTGTCTCTGAATGTGCTGTCTGATTTTGGGACCTTTCCTCCTTTTCGATTGCTGTATCCTGTCTTAATAGAAGAGAAAGAACCTAGTATCACTACAACATGATATACCATGACTGGCTGCTGTTCATGTAATGCCTGCTTATAGTTGAAGGGAAACAGTGAAGGAGGAAAGAATGGGGGAAAGGGAGAGAAAAACTGGGAATAGGGGAACAAATGGAAACTTTGGTTGGAATGTATAAACAAAAAAATACATAAACAAAAAAGTAATGAGAAAAGAACACATGGGTAGAAGAGCTGAATTGGGGCTTGAAATCTAGTACTGTCATTATTGTTTCTATTCCTATGTTCTGTGCTCAGCCCCACTGTGCAATCCAAAGCAGTTTGTAATGATGAACTGCAGGCTGCGTTCCGCCACCCGGCTAGCTTTACACCCAAAATAATTACACGGAAACTGTATTCTTTTAAACACTGCCTGGCCCATTAGTTCCAGCCTCTTATTGGCTAATTCTTACATATTGATCTAACCCATTTCTAATATTCTGTGTAGCACCACGAGCTGGCTTACCAGGAAAGATCTTAACCTGCATCTGTCTGGAGTGGGAGAATCATGGCGACTGACCAACTCGGCTTCTTTCTCCCAGAATTCTGTTCAGTCTACTCCGCCTACCTAATTTTCTGTCCTATTAAAGGGTCAAGGCAGTTTCTTTATTAACCAATGAAATCAACACAAAACAGAAGACTCTCCCACATCAGCAGTTTGTAGTAGGGTGTAAAGTAAACCTCATTTATTAGAGTCCAGAGTGACATCTCTCTGGCACAGAAAGTTAGCTTTACAACTACAGACTCACTGTTTGGAGAAAAGATGGTTGACTTGTTGCTTTATAAACTAAACTTTGTAACACTGTTTATAACAAACCTTCCTGGAAATTAGCTTGAGATCACCTGGTTACTCTTTGTTCTTTGCATCACATGATCATAAATTTTTCATTATCACTTGCTGTTTCTTGTTCATCTCTCACCTACAACAGCTATTGCCAATTGATTATGATGGTCTCTCCTGCAACATTCACTCCCAAAACTTCTTATCACAGCTTTCAAGTCACAACTTCAAATAAAATACATCTGGCACAAGAGGCAAAGCCTAGAGACAGTCCATGTACTTACTCTCTCTCTCTCTCTCTCTCTCTCTCTCTCTCTCTCTCTCTCTCTCTCTCTCACACACACACACACACACACACACACGTAAAGATCTTCGAAGACTTTAAAGATAGAAGCATGTTCAGCCAATGGAATAATTAAATAGAAAATATGTATGCACATTGTGAAGTAAACACATCTTCACTATTCTATTCCAAGAGTCAGTGATCAAAAGTTTGTAACATTCTCCTTTATTAAAACTGTAAGCACAGAAAATTGTTTACAGAACCTGAATCTCAGCTTCAATTGTGTAAAATGCAATCACTATGGACCTAAGACATAGTTGAGAATGTAAAAATCATTTTCAGTAGCATGGGGGCACTGAAGACTTTGCTTGTTACATATATCACCAGAAGCAAATTAACAAATTAATGTCTGTTTTACTTAATAACAAAAGCATAAACAAAGCCTTGGATAATGCAGTTAGTCATAGCTTATCTCTGCTAAATCTTTTGTTTATATTAGACCTTTCTGATAATAACACTGTGAAGTATACAGATCATAATAAACTGAGTCATTCACTTTTGTACTCAAAAGCCATCTTGCAGGATAACTACACACTCCAAAAATCCACATGAATTTCAAAATTTTTGAGGAACCGGTTACTTAAAATTGTTATATCGAACTATCACTGCTTTACTTGTAAATTGGAAGAAATAAATATTAAATACATTAAACCAAAAGGCAAACGAAGATGAAGGATGAAGAATAGAAACAAAAAGAGAAAGAATAGAAAGAGACGGAGGAGGTGAACATGAAGACTACATAATAATAACAAGGACAAAATAAAGAGTAGGAGGAAGAGAAGAAGGTAAAGGAAGAAAAATTTGTTGGTTCAGGCATCTAAAAATAAAATAGTTAAACATTAAAGTTACAATCTGTGTCACAAGGATCCACCTTGTTTCTCTCAATTCACTCTCTGTTTCAATTGACATGACTCTCAGGTACACTTTGTCTGTACAAGGTTCAAGTCCAGGGTTACCCTGTCGTGCTAAATGTCTTAAGATTCTGTTAAACTTGTTATGATAGAGTTATCTGTTTCTTCATGAATTCCTATCATGGTCTATGAATGCTACCAGTCTAGAGAACAACCAGATGGACTAAGGGGAAAGGTTCCCTCCTCTTGAGAAAATTTGAGATTCTGTTTCCATAAATATGAAGAGATAAAGCTATGGAAGCATCAAATGCATAGACAGACCCTTTGACTCTTAACAAATGTTCCTATAAATCATATGTAGGCAGCCTCAAAAGCAAATAATTCAAAATTTTAAATATGTTCACCTAAAGTGTGGTAGAGAATGCTAAAATGATCAATTTCATGCATTCCTGTGTGATTCTCAGACGTGGTACTTCTGTATCAATATAGAAGTAATATTTTTTTAGTTTATTTAGGGTTGTTTTCTAATTCCAGGAGATTTACTTCATTTTACTTTCAATTTTTAAAATTGTTTGACAGTTTTATGCATTTATATAATGAATTTTAGACATTTTCCACACTCATTCTTCTCCTTCAGCCTCTCTCACTTTTCCAGTGGAACCCTTCTCATTAAAAAAATCTGTCTCCTACTTTCACATCTTCTTTCTGGTCCTTAACCCACAACCATGGGGTTTTATTCAGTGAAACAAGGGCAATTCTTCTGTGATCAAACCACTGAAGAAAGTAACACACCTCTCCTAATTAACCTAATGGCTAATCCTTATGGAGACAAGGACCATCCCCCATTCACAATGAAAAGTTGATGAGTCTAATCTTGTGGGAGTCATGTGCAGATATCCACAGTTGCAATGAATTGATAAGTGCAACAACCATGTCATGTCTAGAAGATGTCTTTTGCTGCTATTTATCTCCTCATCCTCAACTATTATACTATACTATACTATACTATACTATACTATACTATACTATACTATACTATACTATACTATACTATTATATTTCTGTCTCCTGAGTTTGAAGGGTGTGTTACAGATATCCCTAGTAGAGCCCAATTACTTCATTAGTATCTCTTCTCCACAACTGGCTTTGTACGGGATTCTTCATTGATAACTTACCTGTTTTAACAAGAAGTTTCTCTGACTAAGGCCAACAGCAACACTGATCTATGTGTACCAACACAAGAGTTTAGAGGGCTCTTTGACGATGTGACTATTTAGCAAAACAGTAATAATAAGTTCCAAAATATTTTATCAAAATGTCATTAGTTACTGCTCAACCTTACACATTTTATTACAAATGGTCATAGTAAATCTTGAATATCTTAGTGCTTTATTAAACATTGCAGCAGACAGTAAAAGTTGAGTTTATTTTTAGCTATACATGCCCAGACTCAAAAACACCATAAACAACAGAATAAGGTGAATGTGATTAGGAAGAGGAATTTTCAAATGCTATTTTTAATTGCTGTTTTTCCTCTGTCTGAAGTAGACTACAGAGCACAATTTGTTCATATGTATAGTTACAAATAAAATACATAATCTATTTCCCATTCTTTGATTTATATTAGTAAATTAAATATAGTGGTTTATTTAGTACACATTGAGGACTACATTTAATCAGTATGTTAGAAGACATATGAGGTCAGTCTATGTAAGGAAAGAATGAGAATTGAGATTGGAGAATGATGATTTTCTTGTGGCTGTTCTATTCTTTCAACAGTGTAGCTCCCATGGTATTTATTTTATGGAGGTACATGATGGGGTTTCCCACACATTTAATCTTATATGATTTAAAATATTTCAGCAAGGTCAGTTTTTGTTGATATTAATGTCCGAATGAATAAATCAGCATGCCTTCTCTTATGTTATTGGGCATCATCTAACTGGTGAGAAACCTTTAGAGAGCAGAAGCACTGACCTTTTTACCTCTATTCTCTCTGTGTAAGAAAGAATTCTTCCTTCCTGCTTACTTTCTATTCTAATTGAGAAGTCAGTTATACCTTGCCTTTAGTCTTAAATTGAAACAAAAGATTACCTTTTTCTCATCTTCTTGAGTCAGACTGGTCCTAAAGTATCATTTTTTACCAAGTTATATCTTGAAGTCTTGTTGAAATATTGAAATATTGAATACTTAAACTTATCAGCCACCATAATTATATAACTCATTTCCTTATTATCTATCTAGCATTATCTATTTATCTTCCCATCTTCCCATCATTCTATCTATCTATCTATCTATCTATCTATCTATCTATCTATCTATCTATCTATCTTTCTATCTAATCTGCTTGATAATCATCTATCATATATCTATATTTGCCATCTGTATCCATCACCGAACTATCCATATGTCATCTTTCTATTACCAGTCTATCTATCATTTATTTATGTATTTATGTTTCTATAGGCAATTCTAATACATATTATAAAATACCATTTAACTCTTCTGAGTTTCAATTAGAAGAAAACTAGATGAAGATATCACAATAACACATCCCATTTCAACCAGCTGGTAAGTCCCTGAGTTCTGGCATTGATTCAGGAGCTAACTGCAGCTCAGCTGCCCACTGTACCACATCCATCCTGGAGCTACAGGCCCAGGACCAGGTGCAGCACAAACACTGCTGCCCAGGTCTCAGCTCTATGGCAACAGAATCCTGGCTAAAATCTTCCTCAAATGCACTGGAGACAGGGGGACTGAGTAATCTACTTTCTATGTTAGCAGGCCATTGTTGGCTTTCCAAAAATTTGTCTGGTAAAATTGATCTTAAAGATTCCAATCTTCCTTAGATATATTTAAAGTTAATATATGAAATTAACTATATCATTCATAAAACGTTATAAGGTAACAATTTTCTATGGGTGTAAATACATTACCAAAAAAGCACATTTTCTGTGTATCCAGATCAACATAGGTTCAAATCCCATCTTTGTTGCTAGTTTTATCAGTCCAGATTGCTGCAACTCAGTGAATCTTATTTTGTACAAGCAAATTTGATGCAATAACACCTAACTTAAAACTAAACAAGAACCAAATATATGGCAGCTTGGCATAGATGGATATGACACAAATTTTAATGCAATATATGGTTAAAGCAGATGCATTTTATCTCATTGCCAAGAAAGTTATGCAAATGGTCTGACCTTAATGGTGGAGCCAGTACAAAACCCAGCACCAAGAGAATCCTCCAGTGCACAATATTTGTCCAGTGTGTATCTACTGATTGAGTTAGTGAAGAGAATTAAAATATCTAGATTCACCAATACCTAATTAAGTTGTCTTTTTGTTTTTTTTTTATTTCGGTATATGAAGTTATAAGGATACTAACATAAAGTCAGTGACTAGAATATGTTTCTTGCTTAATCAAGTAACCTGGATTGTGACAATTAGTCCAGAGATGAGACATTTTCCTCTGTTATTTGAAATGTTATCATCTTGCAGTCTAAGAAAAGAGGTGTTTTTCAATTTTTAGTAGCGTTTTTAAAAATTACATGTAAGCTGAAATTAGCCTGGGGGCTAGGAAATGCCACTAATGGTCTAACTCTGGCTGGTTCCACCAATCCCTCAGAGATGACTCTGGGGGCACCACCATATGACCGTCTTCCTTGCAAAGCTTATTGGGAGAGAGTGAAGAAGGGCTCTGAGAGTGGAACTCTATTCTACTTAGATATTTTGTAGGTAAGACTTACTGCGAAGTTCCTTGGTCAATGAGCTCGAATCAGAGATGGTTCCTTTCTCCTCTGAATATTTTATAAGCTGAAAAGATGCAGATAGGTTCTTTCCTAACCCATTTAAAGTGCTTCCAGCATTCATTATTTTCAAGCCAAAATTGTCATGCTGTTCATCATAAGCTCGAAGTTGGTTGAGTGTGCTCCTGTAGAGCTGTGCTGAGATTCTGCTGCTTTCTAGGTCTCCCACAGGATGTAAACTGCATTTCTCCTCTACAAATAACTCTCACTCTGATGAGTGGTGATCCCATTTGACTGGGCCCAAAATTTATTGCATAAACATCTCATTCCAAGGAAGGTGACATCTACTTTAAATAAGATCAGTGGACCTCCACTTACTGACAACTAAATGATTCTGGATCTGCACCCCAATTTAAAGACATCTTGAAATTTGCATGCAAACAGATGAAATTAGAAAACACTCTCTTGAGTGAGATAACCCAAACCCAAAAATAAGAATATGGTATGGACTCACTCATTGGATTCTAGCCATAAACAAAGGACACTGAGCCTATAGTTCACGATCCTAGAGAAGCTAAAGTAATAGGGTGAACCCAAAGAAAAACATATATAGATCCTCCTGGAAATTGGAATCAGACAAGATCACCAGCCAAAAGGTGGGAGCATGAGGATAGGGGTGAGGTAGGGGGAAGGGGAGAGGAGAAGAGAGAGGGGGGAGAAGAGGAGGGTAGGGGAGAGCTTGGGGAAGTGGGATGGTTGAGATGGAGGAAGGACAAATATGGGAGCAGGGAAGAAGATATCTTAATTAGGGGAGCCATTTTGGGGTTGGCAAGAGGCTTGGCTCTGGTGGGGTTCCCAGGAGTTCACAGGGATGACCTATCTAGGACCCTGGGCAGTAGAGAGGATGCTCGAACTGGCCATGTCCTGTAGTCAGACTGATGACTGTCTTGAATATCACCATAGAACCTTCCACTGGTGGTGGATGAAGATAGAGACAGAGACCCAAATCAGAGCCCTGGACTGAGTTCCCAAGGTCTAGTTGAAGAACAGAAGGAGGGAGAATATGAACAAGAAAGTCAGGACCACGAGGGGTTGGTCCACCCACTGAGGTAGTGTGCTTGATCTAATGGGAACTCACCAAAGCCAGCTGGACTGGGACTGAATGAGTATGGGAACAAACAGGACTCTCTGAATGTGGCTGACAATTGGGGCAGACCGAGAAGCCAATGATAATGGTACTGGGATTTGTCTCTACTGCATGTATTGGCTTTTTGGGATCCTATTCTATTTGGATGCATACCTTCCTAAGCCTGGATGTAGGAGAGAGGTCCTTGGACTTCCCAAAGGGCAAGTTTTCTTGCCCTCTCTTAGGGGAGGAGAGAGGGTGTGTGGGATAGCAAGAGGGAAGTGGGAGGAGGGGAGGAAGTGGAAATTTTGATTGATATTATTTATAAAATAATAAAAAAAAGAGACCTTCAGAAACAGAGGAATCCAGACCTTTCTTAAGGTTCTGTGCTTTTAGAGTTTGAAGGCCACCTGTCCATATTTGAATAGCTACAGAATCTCAGGATTAACAGATTCACTTAGAGCTCCTTGAATCTAGGAAATCTTTGCTTTAGGTAAGAGAATTGATAATAAAAATTATTTTATGATTAGTAAGAGGGGTTTTTATTTTATTTTTGTTTTGATTTTTTATTGCTGCTGATGGTATTTTTTTAAACAGTAATCACCATTCTCATCCAATTTAAACTGCATAATCCTCCATGACTCAGTGAGCCTGCCAAGTTCAGGTTATGGTAGACTGAGCAGGGGTCTTTTACTCTTGGGCACATCTGCATTCATAGTGTGCAAACAGAGCCCCTCAAACTCTGATAGAGCATCCTATCCTGTGAGCATTATTGGAAGGAAAGTGAAGGGCACAGGGGTTCTAATTTGTTCTGGTCCACTCTCTTCCCAGGGCGTGTTTTGTATGTTTAACTGAACAGCAAGGCATGTGTTTAAAATTACCAATGAGTCACTGAACCAGGGCTAAAATGTTCTTTGAAGGTCAAGTCCTACATTGTATTGCACTGCATTTTCAATTTCATGTTTAAATCTGAAATACTAGGAAAGACAGTCAAACTGATTAAAACTTTAAAGTTCTACTGATATTATAAATGCATTCCCTAAGTTATTTTGGGTCACTGCTGCCCAAGGATAACAAGAAAATGTACAGGAAACAGAAAAATAAAGTTATCCTTCTTGAACTCTCTATGGAAGAGGAAACAGCTGGCTATAAATGGGTACCACAAAAAAGAGAGACATGGTTGTTTAAAACTGAGATATGCCAAAAGTGTAAACTCTGTACAGGATTATAAAGAGAGAGTGTGGAAAAGGAATAAAACATGTCTGTCAGAGCTGCACATTGGTTATATGATGTTGAAATGATGACTTTATGATAAATTACATTTAAAATGTTATTATACTTATTTCGCCCATTTTGTCCACTCTCTGTTTATGTGAACACTGGATATTCATTCTAGGCAATAGAAAAGGGTCAGTGTAGTGGAAGGTAGTGGAGAGAGAATATTCTATTAGGAAAAGACCATGGAAAATGAGGAGAAAACAAAAGATGAATGCTAATTGGGAATGTCATATTTACTCTTACTAATTTTTAAGAACAAATGTATGGTGAAATTGACAGATATATGTCCATTTGAAATGGCTTATAACTGAGATCAGTAAATTTGAGACAGTGGTGTGCTAAGAAATCAAATCATAAGAAGTATGAGACTGAAAGCAAAGATATAAGTCTGCTGTCAAACTCTTGCTCCTTTTGCTACACCAAAGTACACCTTTCTAAAATGTATTCACTTTACTATAGCCAGTGGGCTAAAGATCTGCCATTCTGATTCTGCATTTCCACTTCTTATCTTCCTTTGCGCATCGCTCGCAGGACTGCAAACAGGATTTAATATTGTTATTTTATTTACTACAACCATTTCTGGCCCTTTCACTCTGCTTGATGCAGTACAAAAATAGTTTGCCCTTTGGGAGGAGGAAGCTGAGTCGGTGCACCTCATCGTGTTTATGAACCAGGCAGGGAGGATGGAGATAGCAACTTGGCTAAGTATGGCTCCGAGGGGAGTAGCTTTCTGGCTGAGTTGATAATAGAAAATGGAGAACTACACCTCTGGGTCAGGGACTGAATCTAGTCCAGTCTTTCACTGTCTGTTTTGTGTGATTACTCAGAGAACAGCAGGAATTTGGAACCCTCCCCACACAGAGACTTCCCTGTTTTCCAATGTTTCATGCTTCCACCATTTTCTATACCATTTCTATCCTGTTCCTTAACTTCTGCTTTTCTTTCAAAGCCTCATTTCATGGGTTGCACATGAGAAGTTAGTCCCCACTAATTTTCTTCGCTTCCATACACAAAATGAGAAAACAATGAGGGCCAGTTAAATGGTCTAGATACCTGGAAAAAAGTGTCATATTTTCTATAATTTAGAGTGACATTTTTTCATCATTAGATATCCATAACTAAATAGCAGGCCTTCTACAATTTGTTTGGAATCTAATGTTTTAATAGTATCATATGAATTAGTAAATTAGTGCTCTAGTGTTATTTGTACATATTGTCTTATACTTAAAGTGTAGCATATCATGTTTATAAATGACTGAACACATTGATGCACAAGAAAGGTGATTTGTACTCAGAATGAGGAATCTTGTACTTACTAAACATCAAGAGTCTTCTACTTCATGTGGTAACTAAAAACTGTCTAATTAGATTCATGACTTACTCAACTTGCAGAAAATCACACCTGGTACTGAAAACTTATCTAGCAACCAGGGGCTTGTGAGGTCATGGATCATAGATCTCCTGTCACTTTACTAAGACAGCATAATTTCAAACTGCATTCTAAATACTTATACTTATGTATCTTTCACCCTTCATCAAAGAAGCATCCCTTTGTTTGCAAAATAAGAAGTTCATTGAAGAAAACTATAATCAATCATAATACAGAGAACAGTTGATTTTGGGTACCACAACCACAGTGACTATGACTCAACTCTTATGCCTAATACTCAGGAAACATCAGGAAAGAGGGTGTGAAAGACTATAAGACCAGTATATCAGGGAATTTGCTGTGAGACTGTGTCTTCTATAAATGAGTGATAAGTTTTAGCCATAGTAATCTAATAATATGGTTGTCTAAACAAGATCTGAAAAGGAAGACAAAATGTATGATAATGTGGAAGAGGGTAAATCTCACAGGGTCCTAGTCCCAGTAAAAAGCCTCAGGCAACTAGGGTATGCTAAATACAGGAGAATTACTCTTATCCAGAACTAAGCCCTTAATTGGATTATCCACAACCAAGTGATTGCCTCTGAAATCATATACACAGAAGCAACATTATTTGTACTCAGTAATTTGTATTTATAGATTTGTACATTTATACATAAGTATGCAACAATACTAAATTAAAAGTAGCCATAAATTTGAGAGAGAGTAAGAGGAGAAAATGAGAGGGGTTAGAGGCAGAAAACAGTAGGGGCAATTACTATAATAGTATTTCAGTTAAAATTAAATATATGGCTCCTTCATTTACACTCTATGGCATTAATATTTTATGACCTATGTAAGGTTCAGTTTACTTCTTTATAAAATATGAATTATCACCTTGAATTTTACCATGTTGCCATATATAAATTCAGTAAACTCTTTGTTTTGCATTATTTTATTTTTGAAAGAAGTATGGCGATAAAAGTTACAAAATAATCCCACACTAATTCAGAATTATGTATAATAAAGGGTTATTTATTTATTTATTTAGACTCACAGATCACAGTCTTAGATCACAGTCCTCTGCATGAACAGGCAACAGGAACCAAATCTAGCCACTGGCAGCGAGAGCTGGAAGTAAGAGAGAGAGCACATGCTCTAAAACTGCATTTATAGTATACGAGACCATGCCCAAGTGGGCTGGTATCTTAAAGGCTATTGACTGAAGGAGCTCCCACAACACTTCCCCATTTTGTTTAAATAAGAGAATTCCAAATCTAATATAAAACTATGTGCACTAGGAACAGATATCAAGTATAAAGTTAGAATTATAACCAGCATAAACAATATTAAGCAAGAAACATAACATAGTGTTTTAATAAACATTCTATCCTAAAAGGTCAAAGTCTTATATTGGAAATGGCTTGGCTAGATCATAAGAAGATGGTAGCTATAACTATCTAATCTTAGACCCCACTGAAGGCCTGACAAGGGAGATGATATTACTTGAGTAGGCAGGAAGTGCAATCAAGCAGCTTCCAAAATGTGCAGTAGATGACAGAGACAACTGGCTGCCTAAGCAATCACCCAAAGTTCCATCTGCAGTATTGAAGCAACCAACTTTGACTAGGCCTAGAGTAAATTAAGTGATGACAATTTTCAGAGGCAGGAAAATTTTCAGAGCCATCTTACTCTGTCTTGGCACGGTTTGCCATTCTTTTTTCTTGTAACCTGCTTGACCATTCTGGAAATCATGCACCTTGTCAGTGGTCAAGGCATGAACAGTTCCTTGCCCAAATGTCAGTTGTGCCAAGAAGAGAAAAGTTTCAAGTGGAGTGTCTTTGGTGCTGAACACTCTTTCTGGAATAGACTGGTGCTGCCAGGAGCAATTGTGTCTCACATCAATAGAATCCTAAATTATTTAAATGTCATGTTCTACAGATTTTTGAAGTGTTTGAAAGTTACCTATCTATGAAGAAAACAGTCTCTATGTATCTAAAGAACCTAACTAGTATGACTAAAAGTATAACAACCATTGACCTATAATACTTAATACCTATATAACTTAAAGGTTAAGACATATCAGAGTATTAAACAATCTTTAAACAACTGTTCAACAAATAACAATGACCTGAAAATATATACAATGTATTACTATCTTGATCAGAGGTAGAAATGTATAGTGCAATATGATATATATGTCCTAAAATTGTATCAATATACAAAATTTTTTTTTTTTTTTTTTTTTTTGGTTTTTCAAGACAGGGTTTCTCTGTGGCTTTGGAGCCTGTCCTGGAACTAGCTCTGTAGACCAGGCTGGTCTTGAACTCACAGAGATCCGCCTGCCTCTGCCTCCCAAGTGCTGGGATTAAAGGCGTGCGTCACCATCGCCCGGCTAATATACAAAATATGTTAAGCAGAGGTAGGAACATGCATGCATACAATCTGACAAAATAACTGTACAAATATTGTAAATGAAAATAGGAGCGTATTCAATATAACAAAATAATTTGAACTTATATCTATATACAAAATCTATAGCAATATAAATTGTCTATAAATAATGGCTAACAAGTATTCATTCTATTACTCACTATTATTATTAGTGTGAGTATGTTCATACTAATCTACCTATTATCCCATTCAGTTTTTCCTCTTTTTTGATATTTCTGAGCCTATATAATTTCCACCCCAAGCCCCAACCCTATTTGAGTAATAATAAACCCTTAAATGGTGTCCCTGTGAGGACAAACTTTGTTGGGAGAGGGGCCATCATCTTCTGGAATTGCTTCCAGCTGTCATAGGTTAATGTTCTTTCTATGGGATTTTATAAAAGTAAAATGATGATTAACTTGCAAGATTGCTGTATGTATAATTTTAAATAGTCTCTATGTGGATGATACAATTTTTTTTTTCTTAAATTGTTATTTGGAATTCAGGCAAGCATCTTGTAAAAAGGTGCACCATTTCTGTAGCTGGTACCCACCAAAAAAGCAGTCTCATAATAGCACTATCAGCATCATAACTTTATATGAACCAGGTGGAGTCATTGTTGTGGGGCCCCATCTTCTTCCTGGAAGCTCCAAAGATTACTACAGAAAAATATACTGTTCATTATTGAGACATTAAACATTATTCATATAGACATATATTCAACAAAAATATGATATAGACAAAATGATTATGGAGAAAATAAAACAATCAAATTCTATGATGCAGATTATACAGCATCACACATCAGATTTCTCTTTGTTTGGTTATTCTTTCTTTATAGTTATATTTTCATCTTTAAGCATCTAGATGTCCAAGACCTCTTGATTCTTTGAAGAAGAGTATTTTTCTGCAAAGACAAGAACAGAACCCTGCCCCAAACTTTGTGAAGTTTTTTTACCACCTACACGATTATCACTTCTGTGGAAAAGCTGTTATTTCTCGTTCTCAAAAGGTTTCTCTTTTTCAAATTGAATCTTTATTAATTTTATGGTATCCATAGGTTTTCTTCTCCTGTGGAAACAAGAGTAAAACCCCTTTCCCAATATAGGATATCTCCTGGTTTCCATTGTGAGGTCAACATTGTAATATCCCAACTAATTTAATTCAGAAGTTTTTTTTTTCTATTATACAACATATTTCTACTGCTGTTGTTCCTTTCTCATAGTGTTAAGAAAATTCAAGGTCAATAAAGCATTATACAAACTATTTCTGAAAGTATTTTCCATCTCTTTCTGGTCATTTAGCATATCCTTTATAGTTTGATTTGTTCTTTCTCTAAAGGCCTTATCTGTTTGATATACCTGTATTATGCTTTATATTATAATAAGCAAAAAACTGTTTCAATTTCTTAGAGACATATGTTAGACAATTATCTGTCTTTATTTGTGCAGGTATACCCCTGATGGCTATAACTTCTAATAAATATATGATTACTGAATCAGCCTTTTCTGAGCTCAAAGCAGTTGCCCATTGAAAACCTGAATAAATATCAATGGTGTGGTATGCATATTTAATTTTACAAATTCTGTAAAGTGAAACACATCCATCTGCAAGATTTCATTCCCCTGTGTACCCTTTGGGTTTCTCCATGTAGGTAGCAATGTTTGGTTATGGAAAGAGCAAGTAGGACATCTCTTTATAATCTCCTTAGCTTGTTGCCATGTAATAAAAAAACTCTTTCTTTAAACCTTTGTTATTGACATGATGTTTCTTATGAAATTTTGAGGCCTTCAGCATACTTCCAATCAATAATTGGCCAAATTCTGCATTACCTGGAGTTAGAGGACATGGCAGACACATATGAGATCAGACATGTGTTATGTATATAGGACAAAGTCTATTCCTGACTATGTCCTGAACCTGAGTAAATAATGAAGTCAATTCTGTATCATTGGCTATAAATTCATCAGTTTCAATATGCAAGACAACTCTTTCTGCATATTGTGAATCGGTAACTATAGGGAGAGGTTCTTTAAAATCCTTTAGTACCATGAGAATAACATATAACTCTGTCTATTGGACAAAATTATAAGGTTTTGTCCCACCTTACTTAAGTCTTCAGATTTGTAACCTGCCTTTCTTGACTTATTTGCATCAGTATAAAGTGTATAGGCTCCAGTTATTAGTACATCATGTACAATTTGTGGAAGAATCCAAGTATCTTTCTTTATAAGGTTATTTCCATCACTTTTTGGATAATTGTTCTTAATTTATCCCAAAAATTAACACAAGCTCTTTGCCATGGTTCATTGTCTCCCCATAACTTTTTTATGTCATCAGTAGTAAAAAGCATTATAATCTCTTCTTGATCTATAGCTGCTAATTGACTAAGTCTCATTTTTTCTTTTATAATTAATTGAGGGACTTTTCCATGTAAGTTTTAAATTTTTTCCTTTGTTTATGTGGTAAAAAGATCCACTCTATGATAATATCTTCCTTCTGCAGTAAAATTCCTGTAAGGGAAATTCTGGAAGTCAATATGGCCAGAATATAATTAAGATTTGGATTCACTGTATTTACATGGGTCTCCTGTAGTTTCTCCTCAAACACTGTCAATTCTTTTTCTGCTTCAGTTGTTAATTCCCTGGGACTATTTAAGTCTTTGTCACCATCTAAGGTTTTTCCTTAAATGAATTATTTGGTTAGATGTTATCCCAACATCCAGTCATAGATTTAAAATATCTCCTAACAATATTTGAAAGTCATTTAGAGTCTACATTCAGTCTCTCCTAAACTTTGCCTTTTGTGTTCTAATTTTCTATAAACCTCTCTTGTAATCTGGGTAACTGACAGAATCTCCTCTTTGTATTTTTTCAGGAATACTTTGTAATCCCCACTTAGGCAAAACTTTCTTTACTTCCTCAAACATTTATTCTAAAGTATCTGTGTTTGAGTCAGATAACAAAATGTTATCCATGTAATGGTAAATTATAGACTCAGGAAATTGCTAAATATTATTTCCAATGGCTGGAGTACAAAGTATTGACACAGGGTGAGGCTGTTGAACATTCCCTGTAGAGGGATGGTCCACTGGTATCTCCAAGTAGGCTGAAATTACTATAAGTAGGCATTGTGAAAGCAAATTTTTCTCTTTCCTTTTTTTTGTAAAGGTATTGTGAGGAAACAATCTTTTAAATCAATACTATAAGAGGCCATCCTTTAGTAATAGAAAAGAAAGAAAAATTCCAAGTTATAGGGGGCCCATAAGTTGAATAACCTTGTTGACAGATCTTAGATCTGTCATCATTCTCCATTTTCCAGGTTTC
This sequence comes from Chionomys nivalis, assembly GCF_950005125.1. NCBI lineage: Eukaryota > Metazoa > Chordata > Mammalia > Rodentia > Cricetidae > Chionomys > Chionomys nivalis. The sequence goes on along the minus strand of NC_080096.1, from coordinate 75,485,930 downwards.
TTTATTACTACAAATACAGGAGAATTCCAAAGGCTGGTTGATTCTTCAATATAGCAAGAATCTAGTTGCTTCTGTACCAGCTGTTCTAAAGCCTACAGTTTGTCTTTTGTTAAATGATATTGTTTAACCCATATGGATTTCTCAGTTAACCCTTTTAAAGGCAAAGCCATTAGTACCTTTGAAGGTTTGCTAGTTGCTTTGTATTCTTGTACATCCTAAATGACTGATGACCTTTGCTTATAACTTATAATAAACTTCCCAGAAACATGAATATTAGGGACTGCATGCATGTTAACCTGGGTATTTCATTGCTGCAACAGGTCATAACCCATAAATTCACTGTAATATTAGCTATATATGGCATCAGCCTTCCTTTCTGTCTTTCTGGCCTTATACACTCAACCTACCTCATGCTTTGCTTCAATTGAGATAGGGTTTCAATTCTTAGGAACTGAATATCTGCCTCCTGAAGAGACCAATCTGAATACCAAAATTTTGCAATAGTGATTCTCATGTCTACATCTTGTGTCTAACAATCCCTCAATTGCAATGTGATTTATATACACTCTTAGCTTTAGTTTTTGAAAATTTATACAAGTCTGCCAAAATATGCATTTCCTATTTCCTACTGGGGTTTTTGATTCCTCCTCCATGTCTATTCCATCATCCAAAACAGTATTTTTTTTTACAGTAGGCACTTGATTGTCTAAATTTCTTGGAGAGACATGTTCTTCACAGTGATAAGGAATGACTCTACCTTATTTGACATGGGGGCCTGTGAGATGCCTCTCAAGGAGATTCCTGATGGTATCAGGTGGCCTTGTGTGTCTTTTGTCAACCTACATTCATTGGTCTATTGTCAGCTTTTGACACAGCTCTTATATATACCAGAAGGCCGAGTCCTCCTATTCTTGCCATACCTAGAGAAGACATTATTCCTAGGAATTTCTTATCTATAGACCATCTTAGATATCCTATTCTTCCATGACTAAAACATTTGGCATCTTGGTGTCTCATCATACCATTAGAAATTTCTTATCATACCCAAGTTTTAGTACTATAGTCATATGTTTTAACATTCATTGTATGCAAGATCCATTCATATATTTGTGGTGATCTGACTTTCAAAGGCCCTAAAGTCTTTTTACATTCTAAGGTGTCATTTTCAAAAGCCCAATATTCAATAAGTACGCATCTAGCTTCAGGGTCCATCACTGCTACCTGTACAAACCTCATTTAATCTTTGTAAAAAGTCACTGAAGGGTTCTCTCTGGACCTGTCTAATCCTAATATGTTATTCAATCATATTTTCTGGTTCCTGAATCCCAACACAAGCATTTAAAGCTGCTGTGCTCCATAGAGGCAAGGTGTGTTGCTCATAGCAAGCCTGTTCCTGAGAATCAGAGTAATTACCTTTGCCAAGAATTTGACCTTGGGAAGTCTCAAATCCTTTTGCTTTCTCTTGTTGTTCTAAAATTTTTGCCTTTTCTTTTAATTAAGACTTTTAAAGCATCTGAGGTCCATCTTCTAGAATCACTGAGATTAATTGAAGCCAATCATGAGGGGTTACCTTATTGCTTGAAGCCCATGTTTCCACACTTCCCTGACAAAACATGAACATAGTCTATAAGAAACTATTGCTTGTTTAATTTCTTTTAGATCACTCATAGATATTTGTACCCATATATATTCTTTGACTACCTCAGGGTACTTTATGCCAGATGGTCTTTCCAAACAAATTACCAGCTATGCAGTTAAAACTCTGTGCAAGTCATCCTGGGGTCTGGCATGTACTGATGAGGCTAAATCCTGTCCATGTGCCTTCTGTCCCTGATCATCAATTTCAATAATTTCATTAGCATTTTCAATTCTTTTTACTACTGCCTTTTTAAAGGTCTGAATCTCCTGTACAGTGTTCTGTTTGAATACCCCCACTGAAGATTCCAACGTATAAAACTGGTCTAGTAAAGATAATGTCTCATCCTTGAACATAATTTTGATGGTGTGCATGTTACCCTCCTGGAGATATACCTTATCTATTAATCTATTGTAACTTTTCAACAGATTCCAATTGTTAAATTCAACAGCACAATTTTTTTCAGATAATTCTGTCAAGTTGATGTTATCCTTCTCCTCAGTATTGATCTTCTAAACTGTCCAATATTAGTTTGTGAAGACTGTGTTATTCTTGGCCCTGTTATCAAGCCAGTTTTAATGAGATAATATGAAAAACAAAATTAATTCGTAGAATCAAATAAAGGGATGTAGAAGGAGAATTACATAAGTCTTGTGGAATACCATCCATATTATAAGCAAAATAATTATGGAACTCCTGGATAATTATAGTATCAGTAATTTTTAGAGTTTTTCAGATCTTACCTGTAGTAAGTCAATGACAATGAATTGGAATAGGTGTAATAACTGTTATTGGACAGCAGGTATAGCAGTTGAGGCCATGTGGCCAAGAGATGCTAGCAGCTTTGAACTTCATGTCTTTAGGTACTAAAAGATATGCTTTGTTTAACAAATTAGCAGTTATTAAGCTAATCAAATGATTCTGAGAGTTGGGGCCCAGGATAAAGAAAAATAACCAATTTTTCATCAGGGTGAGTTGTGGACAGTATGTGCTACAGGGATCCCAGGCAGCAGCATGTGGGCTGGCATGTAACATGCCACACAATAGTGAGTAGCAAGCTGGGGAGTGCTAAGTAACAGCCTGCTTTTTCTGATTGCTGACCAAAGTCATTGGTGGGAAAGTCAGTGACGAATGTGCCACTTGGCTGGCAAACCCATCGCCAAAAGGATGGACTGGTGCCCATGTGCAGGTGCCAGATGATGAGAGAAGTTACAAAATAATCCCACACTAGCTCAGTAAAATAATATTTATTTAGGGGTGAACTCACAGATGACAGTCCTAGATGACAGTTCTCTGCATGAACAGGGACAGTAACTGAATTTAGCAGACAGAAGCAAGAGCTGGAAGTGAGAGAGAAAGAACACACTTTACAGCTGCATTTATAGTATAAGAGATCATCCCCAAGTGGTACGGTATCTTAAAGGCTATTGGCTGAAGGAGCTTCCATGGCAAAAGCAGTCTCAAAGATAGGCAAAACCTTCTGTTAGAAATTGAAAGAGGTTCCAACAGAGGCCAAACCAGCACCCAGAACACCAGCTCAAATTACCTTATCCTGGTCTGTGATGGTATGAAAGAAATTGGTCTCCAAAAAGAATGGCACTATTAGAAGGTATAGCTTTGTTGATGTGTGGCCTTGTTGGAAGGAGTGTGCAACTGTGAGGGTGGTCTTTGAGGTCTATTTTGCCCATGCGTACCTCAGTGTGACACAGAGTCTTCTTCCTGTTGCCTTCTGATCAATGTGTAGCCAGCACCATATCTGCCTGCATGCCTCCATGCTCTCTACAAGAATTATAATAGGCTGAACTTCTAAAATTCTAAGTCACCACCTCAACTAAATGTTTTTCTTTTATAAGAGTTGCCATAGTTGTGGTATCTATTTATAATGATAGAAACCCTAACTAAGGCATGGCCTGGCCCTTAGCCACAGTGAAATCCTCTTCACCCACCAGAGTCCCTGCAATTACTCAGATCCTAAGCCCTTTTCTCCTCACATCCATATACTGATCTACACCTGTGGCAGAAATCCTCTGCTCCATAAAAATCACAAAGACACCCAGAAACCTAGAAGCCCCATGCTCTGCCAGAGCCACATAGGCATTCAGAACACCAAAAGACCCACCATTAAACAAGAGACCATCCTGGATCCCAGAAATCTAGTCCACAACTAGAGACCCCCAACTAGGAGAAACCCTTTACTCAATAGACCACTCAGGCCAGAAGACCAGAGAGAAAACACTAACAATGGAATAAAACACTTATGAAAACAAAGGCAAACTCGGGGAGGCTAAGTAATATGGAGAGCTCAAGAAGGAACACATAGATCTTCCTGTTAAGTGAAAATAGAACAGATTTTGTTATATAGACCAGGGAATGGGTAATGGGAACAAGAGTGATTGTGTGGGGAGTGTGTGTGGAAGGAGATAGTACTAAGAGAATTGAGGCACATTTCAGAGACCAGGTAGAATCCTGGTGCAATAGATACACCCCAAAATCCACGAGGCTGAACTTAATGAGGACTCCTAGTAATGAGGGATGTGGAGACTGAACTTTTCTATCTTTTGTAACAGTAACAAGGCAAGGCTTCCAGTGGAATGACTGGGACACTAATCCAGCATCAAAAACTTCAACCTAGAATTTGTCCTACTAACAAAATCTGCTAGGATAAAGGTAATGTGTGGGAGTGACCAATCAGTGATTGGTCCAATGGAGACCCATGCCATAAGACACAGCCCATGTGTGATAATTGCTTAGAGGGCCAGAAACCAGTTTGGATAGTCCAGAGAAAAAAATAGACAGTGAACTGATTGCTACTGATACTCTGATATACATGTAGACATCCACCGGACATAATCCTCATCAAAGAGACTTCTTATAGCAACTGATTGGATCAGATGCAGAGACCCACAGTCAATTATTGTACAGAGCTCGGGGAATCCCATGGAAGAGAGGAAGAATTATAGGAGCCAGATTGGTCAAGGATAGCACAAAAAAACTGTCCTCAGAGTCAACTAACCAGGGTTTATAGAGGTTCATAGAGACTGAACAGGTAGTCAGGGAGTCTAAAAGCATCTGACCCAGGTCCACTGCATGCATGCTATGGTTGTTTAGCTTGGTATTCTTGTGGGGCTACTAACAGTGGGAGTGGTAGCTGTCTCCGATTCATTTGCCTGCTTTGGAGACTTTTTCCTTCCTACTGGGTTGCCTTGTCCTCCCTTGATATGAGGGGATATGGTAGCATATCATTTGTATTTTGACAAATAAATCTTACCTGAAGACCAGAGGCAAAGCTAAAGCTACCTTCAATCCCAGGATTTGTAAGACAGAGTCAGATGGATCTTTGTGAGTTCAAGGCCATCCTGGGCTGCACAAGATAAACACAGAAATAAATCCAGGTGTTGTTTTTCTACACCTTTAATCACAGTACTATTGAGTAATACAGCCTTAATCCCAGCACTAGAGGATATAAAATGAGAGGAAAGAGAGATTTAGTCTGCAGTTACCAGCCTTGGTATAGGTAAGACTGCTCCAGTGGCTTGGCTGCCTTGCTTTTCTGGGTTTTGGGTTAAACGCAATTTCTGTCTCTGGGCTTTTATTATTTGTGCTACAAGAGAATATGCCTAGTCGGGGATGGGGGGGTGGGAAACTGGAGTTGGTGCATAATACAAGAGAGAAGAATAAATAAAAAAAATTTAAAAAGTAATTGAAAGATAATCTGCAATGAGTTTTGAGAAAAAAGTTAACATTTTTCTATAATTTTTTCTTATTTTTTTGGAGTTCTTTTTCTCATACATGAACACTAAATTGTAGTATATAGCTTTAATAATTTTGTTATGGATAGATATGGTGTATGCATATAGAACATGCTTCCTTGGGTTTATTTTGTCAAGGATATATTATTTTGCATCCCAGAAAGACTTTAGTTTTAAAAAGGGTCTTATAAGTTTTTCTAAGTTATATTAAGTGAAGTTAAATTTCATGTAATTTTGGTGCTTAGTATGATACATTTTAAAATGAACTAATCTCAAATTTTTACATTTTCTTGTTTGTTCTTTGGTAACCCATATGTACAATGTATTCTGATTATTTCCTCACATGTTCTTTTACCTCTCTCCCATCCTAAATACCCATCCCAAAACACAGACACTGTTTCCTCTCTTAAATTAATGACTTTTGATTATTTTGTGATAAGCTTAGTTTAATAAAGGATAAAAAATTATCCTTTGGGACAAGATGTCCTAAATAAATTTGGAGCTTGGGGACCTTGAGGGAGGGTTGAAGGGGAGGAGAGAGGCAGGGTGGGGAGAAGAGAAAAATCTAGAGCTCAATAAAAATCAATAAAAAAAATATCCTTTGGATCATGAATGGGTCACCAGTGCATATAGAATTGATGGTGATGACTTCCTTCTGCCTGAATCTATAAATATCAAATAGTATCTCTCTATTTTTAATAACAAAAGTAGATGCTTACATTCTACATAGAATTCTTACAAGGAGGACAAGAGGACAGTAAACAAGTGTAATAGTTACATGTATGTTCTGTCTCTGTTCTAGATCTTATTATTAAATTCAAAAGAATGTATATGGTAAGTCAATGTGATCCAGTTTTACTAATTCTAATTCTCTATTATGACTAAAGGCAATGATAATTTGCTTTTTAAAAAAGTTTTAAAGAGTATAAATTTTAGTGTCATTTTGTTTTTTAATTGAAATTGTTTCTATGTTCATGCAAAATAACAGTTAACATTATAGGGAATGGTTTAAAAACATTTAAAATGATTTTAAAATCTTCAAGAAAGTTTATATAATATTATACCTTTTAAAATATACATATATGACTTTCACATCCATCCAATAAGTATTTATGGTGATAGGAGTTAGACTTTTAGAATCAGAAACTTGAAAAAAATGAAAGATAAATCAGAGACAAGATTTTGAACAACAGGCGATGAAGAATTTTGAGGTTAGCACTATGCCTGCCTGTGGTTTCTGTTAGAATCAATTTACACCATATAAAACAATGAGGAGATCAAAACTGGGGCCTGAAATAGTCACAAAATGCAGCAAAAAGAGACTGTATGTAGTTCAGGAAAATCAAGATGGCTAGAATTCTCAGAACTCAGAATCACGGAGAAACGGGACACACAGAAATCAGTCTCTGGAGATTTGCATGCAATTTCCACCCTGTTTAGTAAGCATGACTTGTTATCTGTCCTGATGACACTGAATAGGACCTACAAAAGAGTTCTGATAATTAGGAGGGGGTAATTCTGTGGGTGGTGTTATAGAACCAGAGATGATGCCTGCTTTTCCTAACCAATCTGTAAGGCAATGGGCTAAATCCTGAGGATGGTATTGCTGGAAGAGTGTATTAAATTATTCTCTGCATAAATACCATTGTGTCAGAGTCAAAATAATATATTTTAAAACAAGACTTAAAACAAACCTATTTATTTATTTCTTTATTTGATTGATTTTTGATTTTTTGAGTCAGGGCTTCTCAGTTTAACAGTTCTGGCCATCCTGGAACTCACTTTATAGACTAGGCAAGCTTCAAACTCGCTGAGATTAAAGGTGTGTGCACAAACTAAATTTTAAGTATTGATAATGTATGCTTGTACAAGGGAGACATGTTGAAAAATTGATGAAAGCCACGCAGAATGATCAGCATTCATTGATAAAAATGCACAATGTCTGATATATGCCTTTAACCTGGTATAAGCAAATAAGGTGAATGCAGGAGGATCAGGAGTTTAAGTATGACCTCAGGTATATACTAAGTTTGAGGCCTGTTTTGGCTGCATGAGACAAACTCAGAAACAATGAAACAACAAAATCCAATGTCTAACATACCATAAAAAGTTGACTAAAACATTTATTTGCATGAAAATGTCTTTATGTATCAGAGTATGTGTATGTTTTTAAATTATCAGTTATGCAAAGCAGCCAAAAACTATTATTATAACCAGAAGAAAATTAAATTAATAAAATAAGATGTATTAAATGAAAAGTGAAATTTGAATACAAAGGAGTTAAAGTAACTATGGGAAATACACTTAACACGTTTACACTACAAAAGAAAATAAAGGAAGCAAAAGTAAAAACAAGAGATTTCAAAAGATGTAAATGGAAGTTATAAATATGGAAACAAAATATGTGAAGTGAAAACAGTGGTAATCACTGCCAAAGAAAATTCTTTTTTTTTAATTTTTATTTTTATTCTTTTTTAATTAAAATTTCCACCTGCTCCCCGTTTCCCATTTCCCTCCCCTCCTCCCAAATATTGCCCCCTCCCCCCACTCCTCTCCCCCTATCCCCACTCCTCTTCTCCTCCCCCCACACTATTCCCCCTCCCTCTCGATACTGAAGAGCAGTCCAAATTCCCTGCCCTGCAGGAAGACCAAGGTCTTCCATCTACGTCCAGGAAGGTGAGCGTCTAAACAGGCTAAGCTCCCACAAAGCCAGTTCATGTATTAGGATCAAAACCTAGTGCGATTGTCGTTGGCTTCTCATCAGCCTTCATTGTCCGCCATGCTCAGAGTCCAGTTTCAACCCATGCTTATTCAGTCCCAGTCCAGCTGGCCTTGGTGGGCTCCCAATAAATCAGTTCCACTGTCACAGTGGGTGGGTGCACCCCTTGTGGTCCTGATTTCCTTGCTCATGTTCTCCCTCCTTCTGTTCCTCATTTGGACCTTAAGAGCTCAGACCGTTGCTCCAAATTGAGTCTCTGTCTCTATCTCGATCCATCGCCAGATGAAGGTTCTAAGGGTGATATGTAAGATATTCATCAGTATAGGATAGGGTCATTTCAGGTTCCCTCTCCTCAGTTGCCCAAGGTACCAGCTGGGGACATCTCCCTGGACACCTGCGAACCCCTCTAGAGTCAAGTCTCTTGCCAACCGTAAGATGGCTCCCTTAGTTAGGATATATACTTCGCTGCTCCCGTATCCACCTTTCCTATATCCCAACCATCCCAATCCCCCAGGCTCCTCCCAATCTCCCCTTCTCACGTTTCTCATCCCATTTCCCCTTTGCCCCATGCCACCTCACCCGCAAGTTCCCAGTTTTTGCCCTGCAATCTTGTCTACTTCCCCTATCCAGGCAACTGACTATACGATTTTCTTTGGGTTCACTTTCTTATTTAGCTTCTCTAGGATCACAAATTATATGCTCAATGTCCTTTATTTATGGCTAGAAACCGATTATGAGTGAGTACATCCCATGTTCCTCTTTTTGGGTCTGGGATACCTCACTCAGGATAGTGTTTTCTATTTCCATCCATTTGCACGCAAAATTCGAGAAGTCATTGTTTTTTACCGCTGAGTAGTACTCTAATATGTATATATTCCACACTTTCTTCATCCATTCCTCCATTGAGGGGCATCTAGGTTGTTTCCAGGTTCTGGCTATTACAAACAATGCTGCTATGAACATAGTTGAACAGATACTTTTGTCATATGATAGGGCATCTCTTGGGTATATTCCCAAGAGTGGTATTACTGGATCTTGGGGTAGGTTGATCCCGAATTTCCTGAGAAATCGCCACACTGATTTTCAAAGTGGTTGCACAAGTTTGCATTCTAATAATAGTAATAAAAGAATGATTCTAAAGTGAAGCAGAGAAGGGAGAAAAACAGGAAGGAATAAAAATACAGCCCTAGCTCAAGTCTGCTATCACCACTCCAAGGATGTGGAGGCAAGAATATCAAGAGCCCAAGGCTAGAATCATCTACATAGTAAATCAATGCCAACCTTAGTTACAGGAGACTAGAAAGATAGACAGACAGATAGATAGACAGACAAACAGACTAATAGATAGGGATGAAAACTATTTAATAGACTTCAGTGTATTCTGGATTAAAAGTAAATAGATATTGTGTAAAAAAGTCACAATAAGAGGATCAGTACAATGCTTTCATTATAATTACTTATTAAAAATTAAGTAGATAATATATAGTTGGAATTTATATTCTCTTAGTATTTGTTGAAACAAACTGGTTTAAAAATGCAGAATTTTGAATAATGAAAAATGTTATCATCAGCCTTGACCTAACTAACAATTTAGATGCACAGAGTAACAACAGGATACATACTATTTCCAAGCAAAAATGTGGTCTTAACAAAGTAATAGAACATTCTAGACTGTTCAAGAAATGAAATAAACTTAAAATGAGCATTCTCTGGCCAAAACACAAGCAAGATAAATGAAGAAGTAGAATATACTTTTAAAATTCTCAAATATTTGAAATTACTCAAACTAGATTCAAAATGAATTAATAGAATGAGGAGTGTTAATTGGAAAATGAAATTTTCCCTGCTTGTTCTTCCTTTGTGTAGGTGTGTCTTCCTCCTCTGCTTTCCTTTAATGACTCTCCATTGTCATGTCCCAAGTTCACTGAAAATAGCAACACAGGTGTAAGCACCTGGAAAGTTCACAATTCTTTTCAAGTAAATGAGGATTAGAATACATGAAAAAAATTGGCTGGAGGCAAACCAGTCTTGAGAGAAAAAAAAATCAGCAAATATATTCTTACGATAAAATAATAAAAGACTCAGTCTATGTTTCAATTTCTACATAAACATTAGCATAACAATGAGGAAATACAATCCATCACCAGTAGTAAAAATAAAAGATGACTGTGGTATATATCAAAAAGTAAGAAAAGAATTAAGAAAATCAATGAAATAAAATAATTACAATTGGGATGATGAACAAAATATGGTAAAATTCTATCTAGGTTAAATAGAAGATTAAACAAAGGAGCTCATATCCTATTCTGCCGGTATTAAGTGAATATAAAGATAATGTATCAGAAACAACTTTGTGAAAGGACTGAGTGGTAGAATGTAGTAAATAATTTAAATTTTGTCCCTGAAACCAAAGGCAAAGATGAGAGATTCTTTATTGTATTAAATATTTGTCAGTGCATTGATGTAGGGACCAGGAGATCATCCCATGGATAAAGAATGTGCAAACTAAGCGTAAGTACGCATTTAGAACCTCAGCACCCACAAGAATGATTATCCATGTTGATCAACTCTGGGTCCAAGTGAGATTCTACCTCAATATACGGCTTCAAACGCAATCAAGGAAGACATGCAGCATCTATATCTGGCATCCACACCCGTGCAAATACATATGCATACATACACACAAGTACAAACATGCATACACATACATAAGCATAACACAAAATGAGCTAAGATCTTACTGTATCGATATATTAATAAGAAAACATATATGATTATTTCAATTAATTCAGAAGAAAAGTTTGAACAAATTTAACTTCTAATCATGACAAAAACTGGGGGTGAGACTTGTGGGGGTAGCCAACCATTGTCTGATTTGACTTAAGGCCTACTTCACAAGATGTAACCCATGTCAGACACAGCTTGCATAACAGAGGAACAGAGGGTAAATAGCCCAGGAACCTAGGTTAAAAGCAAACTTTAGACTTTTGGTCTTTTTTTTTTTTTAAAAAAAGTGTCAATAATATGACTCCTAATGTTGTTCTGCTATGTTTATAGATCAGTACCTTAGTCAGTGTTCATCAGAAAAGCATCCTCCAGCAGCAGATGGGAACAGATGAAGAGACACACAGCCTGACATTTAGTGGAGGGAGATTTTAATAGGGTTGTTTCCATCAGATCCCTCCTCTCAGAGATCAAGAAATCGTGCAGAAGAGAAAGACTGTGAGAGTCAGAGTGTATGAAGGACACTGGAAGAACAGGGCCCTCTGAATCAATTAAGAAAAGTGCATCTCTTCTCACAGAGACGGAAGGAACAAGCACAGTGTCTACATGAGTCTGCACCAGCCCTCCACATATATAGTATAGCTACTAGCTTAGTATTTTAAGGAACTCCTGACTGAGAACAAGTGTATCTCTGACTCTCGTGTCTGTTTTTTTGTACTCTTTTCCTCTTGGTGGGTTACCATGTCCCATTTTGATATGATAGTTTTTGTTTCTTCTTATTGTATTTTATTTTATCACATTTCATCTCTTAAAGCCTGTTCCTTTTTAATGAGAGACACACAGGGAATGGATCCAGATGGGAGAGGAGTTAGAGAGGGACTGGAAGGAGTAGACAGAAGAGAAACTATAATTTAGTTATTGTATGAGAAAAAATTATTTTCAATAATGGGAATAAATAAGAAAACAGAAAATAGGAAGCATTTGGAGTAAATTTATTTTAAAATAGTAATATTTTGTGCATAGTGCGTGAACATTTTGCTGAAAAAGGTTTTGAAAGATGTGGGTAAGTGTACCGTGTTCATGAATCTTAAAATGTAAGCTTTTTTCTTTTTTGTAGAAGTCAAAACTTGATTGCATAATGTGTGTGAGAATAAAAACAACCCATAGCAACCATTACTCTTAATTTAAAATAGAACAAGTTAGAAAATTTAAATAGTCCAGGTGGGAGATATACAAACCTATGGAATAATATGTTTGGAACAAACTACAGATATTTGTGGATGTAGATGAATCTCAGTGTTTATGCTATAAGAGCAGGCAACTAAGGACAGCATGCCACTTAGTTTTATCAACAGGAGATCTAAGAAGACTCTGTGCTATCCCAAGAAATATTCAGTAAGAAGTTCCAGGGAATATATATTGAAGATTTACTTTGAAAGTTTAAAAAGAACTTCTTGAGGATATATGAAAATGTTATGCCCTTATTATCATGATAATTATGTGGATATATATTTCCCAAAATTCATGATTTAATTATATATTTTAAGTAGTTATTACTGTAATGTTATATTTCAATAAAGGTGTAGCTTAAAATGAATATGCCAGGGGACAGAGATTCAATTCAGTGTTTAAGAATCTGCACTGCTCTTGCAAAAGACCCCATTTGCAATTCCAACACCCACATGGGGCAGTCTACAAACACCTGTAACTCCAGCCACACCCTTTCCTGGCCTCTGCAGGCACATGCACTCACATGCACATACCTGTACCAATGCACACACCTATATAAATATTTAAAAACAAACTTCAAAATGAATATGTATATATTTGTCGAAGTCAATATGGTTGACAATACTGCTAATACTGGTTATTTTTATGTCTCAGAGATTAGATGGGATTCTTGCTAACCTTTACTTACATACTCATATATTCAGACTTTATTTTTAAATTAGTTTCAAACATTCTATAAAGCACAGTGACACAGTGCTTAGAAAAGTAGGCATAATTTCTGTTGTCATGATCTATAAATATATTCTGACAAGCTACATTTCTCATATCCTAATATTTCTATAAGGCATTTGTTTTATGTTGCTATACAAAGAAGGAACCCTTGATATATATATATATATATATATATATATATATATATATATATATATTTGTTTTTTTGTTTTTCGAGACAGGGTTTCTCTGTGGTTTTGGAGCCTGTCCTGGAACTAGCTCTTGTAGACCAGGCTGATCTCGAACTCACAGAGATCCGCCTGCCTCTGCCTCCCGAGTGCTGGGATTAAAGGCGTGCGCCACCACCGCCCAGCTAACAATCATAGTGACTTTGAATCTCTTTTTTGGTGTATTCTTCTCTGATTCTCTATTCTCTACATAAAGATGATAAGATATTCCAACTGTACAGAGTACACTACGTAGATCAACTGCTGTCACCATGCAGAAACAAGACTTTGACCGTTTCTAAACATGTGTTAGAATAAACACTTATATATTTCTAATTTTCATAAATTGTTCAATATTGACATTTTAAATAGCAACAGTATTTATTAGTTATATAAGCAATGTCTTATTTAAATAGGCAGTGTTTCTTAGTGAATAAGAGGAAGTGTAATATGCTGATATATAAGGACGAAGTGGGCTATCATATAAGAGCATGCTTTTTCTAACAGGATAGCCATTATTACCCTCCTGCAGAATCACACACTATTTCAGGAACATAAAACTTTATCAGTCATTGACTCCAATATCATGATCTTAGACTCTTAATAACTTTTGTGGAAAATGTAACCTTCTTGGACCTTGGTGTGACCTTACTCATTATTGGAAAAAGAAGAAACAGGATCTAGTTACCATCATGTTTCAAAATTCTGACTAAACATGTGACTAGTACTTTGGAACTTTGTATTTAGCTTACCAATGGCTAAAATTATATAGCATCTATACCGCCATCTTCATTAAAGACACTATTAATTAATCACTATTTTTTGGGAAATATAAGTCTGTTACATCTTTAGAATTCTTCCTAATAGTTGTCTACACAGTTAATACCAATGGATTAAACTCTTGAGGTGAAATCCAAATGAGAAACGTACATTCAAACATATGTATACATTGCAGAATATTTGACAACTCATCCGCCTATCCAAACAAGTCTTTCTTTGACTGTGTCAGTTGATTCTCATGTGAATCATGCTTTTGATAACTTTTATTCTAGCATCTTGTAAGACAGATTAAACAACATATATGGAAACATTCTGGAAGTTTTGGCAATGAACACTGGTACATTTCCCCCTTTATCTCTTGCCCTTCCCCTTGAGTTGTTACTGTTTTGATTTAAGAAAAGTTTATTTTTCATAACAAGAAACCAAGCTTAATTCTTGATTTAGAACTAAAATATATTAAAATGGATTAATTTTGATTTGTTTTTATTTTATAATTTTTTTCTATCACAACTACAATTAAAATTAATTAGCAATAACCATCAGAACTCAAAAAGATGATCTTAGAAAATAAACAATGAGAGAAAATAATGGCAGAAAGTTGGGTGTAAAAGTTGATGATTCAAAATATCCCAGTCACAGTCTCTCATCTCTTTGGCCAGTTGAGCAACGATTTTGTCCAATCACGAGATGGTCATCCAGTCATGAGCATAGATGGACTCTATCCTCTAAGTTGCTTTCTTCTAGCATGGGTGATGGAATTAAAACAAAACAACAAGAACAAAAACAGAAACCACTATTTGATCCTAAACACAGATACTCATAATGACTAAAGATCATAGAGAACATTCTCGAAGTTTCTTTTATGCAAGAGGCTATGTATTTGTGGAAAATTAAAACTCTCTTAAATGTTCACTGTAATGGCTAATATTCTCATGGGGGAAAGACAAGAAAATCAGTGATTAAGCAAGTAAACACCATGAAACACATGGCATATAGTAAAGGCATGTAAAAGCAGTCACTGTAGATGTAAAATGTGATAAAAATGAGAAGATGGATAAAGTAATACATTTTGAGAAGATGCTATTAAGCCAGAATCTGAAAGATTGGAAGGAACCAGCAGGACTGCAGTGATACAAAAACATAAGAAGTCTAGAGTTGAAAGGAGGTTTTTCTGTACAAAAATCCAAAATCTATTTAATGTAGCCAGCACAGGTGGTTAAAGGCTCATGTTGCACAGTGTGAATAAGAATATCCATGTTTTCAGGTAAAAAGGGTGTGTTAATTAAGCAGAGAATATGCAAGATGGTAGGAGTTTAATTTGACCTAATTCTTTATCTGGCATAACCTCTACAGAGTTTGTGAAAGGAATGTGGACTCTTGCGCTGGATAGAAGGAATAAGGAGAGGCGAGTTTCTTAAAAGATGAGAGTGCTCTAATTCTCTGAAAACCTGAATCAGTAAAATAAGCTCTTGGACTGTTAATTCTTTGAACCCAGCACATCTGTGTGGGCTGCTAATAGTCACAAGGAATGTAGACATATACATAAATATGCTTCTTTTCTAACAAGGTCTGCCCTATCTTCATCATGAGACTTAGCTGTACTTGGAGACTATCAGTTGTAGGTGTTTGAAGGATCAGGCATGTTGTGAGCAAATCAGTATACTTCAAAGGTCCTGTGTGTCTGACTTTTCATGTTGTCTAAATTTGCAACCTGAACACTGTATTTCCTTAAGTTTTGAAGAGCAATGTGTTTATAGCACTCAGAAAGGGATCGGGATGAAAGAATTTCAGAAAGCAAGATGTTATTATTGTATTTACCATCACATAAGAAAATAATCAAAGGAAGACAAGCCAGGGAGGGGCAGATCCCATGGAGAACAGCATTCCCACGCAAACTGAAGCCCAAGAGGGAGCGGACGAGAGGAGGGAGATAACCAGGAAGCCCCGCGTGGAAATGAACCCCATCAAAGACTGAACTCTACAACCAGGCCTCTGTATGGGAAAAGTTTTACCTTGTGGAACATCAGAAAAGAAAATTATACCTACCAGAGGATATAAAAGAGTTATTACAAAATCAGTTATCTGATGTTTAAATAATACAGCTGCTAAAATGAACCTTTAAAGTAAACCTGCATGGAACTAATTAGTTCAGCATTTTTCCCATAACTTCATCTCCTTTTGCCATTTACTTAAGGAAAGATGGGTTCCAACTATTAACTCAAGAACATCGAGTGTGTGATAAAATTCGTATTTAAAAAGAATAAATTTCATAAGTGAGTCTTCAGATCTAACTACTTTAAATACTAGGTAAAGTTGAAAAGTTCACTAAGGACTCTGAGCAGAAGCATGTTCAGGAAATTGGCGCTCTCGAGTACATGGTCCATTCTTATCATTTATTACCTGCCTAACACTGTGAATTCCTCTGCTTTATGCATGAATATGCATGGCTGCACAGACCTTTATACATACAAAGCTCACATAGTATAATACATACACCACTCCCATGCACAAATAAATGAGTAAAATTTTACAATTAGAGTTTAACATTCATGATTATAATGACCATTTTACAGTAAAAGAAACATGAAAATAATGATAGGTTCTAGACCTGTGCTCTACAATATTTGTGTCAATAGCCATGAGAGGCTACTGAGCACTGAATATATAGGCAATGTGATGAAGAATCAAATTTATAGAAATTTTTAAAGTTTATTTTTATTTATACATGTGCATGTGTGACTGCTTGCCTGTAAGTTCATTACAAGCATGAAGGTTCATGAGGAGGACAGATGAGGGTGTCTGGAACCAGAGCCATGGTGGTTTTTATATCACTTGATATGGGTGGTGGGAATCTAGGCCCTCAGTTGAGAAAATGTGTTGGTCAGATTGCCTGTATGAAAGTCTTTGGAATATTTATGGATTAATAATTCATTTGTGGCCTAGCCGTTGTAGGTGTGCCATCCCTGGGAAGATGGTCCTGACTTGTATAAGAAAAAAGGTTGAACAAGCAATAGAGCACAAGACAATAGAATCAGCATTCCTCTAGGGCTTCTTCTTCAGCCCCTGCCTTTGGGTTCTTGTCTTAAGTTCCTGTTCCAACTTCCTCTTGTGATGGACTGCAAATTGTAGGACTAAATAAGCCCTTTCCTGTACAAGTCACTTTTGCTTATAGAGTTTTATCATAACAACAGAAATCTGACTACTATATAGAATAATAATAATATGGCTATTATTTTTGTTGTTATTGTTTGGGTTTAATTTTGATCTGTATAACAATAAATGAACTCCAGGTTTTAAAGATTGGTGTGAAAGAAAGGAAACTACTCCATTAGTTTAGTTGCCTCAGTGGGTAAAGCATTTTTCATGAAAGTATGAAGGTATGAGCTGAATTCCCAGAACCCAGTTGAAACAGACTCAGTAGTCCACCACAGTTCCTGTGTCTCTATGCTGAAATAACAGACTAAAATGTTGAGCTCTGGGACCAGGTATCTTGGCACATGCAGCAGAAAACAAAGAGATCTTATCACAAACAGGCAGAAGGTGAAAATGGATACTTCATATTCAAGGTAGTTCTCTAAGCTGTACACGTGCACTGTAATATAGGAGAAGGAACACACACACACACACACAGAGGTAGTTGGGTGGGTAGGGACAGAGACAGAGAAAGAGAAACAGAGATAGGCAGAGACAAAGAGAGATAATGTATGTGTAAACATAACCTTCACATATATCATAACCCAATTCCTCCCATACATTCATCATATAAATACGAACAAGATGAATTTTAAAGAAGAAACAAATGTTCTCTCCAGTACAAGAGATACATCACCTCCATTTTCAGAAAGGAACTAGACTGGAGAGGATCAAATATAATCTTTGTATAAATGGTACTATCTCAACTCTGAATTTAAAGAGCATACACTATTAGACAAGAATTTAAGTTGGGTCTTAAAACAGCAACTCTGATCTGTAATCAACCAGCTTTACCATAAAATCTCTATTAACCCTGTCTTCTTATCTTCCATTTCAGTGGCTAAGTAGAGATAATGATGCATATGTCACTAGCAGTAGAACACTTGTCTCAGCAGGTACACAGTGACTATGGTTTACATGTATCTATTTATAAGTATTCACTATAATATGATTATAGCAAAACATAGAAAGTACAAAATACACATACACTCATTTTTTAAGGATATTATTATTTTACATAAGAGTAAACATGAAAGGCGTAAGTCACAAAACAATCCCCCACCAGTTTGGAATTATGATTAATAAAAGGGTTATTTATTTAAAGGAAAAACTTACAGATCACTATCCTAGATAACAGCCCTCTACACGACCAGGAAAGGAAGAGTAGTAGCTGGAAGCAGAGTCAGAAGCAAGAGAGAGAGCGCATGTATTGCTACAGCTGCTTTTTAGAGCAAAAGAGATCACGCTTAAGTGGGCTGGTATCTTAAAGACTATTGGCTGAAGGAGCAGAAGGGGCTTCTGCAGCATAAACATATTTAAATTTAGAAAAAAAGGAAGAATTAAACAAAATAAAACATCGTTAATGTAATAACTAGTGCAAAGATTGTGAAATGCTACGTAAATACACAGAATCTGATAATCTTTCTGAGAACACTAAGCATTGGGTCACCTAACTGAATCTAGGGTCTGTAAAAAATCTGGCAATGATTAAAGGTTACTGAATGTGTAATGACTTAAATTCATTCAAAAATCAAGTGCCCTTAATCTGAGATAGGTCTTCCTCACTAGTCTATAGTACATCTTGTGACTTCATAGTCACCTTGGCACTAAACAGCATTGCATGTGCTCTTTACAAGGTGCATTCTGTCACACCACCCAGTGCCAATGAGCACTGCCCAGAACACCCTGGCTCAGATTTGAGACTACTGTATGTCATGTATTTCTGTGTGTTTACTGACATACAAAATTTCGCTCTTACAGAAATAAAATGGATCAATTAATGGAAAATTAATACTTCACATTTACCTACTGTCATTCCTCAACAGGTAAGTATCATACTGATATGCCTTTGGAGTATAATGTGTTAGAATGTTTGATATTAAAAATCACTGCTTGAGTTGCTGGCATGAATTTCATAATAAGCAACAGATGAATTGTGGCTTGGAACTAGAACAGAATTTCTAAGAATTTCTGAAATGGCCTTAGATATAGTTCTGCCACTCTGTACCATGTATTTATGCAAAGTGCCATTCTTGGCATTAGTGCTTGTAAAATCAAAATATCAATCAACTGTGAAAACTGCAAAGATGTTCTATGTCCTGCAGTTTCAAATATATCACCACAATTTAATATGTTATATAATAACACTTAAAGCACATCCTTCTTATTCATATGCAAACTTGCTTTTGTTTCTAATGAATGCTAATTTTATTCATGTCAAAGAATTATTTCTTAATATATTTCTTTATCATTTATTATCAGTATTTAATTAACAGATTTAGTTTATCAACTCTATGTAAAAGTTTCTCAGTTGAGAAATGTCACAAATAGAAAAGTTTAAGAAGGAAGTCCTGGTTTAGAGGGTATAAAGTTCATACCCGACAGGTGCCTCAACGATAGGATGTTTGTCACCAATGACCACCCTAGTTTAATACCTGAGACCCACATGTGTAAGGGAGAACTGACTTCTAAAAATTCCCTGATTACCCCCCCCCACACACACACGCACCCATACATACACAGTATATGTAACAAAAATTTTAAAAGATTATTTTCAGCTCAGATATCATGGTTATTTAATTCTAAGAGACAGTTTTCCTGGAACTCAGCCTTTCTGTGAGCCAGGAAGCAAGCAGAAAATAGAGGTTGGGGCATAGAATGTAGCTGGTCCCATGCAGAAGAAGAGGAAATTCTTAGGCTTGCTCAGAAGCCCAGGAAAGGTAATCTAATTAAAGGTGTTTCACTTGACTGGATCTTAAGAATGAGGAGAATATAGACACATAAGGAAGAAGGGAAAGGGACTTCAGAGGTACAGTTCTCAAGCTTTGACATGGGGTTGCTTAAGCGGAAAGTTTGGAACACTGTGAGGCTTAGGCACATCCTCAAACATATGTTTGTTTAAAAGGAAGCACAGTAGCAAGTGCCCGTCTTCTGCTGTGTAAACGGCATCCAGCATCCCTGCTGCAGGCAAATTCAGATCCCAACACAATGATTTCCAAATGTGCCCACTGGACACCTACTCACACAGAAATTTAAATAGTAATCTGTGCCGCAGCATCTGCACCCCGCCAGCATGTCCTGGACGCAATTGTTATGCTGTTCTAGATCCTGAGAATAAATCAATTTGCATGACAGCAGGGTTTGATGTAAAGAGCCCAGGGCAGAAGGCAGAAGCCCAGCTCCTCTACCCTGTTCATGATAATTATTACCACAGTAACCTTTCCTCCAGTACATTCCCTGGGCACATGGGTACCTGGGTTGTGCTAAGCCTGGTATGAACCATGTTCATGTGTAGAATGGTCTTGTTTGCTGGGAATACCTTGTGTCAACTTTCTATTCTGGGAGTGAGACAATTCAGTACCCTCCTATGTAAGAGGCCCTTGTTCTCCAGCTGTTTTGCCTGTGAGACAGTGTCTGGGTGACATTTGGTATTCTAGGAGGTGAGCCCTCTAGTCAACCCATTTACTTATAACAAACTTCCAGATGTGCATACTCAAGTAAAATATAAATATAACATGTAAGACCACATATTTATTTTTATCAGGTTAAAGCAGCTACTAGAAAACCTTTAAAATTACAAATTTCTGCTGGAAAATAGAAAACTATCCCACCTGTTAAAATGCCCTAGGACTGGGTCTGTTACTTTTGTAGAATTCTGAAAATGTTGATTCCAATAAAGAGATGTGAAGAGTGAATGTAGTGAGATAAATTTACAAACATGATTTATATGTTTTTATTTACACGTATGTGTGTGTCTTCTTGACTCTCAGCATGTGTATCATATGCATGCAGTAACTACATGTCAAGAAAACAGAGTCAAATATCCTGGAACTATGTTATAGTTGGTTGTGAGCTGTCTGGTGTCAATGCTGAGAATCAAACCCTGGACAGGCAAGTGCCTTAAAATGCTGATACTAGCTTTGTGATGCATATTTCTATTAAATAAGGTACTATAAGTTACAGAAGTGGAAAAATAGATGAAAATCTTCCAAGATAGTAACTCATTTAACCAGACAAGGAAGAAATTTTGGAACTTAGCCCCAATTATACTTATGAGTTCATATTGGTGTTAAGCCCTTTGTGGGCAAGAATAGTACTTTTATACATCTTGGTATATATGGCTGCTGGACCAAAATTATCTCAGGGCCTATACCTTGAGACCTGTAAAACAGAGGAAAGCCTGGCTTGAGTTTGAGAGAACTGAGTGAGATGAGACAGCAAAATCTAGGTAGATGCTCCTCCAGCCAGAGGGAGGGCTTTGCTGAGTCTCACTGGCTGGAGGTACCCCCACATCACACCACGTCACTTAACCTATATAAGCTGTCGCTCACAGTAATAAACTGAGTTCCTGCTTTGACTTGACTCCCTATTGCTTTTGATTGTACTGAGTCATGAGGCTGCAGAACGGGCAGATAGTGCACTTACCTTTCTCTGGGGAATAAGAGGGCTAAGGAGGTCTAGCATATGGCTAGTTGGGAAACACTAAAGACTGACATTATCTTAGGTAGAGCCTCTTATCAACTCAATCTAAGAATCAACCAGAAACTTTTTGTTTCTCTAAACCATTGACCAATCTTTGTGGCATTTCATCAAGTAGAGCCACTTTGAGGTCAGTATCACCCCTGTGAGCAGCAGTTCTGCTAAAGCTGATGGACTCATGGGAGATTAATGATTGCCAAGATGTTGCAATGCTGCAGATCCACAGACAGAGGATCTTGGGTTGTCTTTACCCCCTACTAGCCATTCCTTCCCCACTGGTATCTGACCTACTGTCATTTCATTATCATGTAAAATCTTTTAGGATACATTAACAGATTTATAGCATCTACCCACCCAAAAACTAGAGCTGTCATCACATAACAGTTAAAGCCTATAATTGAAATTTCTCTACTTTGTTGCAAAATACCCTTCCTAACATGCTTCCAGAAGTGAAGTATGAGAGTGTGCTGATCTATGACTTTTTCCTGTTTCCATGAAAAATTTAATATAATATATGAATTGGAAAATGGAATTTGGTATAATCTGAATATGTGTTTCCAGGCCATGGTCACTCATCTTGGTTTAAAAATGAATTATGGCTTATCTGCTTTGAGGTGATGGTTGTACTTTTAAGTCATTCTCATCTGTACAATAAAGAGATTAAGCGCCATGGCTCCTCTTAGTTCTGCAATTCTACAAAACTTGATTGATGAGTACAGGCCAAACTGTTGCATCTAACACTAGTTTTAAAATATTTTCTGATCTATTTAAAACTATAATGAGGGGATACTTAGAGAAAATTAGAAAAATAAACATTTTGCTTCCAATTTTAACAGATGAATTTATAAAGGAGAGTAAAGGAGAATTTCTTCAATGGCAAGAGTTGCTAGTGTGTGACCAAAGCTTCCTGGATCATCTATTGAAATTCTTTAGAAGAAGACAATTAAGATAATCTCTTGAGGATCATAAGAGAAACTCAAAAGGCATTCTGATTAAGTCCACAAAAGTCTAGCTTTGAGTATGCATTGTAGCTAAAATAGGACTCTGGTAAACCAAATGTCAGCCTGCTAAGCATGTTGTAAGGAGTCCTAAGAAGGGACCATCTCAAGGCCCAGAGATTCCTTTAACATGCAGCATCATGATCATGGAATGCCTCTGGCTTTTAACACTATCTAGAAATGACATTAAATAAAAAAGTATGGGTGAGATAGAGACAGATGATAGATAAAAGAAAGACTGATAGATGAAAGATAGATAGATTATAGAGGAGGAGGATAGATTATAGAGAAAGAATAGGAGAAGAAGAAGAAGAAGAAGAAGAAGAAGAAGAAGAAGAAGAAGAAGAAGAAGAGGAAGAGGAAGAGGAAGAGGAAGAGGAAGAGGAAGAGGAAGAGGAAGAAGAAGGAAGAAGAGGAGGAGAAAGAGGAGGAGGAGGAGAGGGAGGGCCAGTATTTACATGTGCTAAATGATTTTACATGTGCTAAATGATACATTTCTTTGTTTCACAACTATGAATTTATTCTTATTTCTTCTTCTTCTTCTTCTTCTTCTTCTTCTTATTATTATTATTATTATTATTATTATTATTATTGTTTTCGAGACAGGGTTTCTCTGTAGTTTTTGAAGCCTGTCCTAGGCTGGGCTTGAACTCACAGATATCTGCTTGCCTCTGCCTCCTGAGTGCTGGGATTAAAGGCATGTGTCACCACCGCCTGGCTGAATTATCTTAGACCTTGTTTTTTCCTACAGGTCAGAGCATCATTTTTTCTAGAAGGAGGTCTTTATTTATTTTTCCAGGCTGCCTACACATACACTTTCTTTTCTAGTGTGTTATTCAAATACAAATGTACTTGAAGAAATGCTATACAATGCATGAATGTTATTCACACAAGGTATGAAGAAGAGAGTGGGGACCTATGGGGATCAAGAAGCTTTGGTCATTTTGTTACCTGTAATAAATATCCTATCTCTGATCTTTAGTTTAACTGTTTTCAAAATAAGTGTTAGATTAATGCTGCATTCCTTTTAAGTACATTGGATACACATAAAGGCTACCTAAGGTCAGGTATTTAGATTAGAACCAATTACGGTTAGGTCCCTAGCTTCTCTGATAATTCCAAGGTAAACAACCTCTGTTGTAGGTGAAGCAGCAATTTTTGATGAACCAGGTGAATAATATTAATAGCTAGGAAGTCATTATGAGAAGGGGAGGCCAGGAGAGAAAGGTCTACAGTACTGAAAGAGCAGTAGACAAATTAACCATGGCAGGGAGACTAAGTCCAGGGTAGCCTGGTAGAAAGATAATAAAGTCAATACAAGTAATTCTAAATATCTTAACCCTCCACTTAAAATCCGAAAAGTAAGTGGAATTAATTATAATGATTAATTTTATTACTGTCATTTTCATATGCCATATCCCACTCAGATCCCTTCCTCTTTCACTCTCTTGAATTTATCTGTTGATGGGCTTTCTGTTGTGATTTAAAAAGTCTCGACTCTCCTTCAGTTGCATGCAATGCCCCATGATAATATACAGTCAATATGTGATTTAATTTTTCTATCAACATAAAACAGGGCAGCTTCATATTGATGTCTATTGCTTTCAATTCCATATTAAAGTGCAATCATTTTAGCATAGAACAATTATATATTGCCAATAAGATCATTCAGGTTTTTTACATAGATCTGTAAGTTGAGTTACCTATTTCATACTCTTGTGTTTCATATTGAGTTGACCAAATTTTAATTATTCAACAATCACATGTAACTATAGTGACTACAAAACTGGAAAGCACAGATCTAAGTCTTGTCATGTTTTAGCCCATCACCAGAGATTTTGTTACAAACAGAAAAATCTTGGGTCCTATCTCAGACATCCAGAGTCAGAATCCATACTTTAATAAAAGCTAGTCCATGTCTTTAAATAATGGGATTTGTGAAGTTGTATACTTCCCAACAGTCAACAGCTTGACTCTAACATCTGGCCTCACCTGCTGGGAGCCAATTCGAGTGGCCGCCATTACAAGAGCCTCGCTTGCTGGACAGCTCCATATTAGGCAATGCAGTGGAACCATGCCTCTCGTATGTGCAGTGACAATGATGTGCTTAGGGCCAATCCCGTGGCCAGGAGCATCAGCAGGCACGCATCGGCCAATCCAGGCACGACTCGTTCCCTTACCCCCTATATAAGCAGCTGCCGTTTGGCGCTCGGGGCCCCTCGCTTCCGCTCTCCCTTCAACCAAGAGGCTCCAATAAAGCGTGATTTGGGAAGAATCCTCCTCTGGTGGTCGTCCTTTCCTGCTGGTCAGGGAGTTCGCCGCAACTGGTGCCGGAAACCCGGGACGCTGGGACAAGATTTGGTACCGAGTGAGGGGCCAAAGAGGATTCAGAACTCGACATGCGGAGCGGCGACGTCCGTGAGTCTCCCAGGTATGATGATTGCTGGGGTTGCACCTGAGGTGTTTTGCTTGATCTTTGTGGCCCTCATAATTGTTGTTTTTCTGTGCTGCTTTTGGTTGCACAGGGAAGGGAGGAGGGCACAGCAAGCACACCAGGACAGCCTATCAGAGTCGGATTCAAAAGGGGGGGACTTAGGCAGGTCTAGACAGAATAGAATAAAGATAAAAAAGGATAGTAAAAAGGAAAAGGATAACAAGATAAAGGGTATACCTAGAGAAGAAACTCAAGAGGACCCTCAACGGGAGGAAGGGGATAAAAAGCAGAAAAAACGGCTTTACCTACTCCTCACAGAGTTCACTGACTTAAATTTGTCGGACGATGAACTCAGCTCACAGGAAGAGGGGGAGCTAGAGGAGGAGGCTGCTAAGTATGAGGAAGAAAGGTATGAGCGGGACTATCACCGTCCCCCAGCCTATAACCCACCCTGTGCTCCGATGGAGGGTGTGTCTTGCCCCTCGGCACCGCCATTAGGTGCACAAGCGGCTGAACCAGGAAGGGGTTGCCATTATATTAGCCAGAGCACTTGGGCACGCTTAGCCTCAGCATACCCGGTGATGGAGGATCCCGTCACCCATGTCAAGACCCACTGCCTAGAGGCCTGGGTGGCTTGGGGCAAACCCACCCGCCTTAAAACTGACAATGGCCCTGCTTATTCCTCAAAAGGTTTCCGCGCCTTCTGTGCACAGCTTCAGGTGGAACATTCCACTGGCATACCCTACAATCCCCAAGGTCTGGGGATTGTGGAGAGGGCAAATAGAAGCCTTAAAGAACTCCTACAGAAACAGAAAGGGGGAATAGCGGAGATAGCTTCCCCCAGGAACAGAATTGCACTGGCACTCTTTACTTTTAACTTTTTGATAGTTGATGGCCGGGGCAGGACAGCTGCTGATCGGCATGCTGCAATGACCCTTGAAGATAAAGGAGAGGCCGTCATGTGGAAGGATGTGTTGAATAACAAATGGTACGGCCCGGATCCTGTCATCAGAAGATCCAGGGGAGCTATTTGTGTTTTCCCGCAGGGTCAAGAGGTGCCTCACTGGGTTCCGTGCCAATTGACAAGAACCATTAAGGATGATTCAATTGCTCCCCAGCCAATGGAGGAAGGCCATGATCCGGTCGAAGATGACGCCGCTGCTGTTCCTGATGATGGTGTCGATGACAATCCAGATTCGGGCGGAGCAGAGATGGGGAATACTGTCTGTCTTCCCTAAGCCGTTCCTGTTCGCCACAATGCCATGGTTTTCCCCCACTATTTTATTACCAACAAGGATTTGGGCCTCCCCATGTTACAGGCTTTTTGGTTCAATGGAACCTTCTTAAAATCTGCTAACGCCCTATAATAAATGGCTCCTCTGCAGGGTTAATGGCGGTTGCTCTGATCTCTCCCCTTTTTATTTCAGGGAGGGCAGGCTGGACAGAGCAACTTTAGTTGTGCTACCAATACCACTAATAAGTGCAAAGTGAGTAATGGTACAGGCTATTCTGGGCCTCAATGGGCCCCCGCTAATTTCACTAGAGGCTGCAACAAAGGGTTTTTGGATATCAGGAATGTTTTTTGCATGCTGCATAGGAGAATGTCTGCCTTTGGCTAACATGCCGGCTCTGAGCTCAAACATCTCGAGATAAGGTTGCGGTTCTACAAGCATTAGCCACTTTGGAGAATGGCGATTCACCCCAAGTATGGTTAAAAGGCCAGTTGATTTGTTCCTTGCATAGCCTTTGCACTCTCAGGGAGAAATTCTCCATTGCACTGAGGAAGGTATGCATTTTTACTCTGAGTACTGCCTTTGCACCTCCCAGGAGTTTATTCCATTGCACGGGAGAAGGAGTACCAGGAGTTTTGGGCCTCCTTTGATCGGTCCTCGCATCATGAGGTGAGGACCTGAACGGGAGTAAGACCTTCTCACTGGACTACAGAGAAAAACAAAAAGGGGGAGTTGCTGGGAGCCGATTCGAGTGGCCGCCATTACAAGATGGCACTTGGCCCCGGCCTCGCTTGCTGGACAGCTCCATATTAGGCAATGCAGTGGAACCATGCCTCTCGTATGTGCAGTGACAATGATGTGCTTAGGGCCAATCCCGTGGCCAGGAGCATCAGCAGGCACGCATCGGCCAATCCAGGCACGACTCGTTCCCTTACCCCCTATATAAGCAGCTGCCGTTTGGCGCTCGGGGCCCCTCGCTTCCGCTCTCCCTTCAACCAAGAGGCTCCAATAAAGCGTGATTTGGGAAGAATCCTCGTCTGGTGGTTGTCCTTTCCTGCTGGTCAGGGAGTTCGCCGCACTCACCTACTTTGCTAACAAGTCCACCACCAGGGTCTTCTGATAACAATCACTTACTCTCAGTGACTGCAAGGGCATCATTTATTGCTCTGAGCATCTGCTTGTGTTATTTGTTTCTCCTGAGATTATCTCCAGCTTCAGCCTCCTCTCTGTTTCCTCATTGCTAATGGTCACCTTAATTCAGTTTTGATGTCAGTTTTAGGTCCATTTCCACACTTCACCTCTCTCTTATCTCTATCCAACTTCTAGATTATTGAAATTTTCAGTTCTTCTGTTTTCTTTTGGGATCACGTGGGCATCATGTATGTTAGTTATACGTCTTGTCCATCATAAGTATCTGATGTATAATAGGCTGTGAGAATTCACAGTTTGGGGAGTCTAGTTGGACAAGAAGGGAAAAAGAAAAACAGGAAGATAGCCTCTTTCATATTAAAGTTGAAAAAACCATTTTCTATATGGAATATTCTCAATCCAGCGCTGGTGTATTAAACCAGAGGAAGAAATCAGCATGGAGTAAAAGGTAGTAGGCTCTGCACTAGAAGACCACATTTGTTAAGGAGTCAGACTGTATGAGTTCATTTGGACAAGCCCCTCATTTTTCCAAGCTTCAGCTCCCCCCTGGCCAGTAGGATTGAATAATGTCTACATCACACAGCTGTCATGGAAGTTCACTGAAAAGATGCTTCCAAAAGATTTTGTCAACTGCAGAGCCATGAAACAGTGAACAAGCATAGTCCAAACATCACAGCCCCTCACCAGCTCTACTCCAGGTGCTGAGTTTCATTTTCCACTTGAGCTTAGAAGTCAAATATTTAGCTGTGCTAATAGGGTATTGAATCTTTTTATTATGACCCCACCACACAGTGTGTGCAGCTTTGCCGAGATAATAAAAGATGTTAGACCTGGTGTCGCCACTGTTTAATGCAGAAATGCTATGAGAACACACCTGGGGTGCGTCTGAATAGAATCAGTGGCAAAGTCATCCATGTCCCCAACAGAGATAAAAGCATTACTATCTTATTTCACCCTCAGCCCACATTAGCATGATGTTGATTAAAATTATTTTCTACAGCTTGACTTTAAAAAAAAGAAATTGTAAGGGTGTGTGTGTGTGTGAGAGAGAGAGGGGGGGGAGAGAGGGAGAGAGAGAGAGAGAGATATGAAGGGAAAGAGAGAGTTAACAGATGTTACATATGATGGCTCTGCTTGATATATGGCTTGATATATGATCTAGTTTCAGTTGCATAGATTTCATCATTCTATGGATTACATGACATCAGTGAGGTTTTGCAAAGGGCCTAGGCATCCTCTGCACATTATCTTCTGTACCACTGTGTATGTATCTGGATGCTTGTTGGCTCAAGTATGTTTTACCTGAGATAAAAGACAAAGCCTCGGCTATCAGGTCTACATGCTTGGTGAGAAAATGTATGGGTGAAGGTGAGCATGTTAGTTCTCTGGGCAGGTGAAAATATATGAGGTGTGGTGTTGTAAGAAAACAGTACAGGTGGTAAATGATAAAACTTATTGCTTGGTGAAGTGAGCCTGTATGCATTATGTGGTAGCAGGTCTATGCCAAGAAAATGTGTCTTTGATTGATAATTATAGTATTAGGATATAAAAGAATAGAGAAGAACATGC
Organism: Chionomys nivalis; assembly: GCF_950005125.1. Taxonomy (NCBI): domain Eukaryota; kingdom Metazoa; phylum Chordata; class Mammalia; order Rodentia; family Cricetidae; genus Chionomys; species Chionomys nivalis. Next base: position 75,457,101 of record NC_080096.1, on the reverse strand, counting down.
AGAAGCATGTATGACCTATGTTTCTGTATAAGATGGTTCTAAATGTGTGTGCATATACATTTGATTGCACAGACATTTATTAAATATTACATATGTGTTGGGAACAAGTTATAGATGTAATTATCAAATATTTTCTCATATAAAACTCACAGTCTATGGCAAAACTTTGCAAGTGTGACATCATTGGCAATTGGACCTGATAATTCTTTATTGCACGGAGTGCCACTCTGTCTTGGAAAATAACTGAGTATTTTCCTGCTTTGTCCACATAATTAGTGTCTCCCAGGTGTGCCAAGCAAACATGTCTATAGTCCTTACTTAATGTCCATAGTTAAAAATTACCATGTGTTGACATTTCCTAGTCTGTCAGGAGAGACAGATACCAAATGAATTCTTCAAAAATTTATTATATGTATGGCTATGTACCATGAAACAGCAAGCCAGGGATCTGAGTGAACAATTAGGATGAACTGGAAAGACTACTAGCATGGGGGTGTAAAATAGGCCATGCAACGTGGAAAGACTCATGTTGGCAATGGAAAATGGAAAAAATTGAGACAAAAATGCACACACATACACACTCAGACAGATATACATTTTCTTTTACTTAAAATTTGTCAGCAAATTAGGAAGAGCATAAGCCATATTCACAACCAGTATCCCCCAAGTTCCTTTCTTCAATCTAGAAGTGAGGAATTGAAAACTCCAACATGTGAAAAGACCTAAAGACAGTCATACAATGATGTCACAAATAATGAAGATTAGAATTCTTGCCTGGTTATCCTAAGCACCCCTTCCATCTTACAGAATAAATGTATGAATGCCTTCTCTGGCCAAGCCAATCCTTTCCTCCTAAAATTTTAGCTTCTCCATAGAACCTTGCAAGGGTCCTTATCATGGTGGCTCCAATCACTACCCGAGACCTCACCAATCTTGTCTGCAAATTTTATCATTGAAATCAGTATCCTTCAACAGAATTCAGATAAAGACAGGTTCCTTGAGAAGATATGAGTTCCTTAGGGAGACACCTTTATCTTGCCTGCAACATCACCACTGCCTACAAAACCACTAATGTTCTACTGATCAAGCCAGATAAGGCATCATAAGAAAGCTAACTTTTGATCTAGGTTTCCATCAGCTATATATTCATGCAAACATTGGTTTATTCTACCATTCATGAATTCACCCATGTATCTAGAACTCAATACACTTCCATGACAAAACACAAACTATACAATTACAAATGAAATGTAATGGTAGATGAAAGGGCAGACATAGACTTTTACAAATAAAGAACACAGTGATTGCAGAAAACGTTGTGCATTCAAGGTGAAATTATACCATCAGACAACATATTAAATTAGGAAAGAGTTCATAGAATAAGACATACCTGAGCTACATTGATAAAGTAAATATTCATTCACTGTGTAATCTGTGTGCCTCACATTTTGTTTCAAAATTTACATTACCATACAACTGAATGCTCATTCTGCTAGTGTAAAATATGAGAATTAAAACCTGTAAAATTCTGTAGATGATAAGTAGAAACCTAGAGTTCAGTGTATCAAGTAGGCAGTGTCAGAAAAGTAGGATTGGTGCAATGTAGAGGACGCTGAAGTGGGATTTCCCTCAGTATGCTTTGTAAATAGGTTTTACTGCCATTGGTCAATAAAGAAGCTACTTTTGGCCAATGGCTTAACAGAGTAGATCCAGGCAGAAAATCTGAACAGAGATGTAGAGAGAAAGAAGGTAGAGTCAGTGAGAAACCATGTAGCTGCCAGAGGAGATAGAGGCCTCTGCTGGAGTGTGCCAAAACTTTGCCTGTAGGCCATGACCTTGTGATGATGCACAGATTAATGGAGATGGTTTATTTTAAGATACAAGAGATAGATAGAAATATGCATAAGTTAACATGTCAAGCATTGTTTCAATTAATACAGTTTCTGCATAGTTATTTTGTGTGTGAGTGGACTCCAACAACAGGATGCCTAGAAGAAAGAGCTCCATACTTGTGATAGCTATGATCATAATACATGACCGATATGATATTAAGGGAGGAAAATTTTATTTTGGCTCATAGTTTCAAGAGATTATAGTCCATCTTGGTGGGAGAGGCATGGCTGTGGGAGCATGTGTTAGGTTGCTCACATCTTAGCAGATGTGGAAACTTGAAGAAAGGCCAGCACCAGAACTTTGGCTATTACTTTCAAAAGACCTGGCCCTACTGACATACTTCAGTCAGCTATGCACAATCTCATGGAGGTTTCAGAGAGTCTCTAAAATAGCACCAGCAACTAGGGAACAAGTGTTAAGAATATAAGCCTGCAGTGAACATTTCATATTGAAGCTATACAATATATAAAGGCAGCAACAAGGTTAGTTCCTGGTAGATTAATGTGGTTGATAAAGATCTAAATAACACTAGACAAAAACTAACTGATTTTGAATGTGGGGGATGGGGGATGGGATTTGTCATGATAGTTACCCTTGTTTGTCAGCTTGATTAGATCTGAAATCAACCAAGGGACATGGCTTTGGGCAGATATGTGAAGGGTTTTCTAGGAAAAATTAGCAGAGGTGAGAACACATTCCTGTAGCATCTTATTGTGCTCCAAATATTAAAAGGACTGTGAGAAAGCAGTGACACTTGTCTTACTCTGTTTTTACCAGTGAGTGTGACAAGCTTTGTTGCTGTAATGCCAAGCTCACATTTCTTTTAGAGGATTGGGTTGAGACAGGATTTCACTGCATAATCCAGGCTGTCCTGGAACCCAAAGATGTCTGCCTGCCTCTGCCTCCCAAGTGTTGGGATTAAAAATGTGTTCCACCACCCAACAAAAAAACTGACAATTTTATTACTGACCTAAAACTCCATTTTCTTCGAGTTCCAAGGTGGGCAGAAGGTGAAAAAAATCTTCAAAAATCTTCCATCGCTTTTCATCTATTTAAAATTGCTAAAACATCCAGCAATTTTGAACTGAGTGGCTTTCAGGTTCTCAGTTCCTCTACTACTGTAAAACTATCTGTTGTTGGGCTACCTAGCCCCAATCAGTAATATGTTATTCTATTAAATGTCTTTTACAATATGTATGCATTATATAAGTTCTGCTCCACTAGAGAGCCATATCTAGTATAGGCTCCCATCATAAATGGGGCATTTATAAGACCTTGAGTTTATACAGCAATATGGAGGGATGCAAAGAAAAATTTGAAGCAAGAGTAAGATAAGGACAGCCTGGTGGTGGTGGTGCAAGTCTTTAATTCAAACACAAAAGAGGCAAAAACAGGCACATGAATTGAAGGCCATCCTGATCTACAGAAGGAGTTCCAGGACAGCCAGAGAAAACCCATCTCAAAAAACAAGTAAGCAGGCAGGCAAACAAACAAACAAAAAGAGTAGATAAGGCCAGCTCCAAGTATGGAAAAATAGATGAGGCTAGAGTAAGGGGCTTTTGATAATGAGCTAAAGAATGTTTGCAGTCATGTGAAAATATATTGGAAGAGTTAAAGAAAACTCTGGCCTTTTTCTCTCTGCCTGTCAATCTAACCCATTAAAATGGAACTTCCTGAGTTTATTTGATTTCAGCAAACAATGTATTCGTTATGTTTTCCTCCTTTTTCTCGCTTTGTTTTCCCTATGGACCACATATCATTTCATACAATGGCCTGCAGGTTCTGTTTTCAACAAGAAATGTACATTTGGGGTTGTGGGTATCTATAAAACATGAAATTAACCAGTGTCATATTATTCACACCCTCCTCCCTGCTCACCCAGGAACTCAAATTAAATTTCACACTGAACTAACTGAGCAACTGACATCCTCCACAGACAACAGGCGCAAGGGTGTTGATAGCAAAAGGTAGATGTCCCTGTCATCAGACTGTGCCAACTCCACCCTCTCTGGTCTTAAGCTGTTTATTAACTCCCTCAGGACCAATAGGATCTGCTCCCAAATATTTAAGTACATACCATGTTCAGATAATAAACAGCATCTCTGTGAGTCTGAATAACAGGAAATAGTGGACAACTTAGCAGGTGGGGACTCCAGGGTTCTAATAGATAACCAAGAACACACAGTGATCTCAACAGTTTTCTATATATAAGAGTTATTTGGGACTCATGACAACTGCCTTGTGACTTCAGATATAAGGTTTTTAAAGGTAGCAAAGAAAGCCCTAACAAAAGTCTGTATTATCAGGTACTCTCTTGAGAGAGAGAGAGAGAGAGAGAGAGAGAGAGAGAGAGAGCATGTGTGTGCACACATATGTATGTGTACATGCATGTCAATGAGCAAGTATGGAATTCAGAGTACAGAAAACTAATAGGAGTAAATTGTCCTAGTCCATTCTGTGAATTTTAATTTCCAGGATTAATGGTAAGTAATTTAATAAATAATCACCAATTGCACTTCTCAAAACACTTCTATCATGTGGTACCATGTATGCCCCTTTGTTTTCTGAGGCCTGGGTCAAGACTTAGTTGAGTGTGGGTCCCTATACAAAGCAGTGCTCTGCTCACAGCAGACATATACTCTGCTTAACACAGGATATCAAGGACTGTTACTGTGTTTTTATCTTCCAGTGCTTTTAAAGTGATTTAAGAGTTTGCTGTTATGATAGTTAAACTGAGAGAATGCATCTGATGGGTGCTAATGAGCAACATTTCTCTCAGGATCTGTCTATATTTTTGTTGCTCAGCACAGTAAGCTGATAAACTTTGCAGCACAGGAAACCTCCAGGGAAGAAAAGGAGAGAAGACAGACCTAATGGTGAAGAATGATCCCACCAAAAGGCATTTTTGCAATTACCTAGTCCACAGTGTAAAGTCTTCTGCATTGTTTTCTCTAAAATACATTTCCTTCAATTTTTGCCTCTTCTGAAACAATTAAAAAATAGCTACTATCATAGTTATATAAAATAAAGGCATTTTCTATACATAGTTAGTGTATATAATGAGATGATTTCAAAGATTATCTTAACATAGGCCTTGTTCAGTTAATTGAAGATCTTCCTTAAGATGGAGTTTTAATGACTATTAAGTAATAACAGCAACAATCTATAGACCCTATTCATTGAAATCAAGATATAGAAAATGATAGATGATGGTATATAGATAGATGATAGATAGATAGATAGATAGATAGATAGATAGATAGATAGATAGGTGTAGTGAAGAGGTGAGCAGGCCTGCTTTTCATCCCGCCCAGCTTCTGCAAGGTTAACTTTACACCTGAAATAACAACACACTGCCTGGCCCATTAGTTTCAACCTCTTATTGGTTAATTCTCACATCATGTTTTAACCCATATTTAATAATCTGTGTAGCACCATGAGGCAGTGGCTTACCAGGAAAGATCCTAACTTGCATCTGTCTCGGATCAGAGAATCATGGAATCTGCCTGACTCTGCTTTCTTTCTACCAGAATTCTGTTCTGTCTACTCCACCCACCTAAGAGCTGGCCTATCAAAAGGCCAAGGCAGTTTCGTTATTAACCACTGAAAGTAACACATAGACAGAAGACCCACCTACATCAGATAGGTAGGTAAGTAGATAGATGGATAGATGGTAGATAGATAGATAGATAGATAGATAGATAGATAGATAGATAGATAGATAGATGATAGATGATATGCCTGTATGTTTCTCTCTGTGTGTGCATTTCACTCTGTGTTTTTCTCTGTGTGTATTCTACATCCTCAAACTCTTACTATTCTACCTCTTCTGGCTTGTAACCCCTTCTTCCCTGATGATATAAGGAGCTGTACAACCAAAGAGGGTGCATAAAGAAAGACTCAGACTCTAAAACAGGGCCAGAAGTAATGAGCTGCGGGCTGCGTCCCGCCACCCAGCTAGCTTTACCTGGAATAATTACCCTGAAACTGTATTCTTTTAAACACTGCTTGACCCATTAATTCCAGCCTCTTATTGGCTAATTCTCACATCTTGATTAGCCCATTTCTAATAATCTGTGTATCACCAAGAGGTGGCTTACCAGAGAAGATCTTAACCTGTGTCTGTGTTGGGTGGGAAAATCATGGCAACTGACTGACTCGGCTTTCTCTCTCCCAGCATTCTGTTCTGTTCTTTCCGCCTACCTAATTTTCTGTCCTATCAAAGGGCCAAGCAGTTTCTTTACTAATTAACCAATGAAAGCAACTGACAGATACAAGACCCACCTCCATCATTTCCCCTTTTTCTGTTTAAACAAAAAAAAGGCTTTAACTGTAACATAGTAAAATTACATATAGCAATAGTTATCAAGCAAGAATTACAGTTACAATATTTATATCTATTTTATCTTTATCATAATAATGGAAAACTGTAACTATCTATCCATTTTTCAACTCCATCAAAGACTCCAGAAGGATATAATATTACCTAAGCAAACAAGAAATCCAAAACTCTAGAAATGACAGAGACATCTCGCTGCCTGTACAGATACCCAAAGTTCCTCTGTACCATTGGGGCATCCATCTTTGGCCTTCAGGCCCATAGTATCCAACAGACATTTCCATGAAGCAGGAAATTTCAAGGACAGTTCAGTCACTATCTGCTGTGTCCTGCAAAATGTCTTGCAGACTCTTTCATGAGTCAGGAACCCCGAAAGACCATCTCACCTTTAGGCAAGTTCAGCAGTCCTCTTTCTGTGGGTTCTTTGTGTCCAGTTTATGCAACAGTCCAGGCAAGAGCAGTTTCTTGCTCAAATGGCTATCAAACTCCATAAGGATCCTTTTCAATGCCCATTTTCCTCTTGAAGTAGCTGGTGCTGCCAGGAGCAGACATGTCTCATTGTCATGAAAAACCCTAAGTTATTAAAATATTTTAAATGCCATATTCTGCAGTCTTTGAAAGATATGAAGAATTTCTATCTAACTGAAATATATCTCTATATATCTAGAAAATCTAACTAATATGACTACAAGCTTGACTATTATTGATGATTATCCATTAACAACCTATATTTCCTAATTATACTTTACATTTTAAATGAACTACACAATACCTTAATCAAGAGCAGAAATATATATACATATAACAAAATTGACCTTAAAATCCCTACCAATGCAAATTATTTATATCTATATCATATCCCCTTTAAATGTAAATGAATGTTTATAAACCATATTTGGGAACATGGGCACAGTTTATTCTCTCCAAACTTCTTCCTGCTGAATGGGGGTGCTGTCAATCAGATTTTTCATGGTATAACCTGTTGCTAGGTTCATCTCAGTCGGCAGTTGAGCAAAGTAATTTTTTGAGGGTGTTCACAGCAACCTTTCAGGAGGATGTGGCCTATCATACCATATTGGGATAGAAACAATCCACAGGGTCTTATCCTCTGTGAAAACAAAAGAAGAAACTCCTTTCCAAAGCATCATATCCCAAATTCTGAAATCATAATACCCTTATGATATCCATTCTTGGCAGCCCATATAATGAAATGTCTCTCTGTACTTAACTCCTTCAAAGTCAAAAATTTTAAAGAAAACACAATAATACAAAGAATCCAGACTCTCTATGAATTTTCCATTTTTACGTGGCTTATTTTTCTTTATTTCTTTTAATCTATAACTATCTTACTCTGTCTCTTTAAAGACTTTACCCTTTTTTTTAACCATTAGCTTTATTCTTTATATATTTTTCTTCTCTCTCTCAAGCCTATGTACACTCACCAATGCTTTGGTCTTTTATGTCTGAATCTGTGTTTTTGTGAATCTGTAATTTTTTTGCTCTCCAGGAGCATTTCTTAAAATGTTAAGCACTTCTTAAAAACTTAAGTTGCACTATGTACAGGTAATACGGTACTGCCTGTGTCCTGCCCAGTCTAAACCTTAACTGTGCTATTATTATGGTAATTATGGTAGTTCCTGCCTGAGACCAGCGCAGTTCAGCAGGTGGAGCTGAGCCGCTCCTGCCTCAGAGCCATTTGGTGCTCCTGAGTCACACACAGTTCCAGGCACACAGCAGTCCACATTGCCATCAAGCAGAAGTAAAGATTTTTATGCAGTGGGATCTCAGGACTCCTTTCATTGGATGTCATCATGGAAGTTGTTTCTACTAAGTTTTGCTCTGTGAGCTACTTCAGAAGCTAATAGGACCTCATGCATTTATGAGTATGTGGCATAGGTTTCCTATGCCTTTACTATGATCACAGAGAGGAACCCACCTCTATATTCTTCATAGACAGGTCCTCTCACCTCCCTCCAACTATAGGAGGATGCATCTTGGAACAGGGACAGGCCAGATTAAATTTCTGCTAGAAGCTAATGACATATATCACATGAAGGTGACACCTGGGTCAAACAAGCACCTGCTCTTCTGGGGCCTGAGGCATGTTTGCTAACATGCAAAGGAATTTGCTGCTGAGGCTGGAATTAGAACAGTTTGCCAAAGATTCCTTATACACATTAAAATTTGGAATGTATTTTAAAATTCCCCCAAGACACCAATAAGTGTAGAATTCCCTGGGGATGGGAGTGGAGAGACGAGAGATCAGATTCTGAATTCTCTCATTATGGTTGAGAGGGTATTGAGTGATGAATATTATCACCGTGGGCAAGAGAAGAACTCATTTTGAGTTACCTCACTAATTTTGTAGCTTCAGCAATGCTCAGTTCTCTGACTTGTCACATATAGACTAAAAATTTAAAATATATCCTCCTATGTCAGAGAGATGGCTGAGAAGGTAAAGAACTTGCCATGCAAGTCAGAGGACCATTATTCAGATTCCCAGCATCCACTTCAGAGCTCTGTCAGTATGGGGGCCTACTTGCACACTTGCAATTCCAATACTCAGTAAACAGAGATAGCACAAATCCTTGAGGCAAACTGGCAAGCTTGATGAAAAGAATCAGTGAATTGAAGTCCACGTTTAACCAGGGACTCCTCCACAGTAAAAATCAAAAATCATTCATTCAATCAATAAACAATAAATAAAACAACCACAAAAGAGCAATAGAGGAAGACACTTAATAAACATTTAATGTCAAATTTTTCTCACACACATAGGTGCGTGTGCACGTGCACACACACACCACATTCACAAACACATAGCCTAAACATTTCTCATTGTATATATGTTCAATAAATAAATGCTACTGATGCTATTCTTTTCTGCCTTAAGACATTTGTGTGATGTAACGTTTATTATGAGCCACGAGTACATACTATTTTTTTGGAAGATAGGATTATAATGAAAAGGATGAGCCTGGGCACGATGTAATACAAAACGGGTGATATTGAGCAAGAGATTTGAATATGGTTTTAGTTCTCATGAATATGGGCATAGTAAGCCCAGAATGTTGATACACTATAATGGTTATGAGAGTGAGCACCAGAGCCAAGTGGTCAGGGTTTGAATCCCAGCTTCATTGCTTGATAGCAGTATGGCTTCAGATAAGTCATTTAATCTCTCTTTGCTGCAGTTTGCTCATTTATAAACTGGAGATAAGAATAGCGCCTATCTTGCAAGGGTGTTACAAAGTATTAAATGCATTAATATGTGTAAAAGGCTTAGAGAAGTTTCTAGTAGTTAGGAAAAAGCTGATGAATGACAAGGATTCTCATGGTTCTTTGAATAAGGATAAGATGAGATAATGATCTTAAATATGTGGTACCCAACAGGTTCACTAAAATAATAGTGATTACAGTCATCACTACTGCCTATAATAAAAATAGAAGCAACATAACCTCTGTTCTCTGCAGACTTGAAACACTTCCTTAAAGGCAGGTTCATCGCAAGGTCCTTCAGGGGTACCATCTGGCTGCATCTTCCTCCCATGTAACTTCTATGTTCAAATGAAAAGTCTTGTGTAATTTACACCTGGAAAATAAAATTTAGCCTCTGGGCTTCCTACCTCCCTTGCTGTCTTCCTCAATGAGCTGCTAGAGCTTTATTTCCCAGGCCTACAAGTGTCCTCACCTCTTGCCTGAACTCATTGCACAGTCTGGTGACCCTCAGGGTGCACCTGAGATTATGATGCACATCATAGCAGTTTGGCAAAGATGCTGTCAGCCTAAGAAATATAGAGCTTTCACCAAGTGGAAAGTGTAGTGCATGTAGTAGTAACTTTCATGCTGATATTCACAGTGACCACGTAAGGCAAAGTCAATCTTCTCTCTTTATAGATGAGGTACTTAAGCTCAGCCAGTTAAAATGTTGTAGTTTCTCTGAGAAATCAAACACCTGAACTGTTCATCTGTTCATTTGTTGGTTTGTCCTACTTCCCTGACTCATTATTTTTATTTTAATTTTTAACTGATTCTCTATCTATCTATCTATCTATCTATCTATCTATCTATCTATCTATCTATCATCTATCTATCTGTGTGTATGTATACGTATATGTAAATATACATATATATGGTATATAAAAATCTATATTTGAGGGTATAAATGTGTTTATATATAATGTTTATTAATCATACACACTCCTAATCATCCCAATTTCCTCTATAATCCCATATCTCCCACTCCACTTCAGGTCCTCCTTCATTTTGTGTATTTATTTTTTTCACTCATTATTTTATTTAATTCACTGAGTCCAATTAGTGTTACACAGGTGTGGGACCACTCACTAGGGAATGAAAATATGATCAGCAATCCTCCTCAAGCAACCATCAACTGTCAATAGCACCTCAGCTAGGGGTGCAGCTTCGGAAGCTCCTCAAGTTTCCATATTGGAACTTTTAACTGGTTCTGTTATGTGCAGGTGTTGTGTGCATTATCACAGCTAGTCTGTTTCTCCATGCAATAGCCATACTATATCAAACTTTTTCTTTTGTATTTTATTTTTAGCAAGTGTGTGTGTGTGACTGTGTGGTGTGTGTGTGTGTAAGAAGAGAGAAAGATAGAGAAAAAGTGTGTGCGTGCTTGCAAGACAAAGAGAGAGAGAGTGAAGATTTCATAATGCGGCCTTTTCTGGTCTGAAGCTCATTTTCTGTTTCCTGGGGTCTTATTTGTGATTACAGGTATTTTATTTGAAAAAAGTTTTACTTAATAATGTTTTAAAAAATGTAATATGTTTTCTCCATTTATAGTGAATGAAAGCTTGGCTGGGTATAGTAGTCTGGGCTTGCATCCATGGTCTCTTAGTTTCTGCAGTACATCTATCCAGGACCTTCTGGCTTTCATGGTTTCCATAGAGAAGTCAGATGTAAGTCTGATAGGTTTACCTTTATAGGTAACTTGACCTTTTTCCTTTGCAGCTCTTAATATTCTTTCTTTATTCTGTATGTTTTGTGTTTTGATTATTATATGATGAGGAGATGGTTTTTTTTTTTTTTTTTTGATCCAGTCGATTCGGTGTTCTGTATGCTTCTTGGACCTTCAAAGGAATATCTTTCTTAAGGTTGGGAAAGTTTTCTTCTATAATTTTATTAAGTATATTTTCTGGACCATTGAGTGGTACTTCTTCTCCTTCTTCTATCCCTATTATTCTTAGGTTTGGTCTTTTTATTGTGTCCCAGATTTCCTGAATGTTTTGTGATGAGAATTTGTTGGTTTTGCTGTTTTCTTTGATCAGTGTGTTTATCGGGAGCCCACCAAGGCCAGCTGGACTGGGACTGAATAAGCATGGGTTGAAACTGGACTCTCTGAACATGGCGGACAATGAAGGCTGATGAGAAGCCAAGGATAATGGCACTAGGTTTCGATCCTAATACATGAACTGGCTATGTGGGAGCTTATCCTGTTTGGACGATCACCTTCATGGACCTAGATAGAAGTGGGAGGACCTTGGTCTTTCCGCAGGGCAGGGAATTTGTACTGCTCTTCAGTATCGAGAGGGAGGGGGAATGGAGTGGCGATAGGGAAAGGGGAGTGGGGGGAGGGGCAATATTTGGGAGGAGGGGGAGGGAAATGAGAAAGGGGACATGTGGAAATTTTATTTAAAAAAGAATAAAAATAAAAATAAATGTAATATGTTTTTGAAATGAAATGAAATATAGAAACAGACTAACACAGGAAAAATCTTAAAATTCATACAGAAGCACAAATAACCCTGTATATCCAGGCCAATACTAAGAAGCAAAGGTTGGGAGGCATCATGCCACTTAACAATTATACAATAGAGCTGTAATAATAAAAAGTAGTGTGGTACTTGTTCCAGTTTGATTTATATTACTCTGATAAATATCATGGCCAAAAGAAACTTTGAAGATAGTTGTTCCTAAGGTAGGTCAGGGCAGGAACTGAAGCCAAAGCCATGCATCCTGGTTCCTGCTTCATTGCTCCTTCTTGCCAGCCTTTTTATACGGCTCAGGACCACCTGCCTAGGAAGAGCACGTCACCTACTGACATGGGCCTTGTCATATCAACGAACAATCAGAGGACATCCTCTCATGCAGGGATCCCCCAGTAACTCTAAGCTGACAGTAAATCATTCTGACAGTTAAAGCTAAATAGGACAGAATTAATACAAAGGAAGATATGCAGTCTAATAGAATACAATATAGGACTCAGAAATATATCCATGAACCCACAGCCATCCAATTTTTATAGAAGTGCCAGATACATATTAAGAAAGCCAATTTCTTTGACAAATGATTTTAGAAAAACTAGATTTTCCCTTGTAGAAGACTTAAACCATATCATTACCTCTCACTCTGTGAAAATACCAACTCAAAATGAATCAAAGAGTCAAAACTTTGAAACTAGTAGGATAAAACATTTTACAAGTAGGCATAGGCAAGGGCTTTCTATATACAATTCCAATAATTTAGGAACTAATAGAAAGAAATGATCACTAGGGTTGTGTTATACTCAAGAGCTTCTGCACAGTGAACAATTAACCGAAAAGAAGGGGTAGTTATATAAAGAGAGAAAAGTCTGTGACTGCTATTGTAGAACTCAGATTATAAGAAATTTAAAACAGTGAATGCTAAATTAACCAAAAAATCCATTAAACAAATGGGCAGATACAATAAACAGACAGTTATCCAACACCCCTATATGATAAAGGTCTTGGAGAGATTAGGGATACAAGATTCATTCCTAAATATAATAAAAGCAATATACAGCAAGCCGACAGCTAACATCAAATTAAATAGAGAGAAACTCAAAGCAAATACACTAAAATCAGGAACAAGACAAGGCTGTCCACTCTCTCCATACCTCTTCAATATAGTTCTTGAAGTTCTAGCAATAGCAGTAAGACAGCATAAGGAGATTAAGGGGATTCATATTGGAAAGGAAGGAGGCAAACTTTCGTTATTTGCAGATGATATGATAGTGTACATAAGCGACCCCAAAAACTCCACCAAAGAACTCCTACAGCTGATAAACACCTTTAGTAATGTGGCAGGATACATGATCAACTCCAAAAATTCAGTTGCCCTCCTATACACAAAGAACAAAGAAGCAGAGAGGGAAATCAGAGAAACATCACCTTTTACGATAGCCACAAATAGCATAAAGTATCTTGGGGTAACTCTAACTAAAGAAGTGAAAGATCTATTTGACAAGAACTTTAAATCTTTGAAGAAAGAAATTGAAGAGGATACCAGAAAACGGAAGAATCTCCCATGCTCTTGGACTGGGAGAATCAACATAGTAAAAATGGCAATTCTACCAAATCAATCTATAGATTCAATGAAATCCCCATCAAAATCTCAACAAAATTCTTCACAGACCTTGAGAGAACAATAATCAACTTTATATGGAAAAACAAACAAACAAAAAAAAACCAGGATAGTCAAAATAATCCTATACAATAAAAGTACTTCTGGAGGCATTATCATCCCTGACTTCAAACTCTATTACAGAGCTACAGTAATGAAAACAGCTTGATATTGGCACAAAAACAGAGATGTTGACCAGTGGAATTGAATAGAAGACCCAGATATTAATCCACAAGCCTATGAACACCTGATTTTTGACAAAGGAGGTAAAATTATAGAATGGAAGAAAGAAAGTATCTTTTACAAATGGTGCTGGCATAACTGGATGCCAACCTGTAGAAGAATGAAAACAGACAGTTATCCAAAGAAGAGAAATTGCTAATGGGTAGAAGAGAAAAGGTTGAACATTTTTATTCATCAAGGAAATGGAAGTTAAAGCCATATAACCAGTGACAATTGCTGCCATTTACACACAAAAATAAACAAGAAAGAAAAGAAGAAACAAGCATGCCAAAATCAAGTGCTGATGAGGATGTAGAGAAAACAGAACCCTTCCATATTATTGGTGGGAATATAAATTACTCAGTTGTTATGGAAATATATGTGCAAGTCCTTAAGGAATTAATAACAAACAGACAATATGATTCATATTTACCACTCTTGGGTGTACATCTGAAGAAATAAATGTTACCAAACATAATGATACCTCCATAGTCAGGCTGTTATAACATCATTTACTACACCAAGTAATATAGTCTGTCTATGGGGCTATTGATGGGCCAGTGGAAACAAAATTTGTGGTCTACATAAGTTATGATATTTTATTCAGGTATAATGCTCTTTTCAAGTAAATGGATAAAATTTTAAATCATATTTTTAATTAAATTAAGCAGTCTCATAAAGGTGAATACTGTGTATTTTCTCTCAAATGTATAACCTAGATCTCTTGAGTAAATTGGGAGCATGGGGATGTTGGGGGAGGAATGAAGGGGGGGAAGGAAGAGGCAGGGAGGAGAGCAGAGAAAAATGTAGAGTTCAATAAAAATCAATAGAAAACTTCTTATGGTTTGAAGGTTAAAGGAAAGCTGCTTTGAAAGAGGAAAGTAAGCACTTAGAGAAGACACATGGATGAGTAAGTGGAATGGCGAGATTAAAGCATATTATACTTGCATTAGATACAGTAATTAAATTAATTTTCTTTAGAAATAACAGGAAAGAGAACACCATAGATGTCTCCCACAGGTTCTTTTCATGTTCTATTCCAATCATTTCTTTCCTGAGGATCACCTTTAATGTAAAGTCTGACAACATGGGCATGGTGGCTAGTCTTGACTGTCATATTAAATGTTTTGGAATCACCATGGAAACAAACTTCTTGGGATAGCTCTAAAAGTTTATGTGTATTAGGTTTATTGAGGTAGGGAAAGTCAAGTGGATGTAAGCGATACCATTGTATGAGCTGAGTTCTAGGACTGAACAAAGCAGAGAAAATGAACTGAGTTCAAACTCTAGAGCACTAGTCTGTCTGCTTTGTAACTTTGATTGCAATGTGAGTAGCTCTTGTGTGCTCTAGTGAACATCCATTCCCGGATATGACTGTCTGAATCCTCTGAACTTAAAACTAAAGCATTATGTTCATTCTTTAAGCTGCTTTTTGTTAGATATATTTTCTGAAACAATGATAAAAGTTAGTAATAAAATGCTAGTGTTGTTTTCATGGTTAACACAAATGGATTGTCTGTTAGATATCTTTTGTTTCTACATTTCTTTGCTCAATGAAAACTTGTGAGATATATCACTACTGTTATTTTTAGATCATTTATTCTCATTCTATAGATTATTTCACAGAACGTGACCTACAAATTCAAAGATGAATCAGTGTGATGTATATAAGCATGCTAACGTTGTCTCAAGAAATTAAAAGAGCCCAGTTTGATCACATGCTCTTTCAGTCCCAGTCCAGCTGGCCTTGGTGAGCTCCCATTAGATCAGTCATACTTTCTCAATTGGTGGACCAACCCATTGCGGTCCTGACTTTTTTGTTCATCTTCTCCCTCCTTCTGCTCTTCAATTGGATCTTGGGAGCTCAGTCCAGTACTCCGGTGTGGGTCTCTGTCTCTATCTCCATCCATCGCTGGACAAAGGTTCTACGGTGATATTCAAGATATTCATCAGTGTGCCTATGGGACAAGGCCAGTTCAGGCATCCTCTCCTCTACTGCCTAAGAACCTATCTGGGGGCATCCCCGTGGACAACTGGACTCTTTGAATGTGGTTGACAATGGGGGCTGACTGAGAAGCCTTTGATTTGGGATTTGATTCTACTGCATGCACTGGCTTTTTGGGATTCTAGTCTGTTTGGATGCACACCTTTCTAGGCCTGGATGGAGGAGGGAGGGTCTTGGACTTCCCACAAGGCAGGGTACCCTACCCTCTCTTAGGACTGAAAGGGGAAGGAGGAGGGTGAGTGGGGGAGCGGGAGGAAAATGGGAGGAGGGGAGGAGGTGGAAATTTTGAATGGTATTATTTATGAAGCAATACAAAATTTAAAAGAGCCAAACTAAGACCTTTTAAGTCTGATACCTTATCCATCTATCATATTTTAAACATCTATTGTACCAAGAGCACTTGATGTGAAATTTACATTCCTAAAAAATAGCGCATTATATATCAAATTCTCCCTTCAGATCTATTATTTTGAGACTAAAGAGATGGCTTTCCTTTTAAGCGCAATTTCTCCTCTTACAAAGGTCCCAAATTCCAGTACGAGGGCTCCCAATCATCCACAACTCCAGTTCCAGAAGATCCAATATTTTCTGACCACTGCACTGCACATACATATTATCAATATATACATGTAGACAAACACTCATGCACACAAGATAAATAATTTTTCTAGTTCATATTCTACTCAAAATATCTATAGAAGTCAGGAAACCAGAAAGAGACTTTAGTGAGTTACTTATAAGAGGTGGCTAGTAGTTGACCATGGATAATATGGAAGTATAGAGAGGGAATACTGAGGTGAAAAGATTTAATTAGACAATTGTATGAAGAGAAGGGAAACTAATGAATTTGAAATTGTCAAGTAAAAAAATTTACTCAACAAAGAACATGTTTCTCTGACCTGTGGGAGGTCCAAGGACCACCCACCTCCATCCAGGTCTATTAAGGTGAGCATCCAAACTACCTGGGCTCCCACAAAGCCATTACGTGCAATAGGATCAAGAACCCATTGCCATTGTTCTTCAGTTCTCAGTAGTCCTCATTGTCCGTTATGTTCAGCGAGACTGGTTTTGTCCCATGCTTTTTCAGACCCCGGCCAGCTGGCCTTGGTGAGTTCCTGATAGAACATCCCCTTTGCCTCAGTGTGTGGGTGCACCCCTCGCGGTCCTGAGTTCCTTGCTCGTGGTCACTCTCCTTCTGCTCCTCCTTTGGATCGTGAGACTTCAGTCCAGCTTGCTCTTTGGGCTGAGGAGGGAGGAAGACTTGATTGGGGGAGGGGGAGGGAATGGGAGGTGGTGGCGGGGAAGAGGCAGAAATCTTTAATAATTAAATAAATTAATTAATAAAAAAATTAAAAAAACCCAAAGAACAAAAGACTATTATATCAAGGTTACTTAATGTAACATATATATTTATAAAAATTTAACTGTGTAACAATTATTGTTAATGCAAGTTCAATGTCATAAAGAACCAATTTATTCTGTTTGGTTGAAACTGGGTATGACATGGCTGTTACTACCTTGAAGTAAAAAGCAGCTACAATTATCCGCACAAATCCATTAAGATCAGATTTTTTTAAACTTTCTTCCTGTAAGTGAGGTAATGTCATTAGACAATCTCTTGATATTTTAGTCACTCATTTCATTGGAACATACCATATCCAGATACATATTATACTACCCCAACTGCACATGTTCTCTGAAGTTACCAGAGTGGACTAATAGAAGGTGAAATGTTTAACAATTAATGCACAGCAATAAGGGAATAACTTGCAGCTTCTGGGAGGTCAATATGTATCTGCCCTGGAACTTTTTGATGCTGCAAGTACATGGATTTCCTCCAATTCCTGTACTATGCTCCTGAAAGCATTCCAAAGAAACTCATCTACCAAGCTAAGTATTATGTAAGTTTCAGTTATCATCATCATCACTATTATTATTACTTATGCATGTCATGGGTGTCATATAAAAGTAAATAGACATTTGCTCACATCTCTTCAGGAAAATTCACACAATAGTTGATTATATCCAGAGACAAATAATTCGATTCTTCTTTCTTTAGATTCTTGAGTCTTCTATTTCTCTTTGCTTTTGTTGCTTTGGCTACTTGAGGTAACTCATGTTTTACACTATGTTAATAACTGTATCTAATTTCAGAACCACACACTCTTTAGCATCTTATGAACTCAAAATGTTGTAGGGAACTTCTTTAGGAATATGTGAACCCTGAAAATTTATTTAAAATTAATTACATGACTTTTGTCAGAAGGTCCATGATCGCAAGTCCTGCTCAGCACAGTTTTCTTACTTAACGGACTTAACAGAATTATCTGGATACATTCCTCTCTTCGGGACAAACTGTATATGATGGGCTGTATACATTGCTGGCTTTCACAAGAGGAACTTGTTAAGTAACCAGTATTTTGACCTCAAATGTATGGAATGTTCTTCTGAGAGTGATGCTATGAGTGTCCAATCTCAGTGGGTACACATCTGGCCTTATACCATCTATAGCTCTGTATTCAAACTGACATATATTTTTGGAGATATTCTTTTTTAATTAATTTATTTATTGATTGATTGATTTATCATAGATTTCTGCTTCCTTCCTTCCACTTCCTCCCATTTCCCTCCCCCTCCCCCAAGAAACTTTCCCTCCCTCAGCAGCCCAAAGAGCAGTCAGGGTTCCCTGTCTTGTGGGAAGTCCAAGGATCTCCCACTTCCTTCCAGGACTAGTAAGGTGTGCATCCAAACAGCCTAGGCTCCCACAAAGCCAGTACGTGCAGTAGGATCAAACCCCAGTGCCATTGCTCTTGACTTCTCAGCAGCCCTCATTGTCCGTTATGTTCAGCGAGTCCGGTTTTATCCCATGCTTTTTTTTTTTTTAACAAAATAGCATGCCCCTCTCTTTAACACGCAGGAATATGTGTAAATATTCCAGGAACTGATATCACTTTATTATCTTTCTCTAACAAAATACAGCCTTTAAAGTGTTGAATATAATGTCTAGTAACTGATACTAGAATTTGTTTTTTTTTCTATATGATGACTTTTTGTAAATTGATTTTTGTTGAAGTCTACATTTTTCTCTTCTCCCCTCCCTGCCTCTCCCCTTCCCTTCATCCTTCTCCCAATGTTCCCATGCTCCCAATTTACTCAGGAGATCTTGTCTTTTTCTACTACCCATGTAGATTAGATCTATGTATGTCTCTCTTAGTGTCCTCATTGTTGTCTAAATTCTCTGGGATTGTGTTTTGTAGGATGGTTTTCTTTGCTTTATATCTAAAAGCCACCTATGAGTGAGTACATGTGATAATTGTCTTTCTGGGTCTGGGTTACCTCACTCAAAATGTTTTCTAGCTCCATCCATTTGCCTACAAAATTCAAGATGTCGTTATTTTTTCTGCTGTGTAGTACTCCATTGTGTAAATGTAACACATTTTCTTTATCCATTCTTTGGTCGAAGGGTATTAGGTTGTTTCCAGGTTCTGGCTATATCAAACAAAGCTGATATGAACATAGTTGAGTCCATGTTCTTGTGTCAATTTCTATTTTGATTACACGGAGTAGAGGGAGGCCTTGTTTTTGCAAATATCCTCCGTTATCTGAAACAAAAACAGACATTAATTATCCTCATATAGGAGGCAAAACTGCAAAGGTATTTCAGGTAAAATGAACAACCCAAACTTCAAGCCTATCAATATGTATTTTTATTGACCTATGACCAAGATAATTCATATTTGGAGATATTGGTAATTTAGGAAGCAACTTTAGTATGTTTCTCAATGTCAGTCCCCCTTTCTGTGTTTTTGTTAATACTTTATATAGCTTCCCACAGGCATATAGCAAATCTACCACATTCCTTATTGCTGAAGATGCAAATTAATGTTTACAGAGAATTCTGTTATCTGTAAGAACTCATTTAAAGTATAAAGACTGATGTTTGTTTCATATCTTCTTGGTTAAGAGTACACTTTTCTGGGTACATAGATTATACCCCCATATATAAGATTATGTAGCAACTCTTATTCTAAAGAAAAGTGAGGAAGAGGCGCCAGGTAATTTATCTCATACAACAGAGAAATGTAGCTATCACTTAGCTAATTGATAATCTCTCAACAATGTTCCATATACCAGGCTGGCTCTACTAACCCCCCCCCCAAAAAAAAAACACCAACAATGGATAATCTCAAAAAAAAATTTTTAAAAAGTAAAAAAAATAAAAAAATAAAAAGAGCAAGCTGAAAAGAGAGTTGAAGTCTGTAGGCTGTAGTCCTCCAGAATTTATTTGGTTTATGTTCCCTTTCAGTTCTATTTCTATTCTGGTTTCTCAGTTCAGACGCCATACTACTCAATTTGTTTTTTTTTAATATTTATTTATTATGTATACAATATTCTGTCTGTGTGCATGTCTGCAGGCCAGAAGAGGGCACCAGACCTCTTTACAGATGGTTGTGAGCCACCATGTGGTTGCCGGGAATTGAACTCAGGACCTTTGGAAGAGCAGGCAATGCTCTTAATTACTGAGCCATCTCTCCAGCCCCCATACTACTTAATTTGAAATCTTTTTCTTTAGCATTTTAGTAATTGAATCACCTTCCCTCTTGAATATGTGCATGTCGCTTACAACTTGGCCTGTTTATATATTAGATATCTGGACTTTTCTGTGTAGTTTTCTTCTGTTTTCTCGACTTAGGCAGCCATTCATTATTACAACAGATATCTAGAAAAGCAATAATGGATGGAAATATTTATTTCATTTAACAGTTTCAAGTCTGTTGTCACTTGACTCCATTGCTTCATAGTCATGGTAAAGGAGAAAATAGAGGTGGAAAGAATTTGTTAGAACAAAATTATTTACCTAAAGGCAATTCAGAAGTGGAGTGTAAGAGGGCGTAGAGACAAGTCACACATAAGACATTTGCTTCATTTCAATTTTAAGAGTTTTCTCACTTCACCAAATTCCATCAAACTATTATTGTATCTAATATATTAATTTGATCGTTAAGTTAGTGGCCTCATGAACCAGTAACCTCTCAATAATTGGATGCTGGAGCAAAGACTTCAAAAAGAGCCTTTAGGGAACCACTTCATGTACAAGTTGGAACATTATCTAAGGATAAATCAGGTTCAAGGCTTTATTGTCTGGGTCAATAATGATTCTGCTTATAGTTACTTCCTTTCTACTTTCATAGGTATGTTTGCCCTCCAGTTTGAATGACAGTTTGATTCTTAAGGTTTTTCGTCAATAAGGCTGTGAGTTCCCTCTCTTGGTATATAAAACATAAGACTTCTCTTTATCTAAGAATTACATCATCTATATCAAAGATCAGTAGAGGTTGTAAAATCCTTTAGACCTTTTGGAACACTTCTCATGTTTGATAGCTATTCAACATTGCCACGGCAGCATAAAAGCAGCTATACACGTCATATCAATGGACAAGAGTCGCTGTGTTACAATAAAACTTAAAGAAAAAGGCAGGTGGTCAGATTTGTCCTGTGGGCCATAGTTTTCGTTCCTTTGATCAATAGGACCAATTTAGGTTGGAGTATCATACCATCAATTTACTGCAATCTAGAATCTGCCAAAGATAAGTTATGATATCTCATATTTGACAGCAGAGTCAAATGGCCACTTCAATTTCTCTTCATCTGGCTCTCTCACATGATAGGCAGCATGCTGAGTTGATAAAGCTTCAACATGATTTTCCTGCATTGATTTTGAAGGGAAGAAATGATTAAAGGCAAGAAGGGGCAAGGAGAAAGTTAAAATGCTTTTGGCTAGAGCCGTAGATCTTGACTAACTGTGTATTAACCCAAAGGCTATTTATTATTCATACAATTAAAATAGCATCTGTTGACTCCATAATTTGTTGAGTGACTCTGAGCTCACTTTCACAGACACACAAAATTTACATTTTTCTAATATGTGACCCTCACCATATTGCTTTCTCATATGTCACCCTGTAGAGACAGTAAAGTGCAGAACCACCAAAAATTGCACATGCTGGATTCTTTCCAAAATATCAAGTAAAGTCAAGTAAATGACTACCTTTTCCTATAAGTTTCTGTTTTAGAAGGAACTGGGATCTTAAAAACATTTTGCTTAAGATTAGTCAGAATCAGGTCACATGCTCACCTCTAACCAATGACTGGAGAGGAAGAATGGGGATAGCACCTTAACAAGAAACAGCTATGATTTATCCACAAGGACTAAAGTATATGAACCCAAGTGAACCTTGAGTACTGAGTGGAGAAAGGAGCTGGAAATGAACATTTGAAAGAGAACTCACTGATTTTCAAGATCAGTGTTTCCATGAATCATTAGAGGATCTTGTTAAAATGCAACGTCTTTAGTTCTTGCCCTAGAAGGACAGGTTACACAGTGCTGGAGAGCGTTATGAACAAATTCTCCATGGAACATCAATGCAAAATGCCTACCATTGGCATCGTAAGAATCCATCACTGTATGGATTTTAAGATTTCAGTGAGACTTTTAACATATTGTTTTCATGTCAAGAGAATTTTATTTACATATCTCCTATACACATATATACACAGTCACAAGGCTATATGAAACCAAGATTTTTTTTTCTTTTTTTTCCCTGGGAAGAAAATTTATTGATAGAAAAGCAGAAATGTAGATAGCAGGGCTATTTTGAACTCTTTTTGCCTACTGCATCACACAGCACATGGAATGAATCAATTTGAGCTAAGACAACTTGGACAGTGGGACCCCTTTACATAATTTAGTTATGGATGCTCTGCCCTGGCATGCTCTTGCCATGAACAAGAGCCAGGTGATGGAAATAAGACCTATGGGAATCTGATCTGGATTCCCAGAGAGTTTTTTTTCTAGACCTCACAAAGCATAGGATTTAAGTCAAGTCTGCTAGCCTTCTTTGGTTTACTCAGCTACCTAAGGCTCTTTCTTCTGTCCATAGATGTAGAGATAGGTAATCTGTTATTAGGTGTGCCAATTTTGCTCATAACCATATAGTAAACCCTCCCTGGCATGGCAGGATGGAGAGTTGCATTCAAGCCCTGCCCTTTTCAGAGTATGAATGGCCCAACTCCATGCATCCAAGTCTCTTTAGAGATTGGTTCTTAAACCATCAGCCTTGGTAAAAAGGCAAAAGATCCATATGATATGACAGAAAACCAGAGTAGGGGTGGGAAGTAGGTGAAGGGAGCAGAAACTGTCTTTGGATACTAATCAAAAAGCATCTAGCGGTAAAAAAGTCAGACTATGTTAGAGGGAAATCTTCATACAATATTCTATATGCACTGGATTTCTACTGTGAAATCAAATTTTAGAAGGAAGTACAGAATTGTCTAAATGCCCTAAGAGGTTAAACTAACAGCAGCCTTTTGTTTTGTTTTGTTTTGTTTGATTGATTTTTGGAATTAGTCTGGTTTACATAACTTTGGTAACCAGTCTTACTGAATTAAATTTAAGATGTGGTGAAATTCTTTACCTGAGTTTGTCTGATATTATCTTCATGATGTCCAATGTTTCCCTGGTGTAACTGGTTCAGCATCTTCTTCTCAATTTTCCTGAATTGAGTATTGTTTGGTGACTCCTTTTATAAAAAAAAATTATTTAAAAAATTATCTTTTGTTATTGTATATCCCAATTCCAGGTCCTACTCCCTCCCTTCTTCCCATTTCCTTCACCTTCCCCCCGACTCCACCCCATCATCAGCTCATCTGAGAGGGTAAGGCACATATTTTTGAGGAAGGATGAAGGTCGTGCCTACTATATCTATGCTCAGCAAGGTATTCCTCCAAAGAGAATGGGTTCCAAAAAGCCAGTACAAGCAATAGGGATAAATCCTGGTGCCACTGCCAGTGACCCCACATTTTGCCTCAGTCCTACAACTATCACCCGCATTCAGAGTGCCTAGTTTTGGGCCTCTGCTGGTTCCTTTCTTGTCCCTTTGGAGTTTGTGAGCTCTCATGAGCTAAGGTAAACTGTTTTAGTGGGTATCCCTGTCATGACCTTGACCTCTTTGCTCATATTCCT
This sequence comes from Chionomys nivalis, assembly GCF_950005125.1. Classification (NCBI taxonomy): domain Eukaryota; kingdom Metazoa; phylum Chordata; class Mammalia; order Rodentia; family Cricetidae; genus Chionomys; species Chionomys nivalis. Next base: position 75,433,230 of record NC_080096.1, on the reverse strand, counting down.
ACTTTTCTTCCTGAATTTTGGGAGCTCAGTTCAATGCTCCCTTGTGGCTCTCGGCCTCTGCTTTTATCAGTTGCTAAATGAAGGTTCTATGCTGCCAGTTAAGATATTTATCATTCTGATTACTGGGCAAGGCCAGCTTGGGCACCCTCTCCACTATTACTTAGGGTCTTAGTTGGGGTCAAACTTGTGGATTCTTGGGAATCTTTCTAGTGCCAGATTTCTGGCTAGCCCCATAAAGACTCCCTCAATCAAGATATCTATTTCCTTGTTCTCATCTCTGTTCTTCCTCTATCTCAAGTATCCCATTCCTTCAAGTTCTCTACTTCCTTCCCCTCTCCCCTTCTCCTCCCCTTCAACTCTCTTCTCTTCCCACACCCCCATGCTCCCAATTTTGTCAGGAGATCTTATCTATTTACCCATCTATAGGGGCTTCTATATATGTTTTTCTTGGGGTTCTTATTGTTACTTAGCTTCTCTGGGGTCGTTGACTAGAGGTTTGTTATTCTTTTCTTTACACATAGTATCCATTTATGAGTGAGTACATACCATGCTCATTTTTCTGAGTCTGGGTTACTCACTCAGGATGAAACTAAGGGATTTTTATGTATGCAGTTCACTATGTATTTCATGAGACAACATTAAAAGGTCTCTAGATCTTTGGTATACTTAAATATAACCATTAATACAATTTTATCATTGATTTAAACTTCTAAGCTTCAGTGCCTACTAATATAAATGAGAATGAAAATCTTTCTATTTTATCATGGGCACTATTTTAAAGTCATGAAGGAAACTATCCTTCTAAAGCATTTATCATTCAAGTTACTGTCTTAAATACTCAATGAATGGTAGTCCACATTGCTATGTCTGTCTTCAGTGGGCTGTCAACAGAGATGACTTCTATATTTGTATTTATAAACATTTGTACTTAGTATGACTGCCTTAGCAATTTTCTCATTTATAGATTTGAATCTAATTTCCAACTATATAAAATAACAGCAAATTTACAAAATTAGTTGACTGAGTTGAGCCTTGAACGCAACTTGATTCTTGATTATCTAATCAAAATTTCTAACAATCTATATACTAAATAGATAATGATCAAATATGACCCAGTTTTATGGTATACACTAAGAAAAACCTAGTGCTAGAAAAAACTGCCCTCTGTCTCTCACATTGCCCCTAACTTTCCCCTTCCCCCCTCTCTTTCTTTGTATCTCTGGCTAGATATGCAGAAGAACTACTTACTGGAGTAATTAAGAAAGGAAATTAAGGCACTCATTGATAGGTCCAGGAGACTACTAGATATTGTCTCAGTCTGCTGGGAATAGAATACAATCAATTTCTCCAACTGCCTATCCAAGGCTGCAGCTATAAAGCAGTCAGTGTCTAATCAATGGTGGCCTTGAGTGCAGAGAACCAAGAAACAAAACTGTGGCTGCAGTGTATCCTAGGGACAGTCAGCTACCAGTGGGCCTGAATAAGCCCAAGTTGGGTAGCCTTGGGATTTCCTCTTTCCCATCCCTTCTTAACTCTTTATCCAACTTTCTGGAGAAAGTGTCAAAACATGATGGGATGGTTAAAAAAAATAAGAAACATTCCTGGGAGCTCTGGGGAAAGAAAGAATATGTGTTTGCTGAAGAAAATAATAATAATAATCTCATATTCATCATCATAACCATAATTGCTGAGGTTGTAATAATGACAGGGAACCTGATTTTATCTTCTGCTCTCTGAATGTAAAAACGCATCACTGTATTGAAATTAAAGTCATTTAAGAACTATAGTTTTACAGCAAGTAGTATTAATCATAGTTAATAAAATGTTAATTGTTATAGAGGAAGAAAAACTTATCTTTCTAGGTATGTATATTTTTCATTAAGGTGGTACTCAGCAGGATACATATTCTAAAACACCACTGTTTTTGATGCTCAGAGGAGAATTACTGTGAAGTCTAGTGAAAACATAAGGGTAAAAGCTTGTAGATGAGTGGTTTGTGCACATAAGAATGCTTGGATTATCTTTCTACCCCTTGATCACTAGGAACCATTAAATATTCTCAAAAGAAGACTATCTAGTTCTATTTTGGAAATTCATTTTTTATAAATAATAAGACAAAGAAAAGAGAATTTTATAAAGAAAACATCAAGAAGACAGCCTTGAAGAAGTTAAACAAAGAATTCAGAGAGCAGCAGCAGATCTTATCCCATATATATATATATATATATATATATATATATATATATATATATTCATTCCCTGGCATTCTGTAGGTAAGTGACGAAGGACAGTTTTATTGACCACATTGGGGCTCGATTAATTCACCTGCAAAATGGGGACAAAATGCCTCGCTGTTGAAATGACTGTATGTTGGATTTAATAATACATGTAAAGTTTTTAACAGAGTTCTTGACATGCTGTAAGATTTTGATATATGTTAAGTGTCATTATTATTAACCTCAAATACCCTCTTCATGTTTCCTTTCTGAACCTTTCTTCCACTTCTTTTGACATTTCTTTGAATACTTTAGTACCCTGGATTAATTTGTGGCATGATGATGAACTATTAGAAAAGTTACTTTCATTTAGAGGGACTTTTCCCTTAACTTTTCTGAAGACACCACCCATTTAAGCATCATATATCATATGAGTAATGGCTAAGGGAGATGAGAAAATGTGGCAAACCATCTTTATGCATTTCAATAGTTGTCACTTTGAGGAGTAATGAGTCTCTGACTTAACTCCAAAGACAAAACTTTGAACAATAGGTGCAAATAACAGGGAAGGTTTCCATTAAAACAAAAAGTCAAAATGCTAATGATTTGGGCTTCATGAAAATCACATGTTTTAGATTGTACTGTAGCAAGTTCAAATCATTAGAAGGACTGATTCAAGTTGACTCTGATTGATACAGAATGTTTTAAATTGGAGAGTGACCTAAATGGCTGACAATAAAACAATCATAGTATGTATTTAATAGGAATAAAATGAAGCAAAATCATACATGAATCTCTAGACTTTATATATGAGTGATTTGACATATATTTTAACATATAATGTGATAGGCATACTGAGATCTAGAAGTCAAATTCAACCTACAAAAATGTATGAGTTTTTCACAACAGTGGCACACCATGATCTTTTCTGTTCACCCCAATGTGCTGCCCCTCTTTCTTTTATTCTAGTGAATAAGTAGCTATTTATTTCAATCATAAGACATTATGTGTAAATCCAAACCTGAAGTCAAGAAATCAACTTTGCAGTCTGATTATGCCAATAACTTACTTCATATTTTCACATCAAAAAGTTCTCCCTACAATGCTGTTTTTAAGTAAGTGTATTTGGCTCAATATTTAATGCTCCTTTGTTCTGTAGCAACTGTGAGTTCTGAGGAAGCCTTTGGAAATACAATGACTGAGATTTTGGTATAATTCAGACTCATGTGTTGTCATTTCTAAGGAAGAAAATTTGTCATCATTAAAAAAAATGATGGGCCAGCTATCAAACTTCTTGATTTTTCTGGTTTCAAAAGTCGTCACAAGTAATACAATGGATATATCCAAATATTATCGATATATTCTCTGTTTAGATGATACTTTGTGGGTTTCAATTAAACTAGTTGAAAGCCCCCATTTTTTTGCTAGTGGATTCAACTGACCAGCAGTTTAATATTCTGTGGTTGCTACTGTAGTTTTCTGTGTGGGACCTGCAATGGAAACTCTGAGATAATTTACATGGAGAGAGAGAGAGAGAGAGAGAGAGAGAGAGAGAGAGAGAGAGAGAGAGAGAGAGAGAGAGAGAGAGAGATGAAGGAGCAACTTGTGAATGTTGTGAATATTCTTCCTGCAGCCTGTGTGTGAAAAGCAGCTCAACTGCAAAGACAGGGTATTTACTAACTGATTGACACTGGGTGCTCTTCCTGCCCCATTACAATAAAGTCCCTCTTATCTCAGGAGACCAGTATCTGTTATTGTGGGTTAATAGAAAGTGAGTTAATGGATATGGCAGAAGTAGGTTGGAACACTATAGAACAGACTCCTAACTAGGAGGTTCTCACTAGTCATATACACAAGGAAAATGGAATACCTTCAGATAATGATTAGTTCAAAGGTTAAAGTTGATCATATTAAAGCAATTAAAAAAATGTCAAGGGTAAAATACTTTCTTAAATGCATTCTTCACACTTAGTGTTTTGCTATGACTACAAGTAGACCAGGCAGCTCTCTCTGCGAATGTTTTCACTTGTATAATTTACATATATAGTAGAGGTAAATGTACTGTGAGACACATGCAAATATGTTTATAACAAGTGACATGAATGATCACAACACATATATATCATTTATGCAAACATAATACAATTCAGTTGCTTTAGTAACCATATTTAATTTGCTATTTCACATGTCTCTTGTTTTATTAAATATAAATATATTATAGTTTTATTAACAACCATAACTCTTTATTTCAAATGTTTAGTTTTTCTCCAAATCACCATTTTTATGTTTTGAAGTTTTCTATCATGAGAATACATTTTCTATTAAAATATTTGAAAATAGATAAACATATCGTAGAAAACATGTAATTAGAATTTAACAGCATGAATCTTGGACCTGAATGTACCTGAGTTTGAGTTTGGACAGGCCAAACCTGCCCCAGTGGACTGTGTGAATTTGGATGAGTTACCAATCTATTTAAGTTTCTACTCCCTTATTAAAAATAGTGAATAGCAGATAATCAGTACGTAAATATCCAACTATAGTTGGCAGAGCTAAGAAAGTTCTAAAACTCTTCTGTCCTTTGCACAGAATCATGATACAGTAAGCACTTCTCCAATATTCATTATCCTCATCATCTTCATAACCATCCTCATTGCATCAAAATTTTCATCTGACTTTGATAACATATGTGTCAATGTGTTAAAAACACAAGAAGAATTCTACCTTGTATTCTTAAGCTTCTGATTCCACAGCCTGAAGGCATTCTTACACTTTTGAATATGATGTGTAAGGTTGCTCACTTCCACAGAACTGTGTCTGTATGCCCAAATGAGAATTGTTTGGAAAATTAACAACAGAATTACAAATTCAGGCAAATAACTGTTCACAAAGGTTTGTTAAGGGAGTGTCAGATGAAATAGTTACTTCCATATTTTATTTTTAGTAGCACTACTGATGTTATTTCCATATTCCACAACTTATCTGGGTATTAGTAACTTAAAGTTGTACAAACATGATTGTAGACAATTTTTAAGAGATATTCTTTACCTCTATGATACCCATGACTCATAGCACTCACTCCTCACTCACATATGATTTTCTGAGTAAGTACCAGATTTACAGAAGTGACAACAACATTTGATGACAGGATAGCAGCATGTGAAAATTTCACTTTCTTCTCATATCTGCTATCAGCAGCATGTGAAAATTTCACTTTCTTCTTATATCTGCTATCAATTCCTTTATTATCTGTTATTTGCATGATAGCAGAATAAAGGAGTGGGTAGTGGTCTTACTGTGGTTTTGATTTCATTTATTGAATAACTAATGAACTGGGTGATCAGTTCTCATGATTTTTTTTTTTTGACATCTGCATGTCTTCTTTGGAGAAATGCCAGATGAAATTATTCTCATTTCATTAGGTGATCTGTGCATTATTAGGTTGTAAAACTTATTTACATATTTTAAATACAATCTCTTTACCAAATACATGGTTTTCAGATTCTTCCTCATTCTGTGAGTTGTTTTCACATTTATCAGAATGTTCTTTGTAGAATATTTGGAATGTTGAAGCATAATTTATCTTTTAGTTCATTTTTCACTTGTTTTAGTCTAAGAAATATTGCTTAGCCTAGTGTCTCCAAGCCTAACATTGGAATTTCTAAAGGTTTTGCAGTTTTGTTGGTTCTTACATGAACGTTTTTGGTCTTCTTTGGTTTTGTTTCAGTGTCATTTGTTCAATAAAACATTCTTGATCCTGCTTTATTATTTTATTACTTCTCACAAAAGTCAGGAGATTTCTTTCAAGGTTCTCATTCCTTTTTTTAAATTAACATATTTATTTATTTATTTATTTATTTATTTATTTATATATTTATTTTACATCCAGCCCACACTTTCCTCTCCCTTCTTCCCTCCCTGTCCCTCCTCCCCACCCCTTCTATGTTGCCACCTCCAAATCCACTCCTGCTATTCTGTTTAGGAAAGGGCATATTTCCCATGAGTTTCAGAAAAAAAAAAAAAAAACCCATAGTATATCAAGTTGCAGTAAGACTAAGCACCTGACCATGTATTAAGGCTGAACAAGGTGACCAAGTATAAGAAATAGGGTCCCAAGGGAGTGGGAGGAAGGGAGGGAGCGGGAGCTTGGATTGGTATTTTTTAAAAAATGTAATAAATTAAAAAAAAAAAAGAGTTGGCGACAGAACTTGTTCCCACTGTTAGGAGTCCCATAAGAGGACCAAGCTACACAATTGTAGCCTATAGGCAGAGTGCTACATCAATTCATGCAGGCAGACTCACTGGTTGTTGGTTCAGTCTCTTTGAGTCTCGATAAGCCTGGGTTAATTTATTCTGTGAGTTGTTTTGTGGTGTCCTTCGTCCCTCTGGTTCCTACAATTCTTTCTCTTCTACTTCTGCAGGATTCCTTGAATTCCTAGGAATGTTTGTCTAGGCATCAATTTAGTCACAGGAGATGGTCAGTTCAGGATACATGTCTGCTATTCGAGGAGTCTAAGCTGGGGTCTTCCTTAGAGATTTCTGGAAGATTCCATTGCATCCGTTTTGTACCTGACCTAGAAATGCTCCTTGCAACTGATGCATTCCAGTTCTCTCAGCCTTCAACCTTCCCCCACCAGAGAGCTCATGTATCCTTTCCTACCCATCCTCATTTCTTATATTTCCCCTTCTCAGAGAGATCTGGGTATTCTCCTCCCTATGAACCCTCCTTGATGCCCAGCATCTTTGGAGTTGTGGGTTGTAGCATGGTTATCCTTACTTTACAGCAAATATCCACTTACAAATGAGTACTTGCCATGTTTGTTTTTCTCTGTCTGGTTTACCTAACTCAGGATAATTATTTCTAGTTCCATCCATTTGCCTTCCAAATTTCTTGGTATCCTTGGTTTTAGCATCTGAGTAATACTTTATTATGTAAATGTACCACATTTTCTTTATCTGTTCCTTGATTGAGAGATATCTAAGTTGTTTCCAGTTTCTGGCTATTATAAATAAAGTTGCTTTGAATGTAGTTGAGCCAAAGTCTTTGTGGTATCATTTTGCACCCTTTGGCTATATGCCAAAGAGCTGGGTCTTGTGATAGTATGATTCCCAGTTTTCTGAGAAACTGACATGCTGACTACCAAAGTGGGTGTACAAGTTTGCATTTCCACCAGCATGAGTGACCCCCTTTCTTCACATCCTTTTCAGCATGACCTGTCTCTTGTGTTTTTGATCTTAGCCATTCTGACAGGCCTAACATGGAAACTCTGAGTCGTTTTGATTTCATTTCCCTAATGACGAATGATGTTGAACATCTCCTTAAGTGTTTCTAGGCCATTTGAAATTCTTTTGTTGAAAATTCTCTGTTCAGATCTGCATTCCATTTTTAATTTAGATTATTTGATTTGTTGGTATATAGTTTCTTCAGTTCTTTATGTATTTTAAAATAAGCCCTCTGTTAGATATGATGTTGATGAAGATTTCCCTAAAAAAAATAACAGAGAACTCTTACAGCTGATAAACACCTTTACACAAATGGTCCTCCTATATACAAATGATAGATTAGCTAAAAAAGAAATCAGGGAATCAAAACTCTTTACAATAGACTCAAATAATGTAAAATATCTTGGTGTAACTCTAACCAAGCAAGTGAAAGAACTGTATGATGAGAACTTCAAATCTTTGATGAAAGAAATTTAAGAAGATATCAGAAGAATGAAAGATAGCTCATGCACATGTATAGGTAGGATTAAAACAGTAGAAATGACCATATTACCAAAACCAATTCACAGATCAAATAAAATACCCATTAAAATCCCAGAACAATTCTTTAAAGACATTAAAAGAACAATACTCAACTTCATGGGGACAAATGAAAAATCCAGAATAGCTGAAATAATCCTGTAAAATAAAAGAAATTCCAGAGATATCACCATACCTGATTTCAAGCTCTACAGTAGAGATATATTAATAAAAATTTCTTGGCATTGGCATAAAGACAGGCTGGTGGATCAACAGAATCGAATCAGAATACCAAAAGTAAATCAACGCAACTATGGACATGTGGTTTTCAACAAAGAAACCAAAATTATACAATAAAAAAGAATTTTTAAAAATGGTACTTCTAAGGGGCTGGTGAGATGGCTCAGTGGTTAAGAGTGCTGCCTGCTATTTTAGAGGTCCTGAGTTCAATTCCCAGCAACCACATGGTGGCTTCCAACTATCTGTAATGAGATCTGGTGCCCTCTTCTGGTCTGCTGGCACCAGAATACTGTATACATAATAAATGAATAAATCTTTTTTAAAAATGGTACTTCTATAACTAGTTCTCAGCATATGGAGGAATGAAAATAGATCCATCTCTATTACCCTGCACAAAACTCAAGTTCAAATAGATTAGAGATCACAACATAAATCCATATACACTGACCCTGGTAGAAGACAAATTTGGAAATAATCTTGAATGTATTAACACAGCAGACAACTTCCTGAACAGAAACACAAACACAGGTACTAAGATCACAATTAATAAATAGGACTTCACCAAACTGAAAAGTTTCTGTAAGTCAAAGGATACCATTAATGAAACAAAATAACAGTGTAGAGAATGGGAAAAGATCTCCATCAACCTCATTTTTATCTTATTAATCTCTATTTTCTTCTCTCCTTTATTTCTTCTTTCCTTTTTTTCCTTCCTTTTTTTAAACGAACATTCCACGATCCTGTCTGTGATCATTCTGTAATCATGAAATGTGAATTCTTCACATTTATTATTTGTTTTTCTTCCAAAATTGTGTGCCATTCTGAGCTTCTTCTATTTACAAAGGAACTCTAGAACTATGTCAATTTCTAAAGCAATCGAGTGGGATATTTTTTTAATTTCTGGAAGGACATAATAATTGACCCTTTTTTGTTTATGTCAGTGATTTGATTCATCTCCTTTTCCAAAATTTGTCAATATTTTCGATCTATTCAAACCTTTGCTTATTTTTAGAATTTTTAATTTGAATTTACTTTTTTGCTTTGTAATTTTTGTTATTTTTCCCAGTTTTATTACTTCCAATTTATTTTACCTGTGTCTGAGGGTTACATAGTTTTTTTTTAATTTTTATTTTTATTATTTATTGTTATAGCATAGGAACTGACATAATGATAATAATATCATATTAATAACCATTTTATTTCATAACTACTGGATTAGACACTTAGGTATACTATTTGTAAACTCCTGAGAAGCTCTCAGATAGACAGCCTTACTGTCATTTTACATATGAAAAACTGGGTTTCTAAGATTAAATTAACCAAGGCTGCATAAAAGATACAAAATTTTATTTTCATTTTTTAAATTTTTTTATTAGATTTTTAAAAAAATACCAATCCAAATTCCCACTCACTCTCCTCCTCCCATTCTCTCCACACATTCTCCCACCCCACCCTCTTCTAGCCCTAAGAGAGGGTAAGGTACTTTGCTTTTTGGAGAGTCCAAGGCCCTCCCTACTACATCTAGGCTGAACAAGGTCATAATAGGATCCCAAAAAGCAAGTACATGTAGTAGAGATAAATCCCAGTGCCACTGCCAGGGGCCCCTCAGTCTGCCCCAGTCATACAACTGTCAGCCACATTTAGAGAGACTAGTGCGGTCCTATGCTTGTTTCTTCCCTGTCCAGCTGGAGCTGGTGAACTCCCATTAGCTCAGGTAGACTGTTTCAGTGGATGAACCCTTCATGGTCTTGTCCTCTTTGCTAATATTCTCATTCCTTCTACTCTTTAACTGGATCTTGGGAGCTCAGTCCAATGCTCTGTTGTGGGTCTCTGCCTCTGTTTCCATTTGTTGTGGGATGAAGATTCTATAGATATTTAAGATAATCATCAGTCTGACTACAGAACAAGGCCAGTTCAGGTACCCTTCCACTATTGCTTAGGGTCATAGCTGGGCTCATCCTTGTGGATTCCTGGGAATTTTTCTAGAGCCAGGTTTCTTGCTAACCACATAATGGCTCCCTCAGTCAAGATATATCTTTTCATAGACCCATACCTATCACCATGCACAAAACTCAAGTCCAAATGGATCAAAGACCTCAACATAAAGCCAGCCAAGCTGAAACTTATAGAAGAGAAAGTAGGAAGTACACTTGAATACAATGGCACAGGAGACCACTGCCTAAATATCACCCCAGCAGCACAGACACAGAGAGAAATAATTAATATTTCTGAAACTGAAAAGCTTCTGTAAAGCAAAGGGCATGGTCAACAAGACAAAACAACAGCCTACAGAATGGGAAAAGATCTTCACTAACCCCACATCAGACAGAGGTATGATCTCCAAAATATACAAAGAACTCAAGAAATTGGTCATCAAAAGAACAAATAATACAATATAAAAATGGAGTACAGACCTAAGCAGAGAACTCTCAACAGAGGAATCTAAAATGGCTGAAAGACACTTAAGGAAAAAGCTCAATACCCTTAGTCATCAGAGAAATGCAAATCAAAACAACTCTGAGATTCCATCTTACACCTGAAGAATGGCCAAGATCAAAAACATTGATGACAACTTATGCTGGAGAGGTTGTAGGGTAAAGGGAACACTTCTGCATTGCTGGTGGGAATGCAAGCTGGTACAACCCCTTTGGATGTCAGTGTGGCAATTTCTCAGAAAATTAGGAAACAACCTTCCTCAAGACCCAGTAATACTACTTTTGGGTATATACCCAAAGGATGCTCAATCATGCCATAAGGACATGTGTTCAACTATGTTCATAGCAGCATTGTTTGTCATAGCCATAACCTGGAAACAACCTAAATGTTCTTCGACCAAAGAATGGATAAGGAAAATGTAGTACCTTTACACAATGAAATACTACACCACACACACACACACACACACACAAATAACGACATCTTGAGTTTGAGGCAAATGGATGGAGCTAGAAAACATCATTTTGAGTGAGGTAACCCAGACAGAAAAAAGACAGTTATCACATGTACTCACTCATAAGTGGTTTTTAAACATAAAGCAAAGAAAACCAGCCCACAAATCACAATCCCAGAGAACCTAGACAACAATTAGGATCCTAAGAGAGACACACACAGATCTAATCTACACTGATAGTAGAAAAAGACAAGATCTCGCAAGTAAATTGGGAGACTGGGGACCATAGGAGAGGGTTGAAGGGAAGCGGAAGGTGGGAGGAGAGCAGAAAAATATGTAGAATTCAATAAAAATCAACAAAACTAAAATCTTAGGGATAAGGGACCAAAAAATATGTCTTTTTCCTTGCTCTCATATCTGTTCTTCCTTCATTGTGTCTATCCCATTTTCTCAAGTTCTCTTACCCTACTCCCCTCCTTTTTTCCCTTCTCCCCTACCTTCTACCTCCTGTCCCTATGTACCCAATTTTGTTAGGAGATCTTGTCAGTTTCCAATTTCCAGGTGGAACTATATATGTTTTTCTTTGGGTTCTCCTTATTACTGAGTTTCTTCATGAACTATAGGCTCAATGCCCTTTGTTTATAGCTTGTATCCACTTATGAGTGAGTACATACAATATTCATTTTTTGAGGTCTGGGTTACCTCACTTAAGATAGTGTTCTATAATTCCAACAAAGAGTTGGTTCTTTGAGAAAATCAACAAGATTCACAAACCCATATCCAAACTAATCAAAAGACAGAAAGAGAACATCCAAATTAACAAAATCATAAATGAAAAGGGGGACACAACAACAGACACCGAGGAAATTCAGAGAATCATTAGGTTTTACTATAAATACCTTACTTCACAAAATTGGAAAATGTAAAAGAAATGGATAATTTTTAAGATAGATACCACATACCAAAATTAAATCAAGACCAGGTGAACAAATTAAATAGACCTATAAGTTTCAAGGAAATAGAAGCTGTCATCAAAACAACCAAAAAAATCTCAGGGCTGGATGGTTTTAGTGCAGAATTCTACCAGAACTTCCAAGAAAAGCTAATACCTATACTCCTCAAAGTGTCCCACATAATAGAAACAGAAGAGACATTGCCAAACTCTTTTTATGAGGCTACAGTTACCCTGATACCAAAACCAAACAAAGATTCAACCAAGAAAGAGAATTACAAACCAATCTCACTTATGAACATGGGATGCAAAAATTCTCAATAAAATACTGGCAGACTGAATCCAAGAACACATCAAAAAAGTTATCCTTCGTGATCAAGTAGGCTTCATCCTAGAGATGCAGGGCTTTTTCAACATATGAGAATCTATCAATGTAATCCACAATATAAATAAACTGAAAGAAAAAAAACATATGATCACTTCATTAGATGCTGAAAAAGCATTTGACAAAATTTAACACCCCTTCATGATAAAGGTCTTGGAGAGATTACGGATAAAAGGATCATATCTAACTATAATAAAAGCAATATATAGCAAGTCGACAGCTTACATCAAATTAAATGGAGAGAAACTCAAAGCGACTCCACTAAAATCTGGAACAAGACAAGACTGTCCACTCTCTCCATATCTCTCAACATAGTGCTTGAAGTTTTAGCAATAGCAATAAGACAACAAAAGGAGATCAGGGAGATTGAAATTGGAAAGGAAGAAGGCAAACTTTTGTTATTTGCAGAAATTTTATACAGGTTTTTTTTTAATCAAAATTGATGCTGCAATTATGCATGAATTGAAAAGTCAAGGGAAGAGTATGAAATTGTGAGTCTCCAGGCAGTGGTGGCACACGCCTTTAATTCCAGTACTAGGGAGGCAGAGGCAGGCAGATCTCTGTGAGTTCGAGGCCAGCATCTCTACAAGAGCTATTTCCAGGACAGGTACCAAAAACTACGAAGAAACCCTGTCTCAAAAAATCGAAAAAAATCAAAGAAAAAAGAAACTGTGAGTCATCGCATCCCAGCCCAACTGACTAAATGAATCGACAAAAATGTGTCTGAAACTCTGCTTTTCTGTTTCAAGAGAGCCAGTGTTGTGTCATTCGTAGGCTTTTGATTCTATCACTCTTTTCTGAGCATTTTCTTTCATTCACTTAGCATGTTTGTTAACATGCTGCCATGAACCTGTTTATTTATGGACTTTGGTGTCACATCTTGGTTTTATTATTTTTATCCTATTATATAAAATTTGAGATCAAGGATACCAGAATATGTAGGTGTCTTGTTCATTGTTTTCCTTGATTTGTGATCTAGGTTCATAAAACATGTTTAATGGCTATCCATCAGTTAAATTAGATAATAAGATGAGAGATAACTAATGCATTTTCAGACAAAAAGTTGACCCTTGTGGTATGAGTATGGGTCATCCGGGTAGGAGGAGCTGAGAGCAGGAGAGCTGGCCTGCCTCCTTGCTGCAGGCCGCACTGAGTGCAGTAGTTGAGGAAATGCTGGAGGAGTGATGAGGAGGGAAAGCTGGCAGGCTACCAGTCCAGCTACCACCCAGGCCAGAACCAGGGCAATGAGTTGGCCCATCCCAACACCCACGAATCTATGAACCGTTGGGACGTGTGAAAAGGAGGAACTTAAAGATACAAACTAGCAAAACCTCCATGACACAGGGCACTAGTAGGGTATCCAAGAGGAGCCCCTGTAAGAGCCCATTATCTCTGGTGTCGCAGAAACCAGTATCAATGATTCATGGCAATGAACACTTGCAAGAAAAGATGGAGGGACTAAAAAGGTAAACTATATGATTCAATGGGACACGATTCTTTTCCTTTTTTTTTGTTTGTTTTTGTTTTGTTTAGCTAGTTCTGTTTGGTTTTTGAGTTTTCTCTTAACGTTTTGTTTTACCGGGGAGGTTACAGGAAGAGAGGGCAATGGGAGGGGACAGAGAGGTTAGTGGGAACAGAATGCATGATGTGAAATCCAGAATCTATGAAAATTTATATATATATATATATATATATAAAAATATATATATATATAAATTTATATATGTGTGTGTGTGTGTGTGTGTGTAATTCCTTATTGTTAATTTCCAAAAATAAAAATATCTACAGGAAACATAAGCTAACAGAAGGAAGATACTCCCAGGAAACTTAACATTTGAGTTCCATTCATCAGCACTTGCCCCCCACACACACTCTCTCTTATCTCTTCTTTTAGCTTTCCTTTATTGCTCCTTTATGGGTTCCTTGGCCTCCCATCTCAATTATGTCTACTCATAGACTCTAAGCCCCTGTCTAAGAATAATTCCATTCACATTAATGATTCTAGTATGTTTACTCAAAAATGCTTGCTTTGGGTCTTGATGAAATTTGTTATTCAGCTCCAGTGAAAGCAGATAACCCAGTTTCCTTTCCTCATTCATGGTTTCAAATTATAGAGAGAAGTGTGATTGGTCAGAAGTCCAGAAACTGTCTTAACCTGGTGTAATTAACAAGGTAGGGTCATATCAAACCTACAGAAGCTATTTTCTTACCGTGATCTATGACTGGCTGGGTTTGAAATAACAGGCCTAGGATCTCTGTGAGTTCGAGACCAGCCTGGTCTACAAGAGCTAGTTCCAGGACAGGCTCCAAAGCCACAGAGAAACCCTGTCTCGAAAAACAAAACAAAACAAAAAAACAAAAAAAAAGAGAAAGAAATAACAGGCCTATTACATATTTCATAATAATATCTAAAATTTAAGTTTTATATTCAAATTATAAGAATGAACAAGTTTTTATGGGAGTAAGAGAATAAGGGAGATTCTTCTTGGCAATATACTTAAAGGGAATTCAGTGTCTACATCTCTTCTGGACCCTGAAGTAGAAGTCCTTTTGTAAACTAGCTCCTGAGCTAGAGTCCAGCTGTCTCCATTTATGGGGCATTCGGCCTAGAGAAGGTCTCTTGCCTCCTGCTGCTGAGGAAATTGCATATTGGATTTTTAAATAAACCATTGGCCAGAATATCTAAGAACCTTTCTTGCAGACCTTGACAGGTTTATTTTTTAATTAAAATTCCTAGCCTGGGGCAATCTGAAAATGCCTTCACATTTGCAATCAGTGTTTGTGTTTCATATTTGAAACGCATGTTAACTGCTGGAGCTTGGAGTGACCTGATCTTGGGACTTCATTCAGTATATTTCTGACCTCATTGAAGTTGGATGCTTTTGATGGTGTTACCTTTCATCTTTTTAAGGTGCCCAGTTACCCCAGTATACTAAAGTCAGATTGTTACTTTGTCTTTCCCACTGAATGAGTGAAATTAGCCAATTAACACATCTTATGAAAGTGAGAAAACACAAAGCATATAGAAAGTCCATAGATGAATAAGGCCTTCTTGGCAGCCAATTCAAATGACAGGACAATATGAGTACATATAGTACATGTGCTCTCACCACACAGCATTGGCCAAGGACACTAAAAATGTCAGCAGCAGCCCATCATCATGAGAATATGAATTAGGAGCTACATTTGTACTCTGAAACACAGGAATGGTTATAATAAGTCTATGAGTCCACACTAAAATAATAAACACACAGAGTAAAATTATGCTAGGATTTTTCACAGAAGTGTAGAAATTTCATACACATACTTCACAAACTACCAATCGGTAATATCTTGTGTGCTGAAACTAACAACGATTATCTTCCATTGTAAATGGATAAATAAAGTCTAATTCATATATTCACTTCATATATTTATCAATACTTTCCTGGTTTTACAAGGATTTAACACAGAATTATGCAAACTATTATCTGTTATTTATTTCACCAAGAGAAATTCAGATTTTATATTTAAGCTTAAGGCAGAATGATAAAAGCAAGATAAAACACTTTAGAAGTTTCTCCCCTATCACATGTATTTCAATCTTCATCACTGTACATGTGTAGTGAGAAGGCCGTTGAGCAGTCAGGAACCAACAAGTGACCTCCTTGCAACATACATGTTTGAGATTTAGACACCTAGTGGATAGAAAAGATTATTGGAATTATTGACTGTAAAAAAGATACTCACATTCTCTCATTTGGTTCCATATCCAGTTCTTCTTCTACTTTGCATTACCTATTATTTGAAACACTACAACTCAACACAAACCAGTGTAACCTGCTCAGTTTGAGAACTCAGGCTTAAATGTGGGCACAAAGAGATGAAATAAAAATGGTTCTGAGGTCAAGAGAGTCATGAAAAAGAGCAATGACTATGGAAAAAATTTTGAAAGAGTTATCAAAGAGTTACTTGGTAAATTGCTATGCCTGTCTAAAAGTTGCTGTTTTCACAAAATTTCTTTGCAACTTTCAAAGGACAGAAATTCTGATTCTTTATAAACTGCACTGGGAGTAAATATGACATTGAACAACTAATAAATTCATGATGACATAAATGCAAGATAAACTTAAAGAACATTCATGGTTTTATCATGGTTTAGTATCAAACTAGGCATTGCTGTATATAAACGTTGCAGACTTCTTGATAAGCATCAACCAATCAGTTGACTGATCAGAAACTGTAAAGATGTTTCTGAAAAGTTGGCTGTAAAGTAAAAGAGAAGCTAGTGTTTCTGAGAGGACATAAGTCCATCCCCCGGCAGTTCAACAGTGGAGGAATTTTTCTGATTTACAGGAAGACAGGCACTTTTGTTTCTAGTGGTGCACTTGCTCCAGTTCTCAGGCGAGCAGGTTCTACAGGGCTCCAGTTTCCATGGCTACTCTGCTGTGTCATTTTGCCTGATATACATTCCACCACTTCATCTTTCCCATGCTGCACTCATAGGGCTTTGTTCTTTGAAAGTTATGCTCAAAGAACAATGGTCCAAAATAAGCAGACAAAGTAATCATTTTTTGCAAAAGATATACTTTAATGCCCAGAACCTGCAAAAGAATAACGCGTACAACTTTTAAGTGAATAACAAAGTTGAACAAAGAGACCAGTTACAGGGTAAATATAGAAAAAGAAACTCTCTGTGAAATGTCTTATTCAAAACAGTAATAGAAGAATATAAAACAGCTATTAATAGCTTTAACAAAATATATGAAAAATGCTGACAAAGACCTATGGGACACTATGAAAGCAGTGCTAAGAGGAAAGTTGATAGCATTAAGCGCCCACTTAAAGAAAACGGAGAAAGCACACATTGGAGACTTAATAGCCCACCTGAAAGCTCTAGAAAAAAAAGAAGCAGACTCACCTAGGAGGAGTAGAAGACTGGAAATAATCAAACTGAGGGCTGAAATCAACAAAATAGAAACACAGAAAACAATCCAAAGAATCAATGAAACAAAAAGCTGGTTCTTGGAGAAAATCAATAAGATTGATAAACCCCTATCCAAACTAATCAAACAGCGGAGAGAGAATACGCAAATTAACAAGACCAGAAATGAAAAGGGAGACATAACCACAGACACAGAGGAAATTCAGAGAATCATTAGATCTTACTACAAAAACCTGTATGCCACAAAATTGGAAAATGTAAAAGAAATGGACACTTTTTTAGATAAGTACCATATACCAAAGTTAAACCAGGACCAGGTGAACAATCTAAATAGACCTGTTAGTCGCGAAGAATTAGAAGTTGTTATAAAAAACCTCCCTACCAAAAAAAGCCCAGGTCCAGACGGCTTCAATGCAGAATTCTACCAGAACTTCCAAGAAGACCTAATACCTATACTCCTTAAGGTATTTCACAATATAGAAACAGAGAAGTCATTGCCAAATTCCTTTTATGAAGCTGCAGTTACTCTGATACCAAAACCACACAAAGATACAACCAAGAAAGAGAACTACAGGTCAATCTCACTCATGAACATCGACGCAAAGATACTCAATAAAATACTGGCAAACCCAATCCAGGAACACATTAGAAAAATTATCCATTATGATCAACTAGGCTTCATCCCAGAGATGCAGGGCTGGTTCAACAAACGAAAATCTATCAATGTAATCCATCATATAAATAAACTGAAAGAAAAAAACCATATGATCATTTCATTAGATGCTGAAAAAGCATTTGACAAAATTCAACATCCCTTTATGATAAAGGTCTTAGAGAGATTAGGGATACAAGGGTCGTACCTAAGTATAATAAAAGCTATTTATAGCAAGCCAACAGCTAACATCAAATTAAATGGAGAGAAACTCAAAGCTATTCCACTAAAATCAGGAACACGACAAGGCTGTCCACTCTCTCCATACCTCTTTAATATAGTGCTTGAAATTCTAGCGATAGCAATTAGACAACATAAGGAGATCAAAGGGATTCAAATTGGAAAGTAAGCAGTTAAACTTTCATTATTTGCAGACGATATGATAGTGTACATAAGCAACCCCCAAAACTCCATCAAAGAACTCCTACAGCTGATAAACACCTTTAGTAGCGTGGCAGGATACAAGATCAATTCCAAAACATCAGTTGCCCTCCTATACACAAAGGATAAGGAAGCAGAGAGGGAAATCAGAGAAGAATCACCCTTCAAGATAGACACAAATAGCATAAAATATCTTGGGGTAACCCTAACCAAGGAAGTGAAGGATCTATTTGACAAGAACTTTAATTCTTTGAAGAAACAAATTGAGGAGGATACCAGAAAATGGAAGGATCTCCCTTGCTCTTGGATTGGGAGGATCAACATATTAAAAATGGCAATTCTACCAAGGGCAATTTATAGATTCAATGCAATCCCCATTAAAATCCCATCAAAATTCTTCACAGATCTTGAGAGGACAATAATCAACTTCATATGGAAAAACAAAAAACCCAGGATAGCCAAAACAATCTTATATAATAAAGGATCGTCTGGAGGCATTACCATCCCTGACTTCAAACTCTATTACAGAGCTTCAGTATTGAAAACAGCTTGGTATTGGCATAAAAACAGAGAAGTCGATCAATGGAATCGAGTAGAAGACCCTGATTTTAACACACAAACATATGAACACCTGATTTTTGATAAAGGAGCTAAAAGTATTCAATGGAAAAAAGAGAGCATCTTCAACAAATGGTGCTGGCAGAACTGGTTGTCAACCTCTAGAAGAATGAAAATAGATTCATATCTATCGCCATGCACAAAACTCAAGTACAAATAGATTAAAGACCTCAATGTCAGTCTGAACACACTGAACCTGATAGAAGAAAAAGTGGGAAGTACTCTACAACATATGGGTACAGGAGATCACTTCCTACATTTATCCCCAGCAGCACAGACATTAAGGACAACATTGAATAAATGGGACCTCCTGAAAATGAGTAGCTTCTGTAAAGCAAAGCACACTGTCACTAAGACAAAAAGGCAACCCACTGACTGGGAGAAGATCTTCACCAACCCTGCAACAGACAAAGGTCTGATCTCCAAAACATATAAAGAACTCAAGAAACTAGACTTTAAAATGCTAATTAACCCAATTAAAAAATGGGGCAATGAACTGAACAGAGAATTCTCAACAAAAGAAATTCAAATGGCCAAAAGACACTTAAGGTCATGCTCAACCTCCTTAGCAATAAGGGAAATCCAAATTAAAACAACTTTGAGATACCATCTTACACCTGTCAGAATGGCTAAAATCAAAAACACCAATGATAGCCTTTGCTGGAGAGGGTGTGGAGAAAGGGGCACACTCATCCATTGCTGGTGGGAATGCAAACTTGTGCAACCACTTTGGAAATCAGTGTGGCGATTTCTCAGGAAATTTGGGATCAACCTACCCCAAGATCCAGTAATACCACTCTTGGGAATATACCCAAGAGATGCCCTATCATATAACAAAAGTATCTGTTCAACTATGTTCATAGCAGCATTGTTTGTAATAGCCAGAACCTGGAAACAACCTAGATGCCCTTCAATGGAGGAATGGATGAAGAAAGTGTGGAATATATACATATTAGAGTACTACTCAGCGGTAAAAAACAATGACTTCTCGAATTTTGCGTGCAAATGGATAGAAATAGAAAACGCTACCTTGAGTGAGGTATCCCAGACCCAAAAAGAGGAACATGGGATGTACTCTCTCATAATCGGTTTCTAGCCATAAATAAAGGACATTGAGCATATAATTTGTGATCCTAGAGAAGTTAAATAAGAAAGTGAACCCAAAGAAAATCGTATAGTCATCCGCCTGGATAGGGGAAGTAGACAAGATTGCCGGGAAAAAACTGGGAACTTGCGGGTGAGGTGGCTTGGAGCTAAGGGGAAATGGGATGAGAAACGTGAGAAGGGGAGGATGGGAGGAGCTTGAGGGATTGGGATGCTTGGAATATAGGAAAGGTGGATATGGGAGCAGCGAAGTATATATCCTAACTAAGGGAGCCATCTTAAGGTTGGCAAGAGACTTGACTCTAGAGGGGCTTGCAGGTGTCCAGGGAGATGTCCCCAGCTGGTACCTTGGGTAACTGAGGAGAGGGAACCTGAAATGACCCTATCCTATACTGATGAATATCTTACGTATCACCTTAGAAACTTCATCTGGCGATGGATCGAGATAGAGACAGAGACTCAATTTGGAGCCACGGTCTGAGCTCTTAAGGTCCAAATGAGGAGAAGAAGGAGGGAGAACATGAGCAAGGAAACCAGGACCACGAGGGGTGCACCCACCCACTGTGACAGTGGAACTGATTTATTGGGAGCCCACCAAGGCCAGCTGGTCTGGGACTGAATAAGCATGGGTTGAAACCGGACTCTCTGAAAATGGCGGACAATGAAGGCTGATGAGAAGCCAAGGACAATGGCACTAGGTTTTGATCCTAATACATGAACTGGCTTTGTGGGAGCTTAGCCTGTTTGGAGGATCACCTTCCTGGACCTAGATAGAAGTGGGAGGACCTTGGTCTTCCCACAGGGCAGGGAATTTGTACTGCTCTTCAGTATCGAGAGGGAGGGGGAATGGAGTGGGGGGAGGAGAAGAGGAGTGGGGATAGGGAAAGGGGAGTAGGGGGAGGGGGCAATATTTGGAAGGAGGGGGAGGGAAATGGGGAACGGGGACAGGTGGAAATTTTAATTAAAAAAGAATAAAAATAATAAAAAAATAGAAATATAAAAAGAGTTATCTTGAAGAAAATGCATTAATGTACAGAGACCAGCCTCCCCTAAACTAGATTGAAGGCTTATCATATTTTCCAATCAAACAAGAGAGAATTGTTAGAACCTTAACATGATAACTCAAAAATCCATCCAAAATAATAGTAAAAGTACTGTCATTTTTTAAAAGTAAGAATGGTTCAAAATGGTTGCTCTCATATTCCATGGTAAAGACAATGAATATTTTCTGTTTCTGTGAAAGCACATCAATAGACAAATGTAGATCTTATTTCTCCTTGGAAACTTAATAATCACTTCAATAGGATCTCAATTATGAGGATAAAATATCATTTTCAACACATGCTCTTGGATTCTTTGTCAAATCTTTATAAGTTTTGGTGGGTGAGAAAGTCAGGCTCACTAAAGAATTAAATGTAAATTTCAAAAGCAAAAGAACATGATCAATTTCAAAACAACTCATCAAGTGGAGGTATAAAGGGGAAGTAGCTTTTTTTGAGTTTAGACGATGAAACCACACATACCAAGAAAATGTAGATATTATTGTAAAGAAGTAAAAAGCACATTTACTTCGACATCAAATAAAACATTGAAACACTAAGAGAGACTGCAAATTTTTCTAGTTAATGTATGAAACAGTATAACGACAATGCTTAAAACAGAAAAGATATTCGAGTGAAACATTTGGTTTCTAATTTATAGCTAGCTGTAAAATGTCATGAGGAGGCAATTTAGAAAAGAGAAAATATAAATGCTAAATAAACATATGTTTTAGAGGAGCAACCCCACTAGCAATTAAACAAATGCAAATTAAAGCAAAGAGCTATTATCCTTACCTCTCAAATTAGCCAAACGGGAGGGGAAAAAATTCTACTCTAAAGAGAGATCTGTGAGATCAGCATTCTATTCTGCTGCTGGATATAAATTTCTACATCTTTTGAATAAGAAGTTCAACAATCCTATCTAGAGACAAAAACTTTAAAATATTTAAAAACCAGTATTCATATTTGTACGATGTGAAGAAAATAAATTGTGATAGAGATGAAAACATACAAAACATTGCAGAAATCTGTGGCTTTTAAATGCATGTGTATTATTAACAGAATATTTGTCTAAATTTTTAAGAGTGTGTGTGTGTAGTGTAGGCATTCCCATGTGAGTGCTGGTTCCCACAAATGCCAGAGGTTTTCAATCATTCTGGGCCTATAGTTACAGGAGGTTGTGATTTGACCAACACATGTACTGAGATCAGAAGTCAGGTCCTTTGCAATAGCAACATTCATTCTTGACTGCTTAGGCCTTGATCCCATCCCCTTAACAGCATATTTAGAAAAATATTATAGGAAATGAAAAGATTTCAGGCCTGGCAAGACGATTCAGCAGTTAAAACATTGGATGCTTTTGCACTGACTCAAAATCACTAGCACAAACATGGCAGGATACAACCATCTGCAAGTCCAGATCTGGGAATCTCATGTTTTCTTCTGCCTTTACAGTTACCTCAATATGTATGGTACTCATACTCATATTCTCATACATATATGTATTGTGTATTTATGTATATACATATAAGTTAAAATAAAATAAATGAATTTTAAAAGATTTATTAAAATAATAGTATCTACACAGGATGGGAACTGATGACATTATTATAAATGAGACTTAGGAAGAAAGGTTTAAATATTTAATGTCTTTATTGAGTCCCAATTTTTGTAACATGAAATTCATGTATTATAACATAAAATTTAGTAAATTCAGATAACTCTCTGAAGTTCTTTAACTACCAACACAATGAAGCTTATTGCCCCTTGCAGTTAGTCCCATTTTTACTTCGAACCTAGAGGACCATTAACCTCTTTCTTTTCTGTATTAATATGCCTCTTATGAACATTTTCCATGAATTAAAGTATGTGAGATGCAATCATCAGAGATTTTTAATCTAACATTCTTTCCATCAATATTTTATCTCAAAAATTCACAACAACCACCTGATGGAGGAAGGTCATTGGTTAATTAATAAAAAAAAAACTGCTTGGCCTCATGGGTTAGAACATAGGTGGGTGGAGTAAACAGAACAGAATGCTGGGAGGAAGAGGAAGTGAGCTCAGATGCGAGGCCGCTCTCCTCTCCAGAGCAGACACAATGAAGCAAGCAGCCAGGTCAGACATGCTGAATCTTTCCCGGTAAGACTGGTGTTACATAGATTATTAGAGATGGGTTGAACGGGATATGAAAATTAGCCAGTAAGGGCTAGAGCTAATGGGCCAAGCAGTGTTTAAAAGAATACAGTTTGTGTGTCGTTATTTTGGGGCATGAGCTAGCCATGCGACCGGGAGCTGGGGCGGCAGGAACACAGCCAGCAGCTCCCCACTACAACCACCCATTTACATGACCATCTCTGCTACATTAACTCAGGAATCTGCTCAAAAATTGAAGCATTATTGGTGATTTCTTGAAGATTATTTTCTTGCTCATGTATTTTTAATATTTGTAAAAACAATGCATATATGCACACATACATAAGGAGTGAGAGAAAGACTTTGACGAACAGAGGAAGAGTTAGAAAAATGGGAAAAAATCATTGCACTAAAATGAAATAAGTGCTTTGATCAAGATTTTAAGAAGTGGGGGGTCTATTAGTCACTGTTCTCTTGCTGTGAATGGACACCTTAGCAAAGCAACTCTTATGAGGAGAAAGGTTTTAACTTGGGGATTGCTTACAGTTCCAAAAAGTTAGTTCATTATTATCTTGGAGGAGAGCATGGCAGCACATGAACAGGCATGAGACATCATCCTGCTAAAGTAGCTAAGTAGCTGAGAGCTTTAATCTGCAGGAGAGAGAGAGAGAGAGAGAGAGAGAGAGAGAGAGAGAGAGAGAGAGAGAGAGAGAGAGAGAGAGAGAGAGAGAGAGAGGAGAGAGAGAGAAACTGGGTGAACCTTTTGAAACTTCTAAGCCCCTAAGCCCACCCACAGTGACATACCTCCTTCAACAAGGCCATCCCTCCCAATCCTTCCTAAATAGTCTCATTACCTGGAGATCAAGTATTTAAACATATGAACCTAAAGAAACCATTCTCATTCAAATCACCAAAGAGGATAAAAGACCTCTTTTGACATAAAAGTTGAAAAGAAGAGAATTGAAAGTCATCTCTAATCTCTACATGTGTACCACAACTTGCACACACATTCATATAAAATACACACACACACACACTAAATAATGTGATAATAATAGTAAGGGTGGTAATTTTCTTAAAAAGTCAATTATCAGACTAAGAGAAAATAACATTAAACTTCCGATTGCACATTGTTTTCACACTCTTCCAGCTACAAACCCACATAATTGTACAACTATGATATTCTGGGCAGTTTTCTAATCTTATGATTATCCATTTCTGCTGTGATTCCCAACCATTGCAGTACAGATAGAACTTGCAGGGTTCAAGTAAACACTGTGAGACTGGTTCTTAGCAGGACCCTTACCATTAGAGTGACAATGCAGGCATGACCTCAAGACATTTTGCTTCTGCCATTATGAAGTCTTCTCATTTATGACAAACAATTTGACATGGGAGTTAATTGTGTACCCCCAGCATCCTGACTAGACACTAATGTAATTCACTAGGAGCCAGATGATAAGCCTCTCCGTCATGTGAAGCACTGTGGTGGATTCATACAGGACACAGAAATGGACAGATAACACACTGCTGTTTCAGTACATTTATAATCTCAGCTATTGGTTCTCAAACTTGAATGCCCATGTCATCCCCAGGGGACCTTTTAAAGCACTGAGATTCATAGTACACCTAGTGAGATACTAATTTAATTGATCTAGGGTATGGTTTGAGCATCATGAGTTTTAAAGCTCTCTTGGTGATTCTAATGGGCAGTCATGTTTGGAAACTACTATCTAAAAAGGGCAAAAGATGAAATGTTTAATCATAAAAAAGCCCTGATGATATCATTTTACTGGGTCATATCCTTAATAGCTTCCCCATTGTCTGTATGAGTAAATTCAAGATATTATTTGGCATTCAAGGCTTTATAAAATCTAATCCTTATTGAACTTTATTCACTAAAATTGTCCAATAGAAGGCCTAGTGCTAGAGTTCCTCTAACTCCATTCTGGTAACAAAGTGTGTGTGTGTGTGTGTGATATATATATATATATATATATATTTAACTAGTTCTATTTCCTTGTCATTTTCTACCTGAAATACATTCTGAAAGAAACTGAGACCCACCCTTATAACTCTCAATAAGAAAAATGTTGAGATTAATCTACTGGCAATGTCTACCATGGTTAGGACATTTCAGGAAAAGAGTAGTTTGTGTATTAAGTATCTGACAAGCTGGCATTAATCCTCAGCTCCTTCTATTTGCTCATTCATCAGAAAGTCCTGTAAAGCACAACATGGGAATTTCTCCTCAGTGAAGTCCTCTTGTCTTTTTTATTCTTCATATCTTAAATTTCAGTCCTTCTTCCAAATCTCCATGTGTACTCTACTACCACTTCCTCGGCCATGAAATCAGTATTTGCTTTTGTGTACATGTCGGATTGTTTAAAACTATAATATTTAAATTTCATTCCCATTAGATTCAGCTGGAAGTTTTATCAAGTCACACTTCTAAGTCAGTAATTCTGAAGCCTAGAGAATTGCATATCTACTAATTACCCAGAAAACGTTAACACATTTCAATAGCCATAGTGATTTTATAGTACCCTAGAAGTCTTGTATTCTTTATGGATTCTTTTGAGCAATAGCCCAAACATAGTAAGTGCTTATTTTTTTTTATAGAATTAAAGCCTAGCAATTAGAGACAAATATGATAAGTGAGAAATAATATGTTCAGACACAGGATGGAAGAAGTCATGCTGGTTTGGAATGATAAAAATATATCTTAGATGACAGATTATATTTCAAACAGAAGAGATATAAAGATGATTCCTGGCTCAGAGTCTAGAGCCGGGATCACAGAGAAGAGGAGAAGAGTTTTAGAAAGATGTGGGCTGGCAACCTGAAGGCACATAGCTATTTCATTTATCTGTCTCAGGCAAGCAGGTCCTGAATGTTTTGTGGATTTACAGGGAAAAGAGCTTGAAAATGTAATGCAGGCTGAATGGAATGAAATAAATACAAAGAGGAGCAGGAACAATGGAAGGAGAGTTCACAAGGGTTTTTGTGGGTATCTTTGGAAATGTCTCCATCTTGGCTTTATTGAAGGGCACCTGAAGACTTATGGAGGAAGTAGGAGAACTGCTATAAGATGAATGAGATGGCTGTCTTTGTTAATTTGCCCACCTCTCACCATCCAACTGGGTTTTCAAAGCCATTTCAGCAATTGTTTGGAGCTGTCAAATGTCTCTGGTAGATCGATAGGTTACTGTGGAATTTGCCCAGACTCTTAGCCAATCAAAATGTAAATTCCAGGTAAATCTAATACACAAGCCAACTTGTCTTCCTCAAGCCATTTTGAAAGTCATGAAAAGTAATTTTACTTTTCCTCATGACTTTCCTATTAGAAATACAGTTCACCCAGGGTTAAGTACTTATTTGGTGTCAAAACTCATTGAAGGACTGATAGAGGTGACAAGGTTGAGGTGTGTTATGAGTTTCTGGTGTTATCATCCCTGTGCAACAGAGGGAGCTAAAAAGATGGCTTTTTTGGGTACCATTTTACAAGAAAAGTTAACACTGAGTATAGAATCATATGCTGCCTGTGAATACATGTTACATTTGCAAGCTGGATATGTGATTAAAAAGTCACAATCTCCCCATTCAAGTCCTTCATGAGCTGTCAATTTTTCTAGAGCACACACTGCATGTCTTGAGATTCTCTGTGTGCACACATGATTTTGTGTGTGCATGTTGCAGCTTATCTTTTCCAGCAATAAACATAAATCTTAACAATAAAAGGAAAGATGTACAACCTAGCCAGACAGCTCCAGGCATCAGAGAAAAACACAGTTTGGAAACATGCCCTAATTTTTCATAGTAAAAAAAAATCCATGAGGGAAAAATGCATGTAGAAAGAAGTAAAAAAATCTTTGAACTCAGGAATGTCTAAGTTGGGCTTCTTTGTTGAACCATTTATCCCATGGTCATTATACTGCAAGTGCC
Source organism: Chionomys nivalis (assembly GCF_950005125.1). Taxonomy (NCBI): domain Eukaryota; kingdom Metazoa; phylum Chordata; class Mammalia; order Rodentia; family Cricetidae; genus Chionomys; species Chionomys nivalis. Next base: position 75,405,945 of record NC_080096.1, on the reverse strand, counting down.
TTACTCCTACCTCATATTACTTAAGAAAAGACTTTGGCATCCATGAAGCCATTTAGTCCATTTAAATATATATTGGTGATGACAGACCGACCCAGGCAGTGAAATATTTGCCAGAAGCAGGTAGTAAAGGTAAAAGGACATTTACATCCAGGTAACTACTCACCATTGTGCTGCCAGATACTCTTTCTAATTGCTTTCTTGTACACTATTATTTCGATGTAGTTTTTTTTAAACTGGGACTCCTCTATTAGGTATTCCAAAGTAACTTTTTCAAAACTCATAATTAAAAAAATTACATGTACTTGGCAGCTGAAAAAAAATTGACTTATTTTGCAGCAACACTTCCTGAACTCTGGCCCTTATTTCTTTTTCCACCATCTGTTCCTCTATGTTCCTGCAGTCTTGCAGATGACATAATAGATAAATTTCAGTTAAGAATGGGTTCCCTAAAGTCACTTTTTCTCTGAACTTTAATCTCTATGAATATCAGCAGTAATTGCCATTTACAGAACACACACATGCACGAGCATACACAAACACACACACACACACACACACACATGAGAGAGAGACAGAGTCTTCAGTATTTAGAAAACAGTTTGATATTATATCCCCTAAACAAAGCATTAAGGCCTATGACCTCTCAGCCATGGCTTCTTGTCCAGGTTCACAATATCAGACATGAAATTCCTCTTGTTAAACAGGTCTTAAATTCAATTAGAAAACTCTTGGATACCCTATAATATTCATACCACTACTATAACAGAAGACAAATCTTACAAAGCCTGTCTTTATTGCAGGTTACAAGTTTCATAGCTGGAGGAGACTATTGATTGACATATAACTGGTCACAACTTATGAGTGTTAAGATATTGATATCACTAAAGAGCTAGTCTTCTGCCAACAGGTTCCCTAATCTTCTAAGCTTCTAATAAACTCAGCCAGTTAGTAGCAGGATCTCTCCCTTCTATGCTCTGAATTTCTTGAGACTATACTAGTACCACAGCTAAGACTGTAAAGCTGTTACAATATCTATTGCTTTATTAGAGTATTAGCTACCATTTATATCCCTGTGCCATGACACTTGAGATGACAACAGTTTCCTTTTGTCAATATCTACAGCACACATTATTCTCTATTGTCTTTTTACCTACCTCTTCATTTCTAGCTATTTAGCAAACAAAATTTAACTTCTCTGTAATGTGTAGCATTTGGTGCTTTCCAAAACCCTCATTCATTGAGGAATGAAATAAAAAATTTTCTACATACAAGTATCATCCTGACACCAGAGGGGGCTGACAGTGAAATGACATTCATAGTGACAGAAAAACAAAGTTAGAATTCACTAAGTTTTCATTTTTCCCTGTCTAAAATAGAAGACCAGGGTTACACTCACAGCCCTAGGTAACAATATGCTGACTTCACTTAATGAAAGGGGCCTCGCTTGGAAAGCAGGAGAAAGCATTTCTTCTGATACAAAGTGGCTCAATTAGCAAGGAGGGAATGGATTATTTCTTTTAGGTCTGTGGGATGAAAGACTCAGGAACAATCGTGTAGCTTCACTCCCATTCAACTTTGCATTCGTCTATGTGATGCAAAATCAGCACCAGCAGCCTTATTGTGCACTTAGGTTTTCCTATCTCTCCAGGATCACTCTTAGTTGTATCCTCTTTATCACCTGCTTTTCTAAAAGAAGAATCTCATGGAATGCTTCTGTCCTTACTAGTAAGACCTTCCAAACTTTTGTGTCTAGCTCGCAGGAGTAGTCATTCCTTCCCTTGATAGTTAGATAGTCCTAACCAATATAAATAGCACTTTACTCTCACACATTCTGGTTATTTTGATAATATACAATATTACTTCTAATTCTTTTAAATATTCATTTTTTTTATCTTCTAGCTTTGCCAAATAGAATATGCTTTCAAAATATCTCAGGTCTCTACAATTGTACCAAGAAGGCATAGTTGTTATATAAACTTTTAATGTAATCATGTTAGATAACATTTATTCAGAATTTATTATGGGCTAATTCTTGCTTCAAGTGTCTTATGCTCATGCAGTACTTTCCTTCTTTACAGCAATGAAATTATCATGGTATAATTATAAACCCTATTTTAAAGGTGAGAAAGAAGATGCCATCCATAACTATGTGTATGATCAGCTCAAGATATAGAGAATACATTTGCTAAATAGAGAAGGATGGTTCTGAATACTGGTAGTTAGATATGGCTTATATCTCAGTTACTATATTCCTCTTTGTCACCCACAAGTGATGCCGACAATCACAAGGAAGTGGCTGGCCTTTGCAGGAATGTTTTTTCTGATTGTTACTCACCCTGTTCTAATTGCATAAATCAAATGTGACTTATATCATAATTTTTGGTTTGAATCCTTAAGAAATTATTCCCTTTCTGATCATACTATTTCACATGATTTGGCTTTTTTTTCAATAAATAGGAATTATTTCTCACCTAACTGCTAATTCTTTAATGCAGGAACACTCACAGTGCATATTATAAACCATATTTTAGATACCTAAGTAGCATCTGATATAAAAATATATATGTCCTAAGTCATATACCTTGATGGGAATTTACATCATTTTGTCAAAAAAATTACTGTAAGAATTGTATGGTATCCAGAGTTTAGGTGGTGAGAATGGCTCCCACCTGGTAGTCCTAGAGCTGGAGATGAACTACCACTGCCATATTTAAAGTCTTAGGCAGAGCCAGCATCCAGAGCAGCTGTAACCAAGCTGCTTACCATTTTAAAAGCTTTCAAGATAGAGAATTATAGATACACAATAAAGCAAATTCAGGTGGAAAAGTCCTCTATGTGGGTCACAGTGTTGGATGAATGTACTCAGGCTTGGGAGAGAAAATAAAAAGAGTATAGAGTTATAAAAGGAGATAAATGGTTTACAAAAAATTAGAAAAAAGTCTTTAAAGAGACAGAGTACAGACAGATTAAAAGGAGTAAAGGGAGTAAAGAAAAAAGCCGTGTAAACAAGGAAAATTCACAGAGTCTGGATTGTGTATATTATTGTGTTTTCTTTGACTTTTTTGACTGCAAAGGAGCTAAGTATAGAAAGACATTTCATTGAATGGGTTGCTAAGCTAAACCAACATATGTATCTTAAAGGTATCTTGATTTAAAAATATGGATCTAAGGATATGTTGCTTTGGAAAAGAGGTTCTTCTTTTGTTTCCACAGAAGATGAGAACCTGTGGAGTCCTCTCAGACTAGTGTGGTTTAATGGACCAAGACCCCCCCCTGAAATGTTGCTTTGAACACCCCTCAAAAAATTACTTTGCCTAACAAAGAGTAGGAAGGAGTTTGGATAGAACTATGCCCATATTCCAAATATTATTTGTAAATATTTGTTTCCATTTAAAGGGGGATATGAATTGGAGATTTGCATTGGATCTTGGTTTATTGATACAAATTTAAGACCAATTTTATATGTGTATTTCTGCTCTTGATTAAGGTATTGTAATTGTGCAGTAATGTATAATTAAGAAATACAGATTATAGATAATCATCTATAATAGTCAAGCTTATAGTCATGTTAGATATTTTAAATGTACAGAGATATATTTCAGGTGAATAAGCATTCTTCAAACCTTTCAAAGACTACAGAATACAGCATTTAAAATGTTAAAGAACTTAGAATTTTCATGACAGTGAGACACATCTGCTCCTGGTATGGCCAATTACTTCAAGAGGAAGATGGGTATCGAAGAGGCTCCTTATAGAGTTGGTTAGCCATCTGTCCAAGAAACTGTTCTTGCCTGGACTGATGCATAAAATGGACATTCAGGACCCACAGAGCAATGACTGCTGAACTTGCCTAAAGGTGAGATGACCCTTTGGAGTTTCTGTTTCATAAAAGTGTCTGCTAGACATTCTGTAGGACACGCACACAAAATGTGACTGATAAATGGCCAATATAGGTAAAACTGTCTTTAAAATTTTCTGCTTTGTGGAAAAGTCTGTTGGATACTATAGGAGTGTATGATAAATATGGATGCCCCAATGGTACAGAAGAACTTTGGGTGACTGTACAAGCAGTAAGATGTCTCTGTCAATTCTAGAGTTTGAGAAGTTGCTTACATGATGTACTTCATGTTTACTTAGGAAATATTATATCCTTCTGAAGTCTTTGATAGAGTTGAAGAATAGATATAGTTTTCCTTAGTTATGATAAAAGTTAAAGTAAATATAAATAATATAACTGTATTTCTTGTTTGATACCTGTTTTGTTATATGTAATTTTACTCTGCTAAAGTTAAAGCCTTCCTTTTTCTTTAAATAAAAAAGGGAAAATGGTGTGGGAGGTCCTTCTGTCTATGTGTTGTTTTTATTGGTCAATGAATAAAGAACTGCTTTGAATTTATGGCAAGGGCAGAATAGAATGAACCTGGAAAAGCTAGATTGAATGTTGGGAAAAGAAGGGCAGAGTTAGAGTGATGAGCCACCCCTGGAGACCTGCTGAAACTTTTCTGGTAGGACATGACCTCATGGTGATATATTAAGAAATATATATATATATTTCTTATATATTAATAGAATGGGTTAAATTAAGATGTAAGAGTTGGGCCAATAAGAAGTTAGAGCTAATGGGCCAAGCAGTGTTTTAATTAATCCAGTTTCTGTGTGATTATTTCAGGTCTAAGCCAGCCAGGTGGCTGGGAACCAACAAGCAGCTCATTCCTGCAACATAAGAATGTCAAACACTTTGACTTTTTGGTATCTATAATATACGGGGCCACAGTTTTCATAATTATCTTAGAGTGTCTGTGACTGAATCTGATTCCAGAATTAATACTAAAATTGGGAGGTTGCATAAAATGCATCAAAGAAGAAGGTATTATGGAACCATTAGAAAAGAAACTGCACAGTGAGTAATTAAAAGGAATTTTTTAAAAAGATATAAGGTACTGTGGGTAATTAAAAGAAAAATTTTAAAAATGATATAAGGTGCTTCTAGGAACTCAGAAGGTCAATTAACTCATATAGAGATCCCTGCTCAGTGTAGCACATTTCCATCCCTTAATCAGCCCTTTTCCTCAAGGCCCTAGAATAAGAACCCAACCATACCTCATAGGATTTGCTTAATTTAGTCCCGCTGTTCAGGTGAGGTCAATCCAAATAGTCATTTATTTCACAGAGTTTTCAAAGAGAAAATACAATGTATATAAAGAACATAGAGTCTATCAAGCAATTGCTGATTCTAAGGAGGTAACAACTCAGAGACAGTAGGAATTAGAAATGAAGCTATTGAACAGAAAAGAAAAAAAGGGGGCTGATGAGGGTCAGTCTTTGTTATAGAAAGCTCAGCAGTTTATCAAGACAGCGAAAAGCAAGTAATAAGAACCTACGAGACACCGTCTGGAGCCCTGAAGCTTGAAGTGGTACTGAAAATAATGTGGATGCAATAAAATGAACATTTGCTCTATGATGTTTATGTTTCCTGGGTTTAAAAACAATAAGAATAATACTAATAACAATGATGAGCAGATCACATTATTGAAATGCTTTCCAGGAAAACAGTTCTGATTGTGAGCGTTCAGTGACTCAATCCTAGGAATGAAAATTCTCCATCACTGAAAATATATGCTTATTTGTTACCAGGAGGGTATAATCACTGTGTTTCTGCAGATCAGCTTACATGCTCCATTTTCTACAGTCCAGTTTAAATTCTTATCTATTGCAGCTGTCATTACTCTTCTCCATTGCTTTCTTATCTCTCAGTATAAGCATCTTTGTCCTCAAATATCTCAATTAATTATTTGAAATATTCTCTAAATATATATTGTTATGTACTCTTTTCAAGAAGATCATGGACTGAAGATCACAGATTCAAAAAGAGGTGGGAGTTCTCTTGCACATTCCCTATTCAGTAGGAGAAGAATAACAGTGGACATAGATATGACCTATAATGCATGTAGTTTAAGTGTAATTAGGATGAAATTTGCCTTAAGGTTTTGAAGAATGTTGACAGATGTGTAGATGTATGGGCAGCACGAAGTCTGGCCAAATTAATCTGGAAAACATTGTATCAAACAAACTTCAGTCTGCTGCCTACAGCACTTTTCCATCTTTGTGTATATAGTGTCCAAGAATGGGCTTTCCTGGGCAGAATTTACCAACTGAGCTTGCCACAAAAGGCTTTATAAAGAAGAAACTTCGTCCAATTATTTCTTTGTGCTTTCCTGGATTAGAATCTATTTTCAATTTTAAAAAAATATAAAGCAAAAAAGTAAAGAAAAAAACACTATATTTATGTTGTGGTCAACATGTAGTTTTAAACTTAATAATGTTTCTTTTTTAAAAAATTGAGTAACTTATGCTTGTAAAATATGTTGGGATTAAAACAGTCTGATGTATTTTTCTTGTAATGGCTATAAGGTGTCTCACTTATCTCTCATGATTACATTTTGTTTGAAGTTCATTTAGTCAGATATTGGAAAAATACACTGATTGTTTCTTAGTTCCATTTGTTTGGAATATGTTTATCCATTTTTTCCCATAAAATTGTATATGTTGTTGGTTTTAAAGTTACGAAAATTATGGATTTTGTTTCCTGATTCAATCTGTTGTTCTTGGCCTCTTCACTGAGGAATTGAGAGAATTAATGATGAGTTATTCTGGAATAAATTGTATTAATTTTTATAAAAATAAACAATAAATTTAGTACTCTACTAAACAATTTTAAAATTTATTAAGTAAAATGTAGATGATGAAGAAACCCTCACGAGGCTTTGTATAAGCCTCTGTATTGATATTAAAAGCAGGAAAGAACCATAAATAATTTCAAAAAGTTATTTTGAAAGTTAAATAAATAAGCATATTTAAAGGATATGATACACCAATATATGTTTACTGTTATTCTTTAATAGGTAAAAATATAAGTTCCCTTGAATAAGATTTAGAGATTTAGAATCAGTGCTTGAGGATGATGCCAAGAACGATGGAACATGTCTTGCATAATCCTTTACTTTTCAATCTATAAAATGGGTCTGAAGACAACTACACTTAGTGAGTTGTCTGGGTAAAGGGAATAGTGCAGGTGAGGGACTTAAAACTGTTTTCAGTCTCCATCCAGTAAGTGAAGTTGAGAGTTCCTTTAGATACAAGTGCTAATAAGAGTCGATATGTGTAAAATCTGATCTTGTTAAACTTAAAGGGTAGGTACGTTTTTCAGTACAATGTAACAGGTAAGAAAAAGATGATCAAAGAAGTGAAACAATTCACTGGAAGTGCATAGATAAAAAGCAAGGGAGCTATGAATCAAATCCCATGGGTTTATATAAAAACCATTGCTCTCAGAGACTTTCCTTGGGTCTCAACTTCATCAACCTACACTCACTCCTAAATTGGAAGAATGACACTGGCTAGGTCCCATATTTCACTCACAGTGTGCTGCTGTTGCTAGGTTAAAGTTAAAATGTTTTTATTAGGTTTTAGTGGTCTTCATTGTCATATTTACAGCTTTCAGAATCACTTAGAAGACACAAACTTCTGGGTATTATGAGGACATTTTCAGAGAGCATTAACTTAGGAGGGAAGACCTTACTGGACTTTGTTTGGCACCATACCATAACCTGGTGTCCTGGATTCAATAAAATAAAAACTTGGAAGGATGAATAAGGTGTCGTCTTTTCTTTGCTCTGCTTCTTGTATTTCCCCGAAATGGGCAGGATGCCTGATACCATATCTTCCTCTTTTAAGTTCCTCTCCTTAAGTAAGGTAATTGGCCACAACAATAAGAAAAGTAACTGATACAGTGGTCATTGTTCCTCAAGAATATATATAAAGTGGGGTGAAATCTTTCCACAGGGCAGGGAACTCTGACTGCTCCTCGGACTGGAGAGGGAGGAGAAGAGGAGTGGGGGGAGGGGGAGAGGGGCGGGAGGATGGGGAGGGAAATGGGAGGCGGGGAGGAGGTGGAAATTTTTTTTTTCCTCAATAAAAATAAATAAATAAATAAATAAAATCAGTTGATGGAAAGGAAGACTGGTCCCACCCCAAAGATCATGCATAAATAATAGAGCATTGATGAAAAAATCTGTGGTGTGCACATGACCTATAAAGTGTCAAAGCCTTTTGATGATGATACAATTGCATTACTAGTCTCCCTCCTAACTTTGGACTTATTTCCAGAGTGTGTTATTCTTTAATAAACTCTGTTTGTGCTACTATCCAGCTGCCCCTTTTTCTTTGTTCTTTTGAACAACAACATAGAACATAGAAATCCAAAGAGAAGCCTACTAAGCCCTTATATCTATCAGTAGTGTTTGTCATTAAGACTTCTCACTTGTTCAAGAACTTCAATTATTCTCCCATCCATAGAGGGATACAGCCTGAGACTAGTATAGCTCCTCATCATTATTGCAGTCCCAGACAGTTAGAATAAAAATCCAATGTGCTCCTGTGGTTCTCTATCTGAAAGGTGCAAGGACACACTGAAGATAATGAACCCTTGGACACAGTTTTTTTTAGGACACAGTTCCTAATAGGAGAGAACTGAGGATCTGAGCATTCAAAGAATCAATTCAACTCATTTATCCTCTTGATTATCACTGAGTAAGGAAGTTGCTAAGCAAATTCTTGAACTCTAATATCTTTCTTCCACACAGAACTTTGTACTTGTCTCCAGACAAGTCTAATAAACAAGAACATGTCAGAAGTAAAGGCCTGCAGGTGATCTCCCAGGCAGATTCATCCAGAGGAAGTTTTTATCTGTGGTTGTGCTACAGTCCTGGTTTATGTAATACCTGGGAGTTCAGAGATGCTCAAGACAAGACTATAACTATAATCACTTCTCTTTAGATTTAAAAGCCCAGACTAAGACATTCATTTCTTTTTCTCCCAGGGTGTCAGTTGATGGTAATTAGAATCATGTCAGCATTTGAAAAGACATATTTCTCCAGTACTTTCATCAGACAAGGCCCTTGATATGAGGCCACAGATGGGCTGTGTGACAGGAGACAGGAAGAACAGGGCCATAATTTGGGCAGGACATACATATATTAAAATTATGATTTATGTTGGTTTTGGACCATGTTCCTTATAGAAATAATCTAATTCAGACTTCATACAAGTCCTAGAAAATAAGCACTGAACCCCAGTAGCACAAGTGAAAATCTAACTCAAGTTGGCTAATATCTTATTATCCTTCTTACCTATAACTAACAAATCATGCATGCACATGAAAAAGGAAGCATTGTTTCTTTTAGCCTACCTCGCTGTCTGCCTCTATATGTTTACACCCACATTACATTGTATAACTATATTTCATTTAAAGGTGGGCCTCACTTAGGCAATATATAATATAAAATCCAAGCATGTAGAAAACTTTATAATTTGGTTTAAATAAGTTCATGTCATGATTCTCATACAATAGCAAAAATACTGACTTGGCTATTGACATGTCATAACCCTCCTCATTAACTAAAGTATAACAAAATGAAATCACATATTGTTATATGTGTATATTTATGCAAATGTAGCCTATATATTATTAATATGGATATGTGAAATATATGTATGTTTATGTTAAGCTCATATTTATGCAATATTGTCGCAGCCTTTCCTTTCATGAGATCATTGCTAAGTCATTCAGCATAGTTTGTGCTCTTTTTTTTTTTTAAAACACTGCTGCTCCTTGTGCTTGATTTTTGGAAAACAATATCCTAGCTATAAACCACTGAATACTTTCCTTGACTAAGTTTCTAACATTCTTCTTAGAGCCTCATTCTATAACTGTAGCACCAAATGATAGACTTTCACAGACTTGTGTAAAACCTGGAGTGTTTCATGATGTTGTACTTTATTTCGTCCCAAATCATGGCTAAGATAATCAGGTGTATGGAGGCCACAGTAGTAATATGGACAATAGATCTTGCCTGACTTTGAAGCCTGCTTTTTCTACCTTCTTCTATGTGACCTTGAATATTTAATTGTAGTACTTTTTGTATGCACAATAGGACAGTATTAGTAATTAGTTTCTAAATGAAATAACCTAAAGAGATTATTGGACTTTAGTATCATGCAAAAATGTTAATTTATTTGTGATTTTATAAAAATGGCTGGAAATTCTTTGAAAGACTTGGTTCTTCAGTCTGCTGAAATATGTAATAATACTTATATTTATCTTTAACATAGACTGCAAATCCTGTGTCTGTTTCATATACTAAATTCTCATTATTTGATTGATCATTTACAAGTCCTATTTTTTTTTTTTGGTTTTTTTTTTTTTTTTTTGAGACAGGGTTTCTCTGTAGATTTGGAGCCTGTCCTGGAACTAGCTCTTGTAGACCAGGCTGGTCTCGAACTCACAGAGATCCGCCTGCCTCTGCCTCCCGAGTGCTGGGATTAAAGGCGTGCGCCACCACGACCCGGCTACAAGTCCTATTTAATGGAACAATAACATCATCTCTATTCTGCCAACCAGTGAGGCAGATGAGACCCAGCAATATCAGGGTCATATTGATAGTGAATGGATAATGTCAATTGTCTGGCTCTGAAAGTCTCAGTCTTAAATATCTCAACAAGGGAAATAGTTCAATACCTTACAGCACAGTCACTTTTTACTACAGTATTATAATACTAAGTAGCTAAGTCATGAAAACTCTAGTAATATTGGAAGGTTAAAAATGGCTTTCCAATGAACCACAACTATTGCTATGTGCAAAACAGAGGTATGCTGAGAATAAAATGGATGTGAATGATAAAGTGAAGGGACTAGAGATGGCATGTTTTGTCTAATGCTTTTCCAAGTGTCCCCCGATATACTAATAGCACACTTATTAAAAAATATAGCTGCAATTAAAACCAGATGATACCACTTGTACCAAAAAAAATAGCTGGAAAAAAATGGAGTTTTAGGAACTTTTCTGTCACAGAAATTCTATGCTTCAGTTACTGTGGGATTTTTTTATGGGCAAACTGGACATCTAATATGCATATCTGAATGAAGTCAAATCCCTCACAAATGAAATGCAAAGTCTCAAGTGTAAAGTTTTATTTTGATTTAACAGTCAATAATCCAAACTAAACTCCAACCGATTAAGAGAAATATGTTTTGGAGGCCTCACAATTCTGTATTATTAGTCACACATCCCTGACAAAGTTGCTAAACTTCCATAAATTTGTTTTTAATGATCAGATTATATTTATCTAATGCATGCTATCTCTTACAATAAGATGGAATTAAATGCACTGTTTACTGTGTCATATGCCTTCATGGCTTCAACAATTCTCTCCTTCTTTCTCTTTTGAGCTCTGAATAAAATTTTCAATGCAGCTGTGTAACATCTGTTAGCTGGAAAAAAAAAAACTGTTGCTAGAGAAGTTTTTAGCCTTAGCGTTTGAGGGGTCCTAGTACATAACTGGCAAATTATTTCTCATCAACATTTTTCAAGTGTCAAAATGCATCTAAAAGGGATATGTTTGAAAAAATAGTCTGCGACTACCACTTTTCGTCATCTCTAAGAAGAGGAATCTCCTCACACATAATGTGCTACATAGTTTATAGCTCAGAAAACTTAAAGTAGGAAACATCACTGAACAATTGCTTCTTTTAAACTAGCCTAAGGACATGCCTCTGAGATATTGTCTTGATTGATAATTGGCATGGGAATGTTCAGTACACTGTGGATGATTTTACCATGTGGTTCAGGGTGTATTCACTACAAGAAGGTAGTGAATAAGCAATGAGGAAAAAGCCATTAATGCTTCCTGTCCTTTGCCATTGTTTGAGTGTCTGGCTTGACTTCCTTTATTGGGGGTCTATGAACAGGACATGAATTCAAATAAATTCTTTCTTCCCATGTTATTTATGATCATAGTGTTTATCACAGTAACAGAAAAAAAAAAAAAAAACTAGAGCACAAAGCATATCCCGAAGAAGGAAAAATACAAGACTCATTGATGTTTTGTTGTTGTTTGTTTGGTTGGTTTGGTTTTCAGTTACTAATAACAATTGACCCCAGAATAACTAAATCACAGTATTCATTACTGTTTCTTAGGAGAGTTTATTCAGTTGTGATAGATGTACAATCACCCAATGGTTTCTTCTTTGTAAGATATTTCCAATTATAAGATTTATGGTTGATATAAAAGAGCTTCTTGGGAAAACAGAAGAATCATGCTCATGCACATGGCTACTGTAAGGAAGTCTATCATCAGTAATGCTGAGAAAACATGATACTTTTCATAAATATGTTAGGAACATGCATTTGTCTACTTTTTAAATTTCAACTTATTTACTTATTTTAAAATAAAATGGTGGACATGAAGTTTTGACTTACTTTATTGTAGATAAGGAAGTTTATCATTGACCAAGAATAGACTAGAAACTACCTAGAATGACTCTGTGGTTATCCAGGGAAGATTATATTGAAAGTTATTAGCAGTTACTTTCAAGTCTGTGGATTACAGAAACAAACATTGCATATGTTCTATTGAATATTTGCCAGCTGTTCAGCTTTTTGGATAATTCCCAAAGGGTAAGGACCTCCATTAGATATCAAGAATCGTGTGATGGTTTTAATCGGAACAGCACCCTTCCATTCACATTTTGGAATGTTTGGTCATTATGGAGTGGGGCTACTTAGAGAAATTAGGAGGGATGGCCTTATTGAAGAAAGTGTGTTACTGGGAGTGGGCTTTGAAGTTTCAGAAACCCATGCCAAGCCCAGGGATGTCTCTCTTCCTGCTGCATGTGGATCCAGATACAGAACTCTCAGCTACTTCTCCAGCACTATGTTTGCCTTCCTCCAATCATATCTCCCATTCTGATGGCTGAAGCTCTGAAACTGTGATCCCCAATTAAGTGTTTCTTTAAATAAGAAATGCCATGGCTATGACATCTTTTTATAACAATACAATACTGGTTAAGACACATTTCCTATGTCCTATGTTCCTATACTTCACATGATCACACCAGCTTCTAGTCCCAGGTGATCTACTGAGCAGATAAATCATATTAGAGATGGGGAAATGTGTCACAGAGGAAGGAAAGCTGATCCAAATCTAGAACTCAATCCCAGAATTTTTTATTCCAGGATAATTTGTAAGCCATATTTTTATTTTTATTTGTATGTGTGTCATTGTATGTATAGCACATGTGAAGGTACCCATGGAGTCCTGAAGACAAGAGAATGTTTGAGTTCCTGGAGAGGTGTTCGAAACCAAAATCAGGTCCCCTGGAAGAGCATCTACTGCTCTTAATCACAAAAGAGCCCTCTCTCTGGTCCCAAGAGTTGAGTTTTATATGACTAAATAAGCATACTTTAAGAACCTAAGAGGAAGGATAGGGAAAACCTTTTTCTGTTTAATGAAATTGAAGAATATTTAGTGAGATAAAACTAAATCATTTGAGGGAGGTGGGTGGTCCTTGGACTTCCCACAGGGCAGGGAACCTGGATTACTCTTAGGGATGACGAGGGAGGGGGGCTTGATGGGGGAGGGGGAGGGAAATGGTGGTGGGGAGAAGGCAGAAATCTTTAATAAATAAATTAATTAATTAATTTAAAAAGCTAAATCATTTAATGAGGCTAAAACATGAACACCATCATCCTGTTTTGTAGACAAGCAACTAGAGCCTGCTACTGTAAATAACAATGAGATGAAATTCAAACCTGGGATTTAAAAAACCTTTTTTTTTTTTAACTTTCTTTCTGCATATATAAACCATTTATCATCCTATTTCATTTATAAGAAGGAAGCTAGGTCCAAATGATATTCAATAACTGTCCCAGTATGAAAGGTTCATCAAACTTTGATGCTGTGACTTAGTATGATGATTTATATCTGACATCTGAAGATGGGCTTAGACAACTGAAAGGCTCTCTCCCTTGGATCCTCATATTTTCTCTATCCTTGTCGGTTCCTGCCTGGTACTCACTCATCCCTGATCATAAATATTTCCTGCCACTTTTATGATTATTGGTGGTTAGATATGATGAATTCTGATACTAGTCAACTGTGCAGAAGATATTAAATACATTAGCTAATTTCCCCCTTAATGCCTCATCCAATATGAATCAATATTGGCATAATAATCAACACGTTTAAACATTTTATGTATATTTCATGATGAGATGATCTATGTTTATTTTAATAAGATGAAATATTTAGCTCCCTACCACCAATGGCAAAGGCATTCCAACTTAGAGTTTCCTCTTTAGACTGGTCTCACGCTATCTTTTCATGTGCTACGTAGCTGACTTTCTCCTTGACTGAAAACCTCTAAAAGGATGTTGATGCTGAGTTCAAAATGATGAGTAGGCAACATTTGCAGAAAGGAAAGGATAAATTATGATTAGTTCGCGTTTCCAGAAGCTAGCTGGGATGGTGATACCAGGCTACACCCTGCTCTGGGTCTGACTTAGTCCTATTAATTAATCTCTTTAGTATCCATTCATATTCTGTATTGGTTCTGAGAGTCAGCATCCTTGGGCCAGAGACAACACTGAGATGTAACTATTAGCACGGCTTAGGGTAGAAGTTCCCAATCAGGGATAATTTAAGCCCTCTCCCTTGGGAAGATGTTTTAGCGATAGTTTTAGTTATTGTGACTGGAGCTCCCGTTGTTGACACCTTTCAGGTAAAGATGTTGCTCACCATTCTGCAGTAGACATGGCAGCTCCCTGCAACAGGCATTCATGAGGTTCACAGGCCATTAGCACTGAGGTTGAGAAACTTATTGACACTGAGGCATCACCAGACTTGACTTTCTAGTTCTGCCATGCATTTTTGAGTGAAGTTGAGAAATTTTTAGTTGTTATTTTCTGTATCTTTAAACTGGGGATACACATCATAAAAATGATGTATTTATGAAATTTTGTTAAAATTAAGTGTAAGGATAAACATCACAAAATTTGATACTGTTATAGACCAAATGTTTGGGTTTCCCAAAAATCAAAATGATAAGACTCCCTCAAGGTAGAAATGGAAGACTTGAAAAATGATTAGCTTTTAAGGGCTTTGCTCTCATGAACATGACTTATGCCTACACAACTTGATTGTCAGTTTAATTGGATTTAGAATCACAATAGAAACAAACCACTGGCGATGTCTAGATTAGGTTCACTGAAGTGGGAAGACCAACACTGAGAGGTAGACCCTTTCAAGAATGAGCTAAAGTCTCAGAGTAGATAAAAAGGACAAAGTAAGCTGAACCTGAGCATACATCACTATCTGCTTCCTGTTCCAGCATCGTGTAGATAGATGCTTCATGCTCCTTCTGCAACAATGCCTTCTCAAGAGCAAAATAAAACATTTTTCCTTTGGTTAGGTATTTGCAACAATCAAAATTAGTCTATGAGACATGTAACTAATACAATATCTGTATCAAAAGGGCTTCAGAGTGTAGTTATACATATTTTTGCTATATAATACAACAAGAAGATACCTAGCTGTAGCTCAATAGATGGATTTCAACAAAATTGCTATTCAGGCACTATAAATTCAGGCTTCTAAGTCTTAAGAGTTGTGAGAAATCTGTTTATGCTGTCCGTAAGACATACTGTCTATAGTGCTTTGCTATAGAAGTCAGCAGTGATGAAAATAGGCATATAAGGGAAATCACAGTATATATGCAACTGAACTATTGCCAGAAAAAAATAGAAAACTATATATAAAAGGTATGTATGGTACTCTATAAAGACTGTGTATAATTCTTAAAATCTTTTATGTAGAATATTGTAGCTTTATAATAGGATTTTGAAGTTCTATCATATAATATTCTGAACCTTGCTCTTAATAATCTCCACATAAACTGAAGGGCATGGGAGATTTTTTTTTCATGCATCAGAAATACATGAAGTTTTTTATCCTTATGCAAAACAGTTAAGAGTATTCCTGTTTCACAGGAGAAAAATCTAAAATTATGCAGAGGTGAAATAACTTGTCTGAAGACCCATTCTTTGCAAAATTTAACCCACAACTTCCATTTGTCCTCCCACCAACCATAAATCTATTTAAATATCCAGTAATTATGTTCTTTCTAACCAGACATACAACTTCCAGAGCACCATGTAACACAACAAATATTCCAGGTCCTCTGTATATATTGTCAAGATGATATATAATACATCAACCAGTATGCATGCTCTTCATTTAACTCTTACTATTTGCCATGGATTCATGAATTTCACTACAGTGTTCACTCTTTATCTTGCCATATGATGTTCTGTCCCAAAATGGAGCTCCGTTTGCAATGAGACCATAACCAGACACAGTGAACGCTTTGATTAATACCTCCAGAAACAAGAGCAAAACCAAATCTCTTTTTGTTTTAAAGTACCTTGCCAAAGGCATCTTAGTATAATAACAAAGAGTATATAGATACTTTCCCCAACTGTTAAAATCAGTGATGCATGAAAATGTGACCAACTAGACATTGCCTTTGTTCCTCTTATAAATCTTACAAAATATTAATGTTATCTACATTCCTAGAAGGGAAAAGTCAATATTTACTAAAGAGATAAATCAACTAAAACTCTCTCCTTTTTTCCTTTTTGTCTTCCTTCTTACCATCCTTTCCTAATTCCTTTATTTTTATTCATTTTTTGGTCTGATTTTGGTTTGGCTGAGTTTTTAAAACTATTGTTTCATTATAATTGTCTCATAAAACTTTGGCTGATCAAACTCAATTGAAGGTGACCTTGGACTCATGATCCTCCTCCCGCTACCCATTGTTAGAAATATAGGTCCATATAATTACATCCATAGTCCCTTTCTTATTTATTTACTAAATAATGTTGGAGTTTTGATTACATGTAAGAATTATTCT
The DNA here is from genome assembly GCF_950005125.1 of Chionomys nivalis. NCBI lineage: Eukaryota > Metazoa > Chordata > Mammalia > Rodentia > Cricetidae > Chionomys > Chionomys nivalis. The sequence continues at coordinate 75,389,138 of NC_080096.1, read as the reverse complement.
GAGACTTAAAAATTAGACAGAATTTTTATTCTCATATAAAAATACAGAGAACAGAATTAATCAATAAAGCAAGTGATTCTATGTATACTGTTAATTAATATGAACAAATGATGAAGTTAAGGAAATGAAGAGAGATAAAGATGGAATTTAAGGTCAAGATGGAGAGGCTGAGGGACAGAGAAGTGTGAGAGAGAGAGAGAGTTTATATTTTTTTAAAATAGCTTTAAAAAGCTTGTTTTGGGGAACTGGTAAGGATAAGACTGAATAAAGCAGAAGAGAGCAGTAGGGAGGTTGTAGCTGTTATCATGCAGACATGATGTAAACAACAGAAGTCATGGGGAATATTCACATCTTTGATTTATTTTAAAGTGTAGTCAGTGGGACCTGGGGAAGCACTGAATGTGGAGTATGAGAACAAGCAAAGAGTCATCAGTATGGCTAAGGTTCTAGTCTAGAAACTGGAAGCACAGAGCTACTCTTTGGTGCACATGAGAAGGTCTCCATGGACTTACTGTCTAGAGAAATTTTACTTAGCCAATTATTATGTTTCTGTAATAACTGGGATTATTCGGAGAGGAAGCAAGTGTGACCTAGAGAAGCCAGGATGATTTTCACATTGCCAAAATAGAGATATTGAAATGACAATGAGGGGAAAAGTTGGAGGTAAAATCTAGAGGCAAATAAGATAAATAATTTAATAGCAGTAAGAGGAGAAGCAAAGTGTGTGCCAAAATCCTGGAAGGCACATAGTTGTAATGGGCTTGAAGACATTCCTAATAACCTTCTAGTATATCTGATAACAACAATGAAATAAAAGTGGAATTTAGAGGAGAAACAATAAACACTGGAGAAAAATATGACATACCCATAGCGAGTTAGACTCAAAAAGCAAGCAGTATTAAAACTCAAGTTCACTAAGCTCTTGTATCAGCAAAATACCTTAAGTGGATTCCAGAATGCACTGTAAGTTATGTATTTATGGGAATCTAACATGACATAAAAGAAAATGAAAAATTGAAATTATACTCTAATTACAGCACTTCGTTCCTCCACACACTCCCATATATCCTTCTTGGATCTCTCTCAAATTAATGATTTTCTTTTTAAATAATTCTTATTGCACAGCATTTAAGCACTACATATAACCCAAGACTATGTAGCATAATATTTTACCAAAATAAAAAACTTATAGAAAAGTCACAGACAGTAATTCTCTACCTCTCTACTCCTTTCACCATTTCGTCTGCATGTTAGTAAGCTTAAGGCAGAAAAGTGTGAAAGCATGAGAGGCAGTGAAGGATGGGGGTTTTCTTTATTTGAAGGGGATAAATTCATTACTAATCTGGACCTTTGAGATAGGAAGATACATATTTTTGTTCTGGATTTTGGGGTGGAAACACACACCTTTAATTTGGGACACACCTTCTGCTGAAAGTCTATATGAAGACATAGAAGAAGGAAGTTTTTTTACTCTTTTACTGCCTGACTTTGCATTGCTAACACATTCATTCCTTTACTGACACTGGAGCTAATTTCTTTTGGATGCCAATATATACTGAAGTCCAATCAGGATCCAACCTTGATGACTGAACAATTACAGGATTCTTGTACTTTCTGTTCACAGTCAGTCATTGTTGGACTAGCTAGACTGAAACCTGTAAGTCTTTCAAATAAATTCAAATGTTATGTAGAGGTAGAGAAGAGGAAGAAGAAGAGATTCACTATAAGTTATGGTGTGGGATGTCCTTCTGTATATGTGTGGCTTTTATTTGTCAATGAAAAAACTGTTTTGGCCAGTGACTTACCAGAGTAAAGCCAGATGGGAAATTTGAATAGAGATAGAGAGAGAGAATAGGTGGAGTCAAAGGAGATGCAATGTAGTCACCAAAGGAGTAAAATGTCACATTGGTGAAGCCTTGATGGAGGAAGGTCATTGGTTAATTAATAAAGAAACTGTGTAGCCTCATAGGTTAGAACATAGGTGGGTGGAGTAAACAGAACAGAATGCTGGGAGGAAAAGGAAGTGAAGTCAGATGCCATTTCCTCTCCTCTCTGGGGCAGACGCACTGAAGCTCTGACCCAGGATGGACATAGGCTAGAATCTTCCTGGTAAGCGCACCTTGGGGTGGTACACACATTAATAGAAATAGGTAATCAAGATGTAAGAATTAGCCAGTAAGAAGCTAGAGCTAATGGGCCAAGCAGTGTTTAAAAGAATACAGTTTGTGTGTCATTATTTTGGGGCATAAGCTAGCCAGGTGGCCAGGGCTGGGGCGGCAGGAACGCAGCCCGCAGCTCCTACTACAAAGCCTCGTGGCAGTATATAGATTAATAAAAATGAATTAATTTAAGATTTAAGAGCTAGCTAAAAATATGCTTGAGCTATTGGGAGAACAGTGCTGCAATTAATATAGTTTCTGTGTGATTATTAGGTCTGGGTGGCTGGGATACAATATTGCAGTGTCTGTCTACAAATGATGCCCAGTGTTACTCTGGAAAAGAGGTTTTATTTTTGTTTCCACAGAGATTGGGAACCTATGGATTCCTTCTAGGCTAATGTTGCTTTATGGAACCACACCCCCAAAAGGTATCTATGAACACTAAAAATATTTCACACAGCAAACACCAAGAAACTATACCAAAATTTCTAAAAATGATTGTTTATAAATGTTTGCTTTCATGTAAAAGGGGTTGGGTATAAATGATCAATTGTCACAGTCAATCTCTTTCTTAAAAAAGGAGGGGATATGATATAATATGAATACATTACAATAATATGGACTTTGGTTTATTGATAAAATTTAAAGTCAGTTTTGTTATAGATATATTTCTGCTTTTGTTTAGGGTATTATATTTAAACAACTCATTTAAAAATGTAATGTATAATTAAGAAATACAATTAATAGATAGCCATCTGTAATAATCACACTTTTAGTCATGTTAGTTAGCTTTTCTAGATATACAGAGATATGTTTTAGTTAGAGAGATAATCTTCAATTCTTCAAAGACCTACAGAATATGGCATTCAAAAGGTTTTAAGAAGTTAGACTTTTCTTGATAGTGAGACATATCTGCCACTGACAGCACTAATTACTTTGGAGAGGTTGATGATCATTGAAGTAACTTGCTACAGAGTTTGTATTTAATGAGACAAGGCTAGCCATTTGGGCAAGAAAATGTTCGTTACTGGACTGCTTGATGGTAGGTTGTATGAACTGGACATGAAGGACCCACACAAGTGACTGCTAAACTTTTCAAAAGATGAGGTGGTCCTTACAGGTTCCTGCTTGACAAAAGAGACTGCCAGACATTCTGCAGGACACAGAAGAAAGCAAATGACAAACTTTGCCAGTACATGGTAGAACAGATCTTTATATTTCCTGCTTCACTGAAAAGTCTGCCAGATATTATGGGCCCATAGTCTAAAGATGGATGCCCCAATGTCACAAAAGAACTTGGGGGACTGTCCAGGCAATGAGATATCTCTGTCATTTCTAGAATTTTGGAAGTTACTTCTAATGCACTTACTGTTTATTTAGGTTATATTACATATTTCTGTGGTCTTTGATGGAGCTGAAGATGGATAGTTATAGTTATGTGGTTTTTTTAATTGAAAAAATTTCCACCTCCTCCCCGCCTCCCAATTCCCTCTCCCTCCCCCATTCCTCTCCCCTTCCCCCAGTCCTCTCCCCTCCCCCCACTCCTTTTCCTTTCCAATTATGTGTTTTTATCAGCTATTTCTTTTCCTAATTCCCACACCTGATTTATTGGGTTTTTACCCGTTTGCCTCCAGTTCTTCTTCAGTCCAGTTGAGGAAAAAAAGCCAATAAGTTGAAAATTTGAGAAAATTACTAATTGACCTGTTCCTGCGTGTAAGGGACATATGCTGTGGGATGAGTGTGATGGGGCCTTTGGAAGGAGACTGAACATAGAACGTTTCCTACCAAAACATGGGGATCGGGGTTCAAAAACCTACATGACTCCAGCACTGGGAGATGAAGACAAGCAGACCTTTTAAACTCTCTAGCCAAACGATGAAGTAAAAACAATGTTTCCAGTTCAGTGACAGACTGTATCTCAAATCAATAAGATAAAGGCCAATAAAGAAAAACACTGCACATGTATTATATACTCATGAGACTTCATATGCACATACATATGCACAACAGAGGCTCATCTCCATGCCCCTACACATAAAGAACAACTGTTCTCACTTGTATTTCCTTTATCTACCCAATGAGATACAGCTAATTGTATCACTTCATGGGAAATTAAGGATGGTTTTCTTAAGCCTCAATATTTTTTTAAGTAGAGAGGAATTGTGTGAATCATCATTTCTAGAACATTGCTCAATTGAAAAGACTTAGATCAGGAAAAGATAAGTCTAGAAATCATGATTCCTTTGGTCCTACTGAAAACTAAAGGAAAGTTCCAAAAGGTTGTATGTGCTTTCTCAAAATTTGGAGTAGCTCCCTGAACATAAAACAGAATTCACAGTTCCCCAGCTAGACTCCTCACTCCTCAAATGACATTTGCAAACGGCATTAGAAAAAAAAAATCTTTATTTTTGATTATCTAATGCTTAAACTTTCCTTAAAGGTTGTATTCTAAAAAGGTTGAGTTCATGAAGATTCAGTGATTCATAGCAGACTGTAGGTCTATTTAAAGCTACCATATGACTTTTAATGTCTAAACCACTAAAGGGAGTGGTGAGACCATGGGGAATGGGCTATGACTGAGAGAAAGGAAGGTTGCTATCCTCCTCAACAAGATTTTGCCCCACCTCCTACTTTCCCTTCAACTCCTTATCTTCCCCCCTGTATGTATGAAGCTCTTAGAGGCCTTGTTTCCTTCAGAAAGCATTCCATTTCTAAGATATCTCATTATCTTACTCTACTTCTGTCTTCATTTCGGTCTACTAACTCTTCCATTCTGATTAACTCTAGCAAACCATATGACATAGGAAGGATTAAGTGATGCTCCAGCCCAAATGAAGCCTCTGTACATCACCTCAAACCTCCCTGTAGTCCTTTGCACATTTACAATGAGACTGGACTTTACTATTCACGTATGTAGCTACTCGAGGGTTGGATCACAACTGTACACTGAAACTGCATACAGGAAGAACTTTTCTTGACTTAACTCAGGCAATCAGGTCTCTTCTCTGGACTTCAGTGTCTCCTTCTACCATAAGTATGGCTTCATTTTTCATAATTCCTTTTTCAAATGAGCATTCTGCTGTAATGATGGCCTTATTATCATTTGTGTTCAATGAACCCACTAAGTCAGAGTATTTCTCTCAAGTACATCAGGTAGACAAAGATAAACTGCCACATTGAGTACCTGCTATCACAAAAAGTGCTCTATACAAGCTAATTTTAAGGAAGTCTGTCTAATATTCCCAAACCTTTGATGATTTTCCTATTCACAAGGGACTAAGTAACCCTGAGCTGAGCTGACCCTTCTAAAAAGGTAGTCCAAAAATAAATCATTTTTTTCTTTGTGAAATGTAAACTTTCCCCAGTCTACTTTTGAGTTATGGATATGGGACATGCTATAAATGGTGTGGTATAGAGTTTGATAGACACTTTCTTTTTGATATGGTGTCTCATGATAATTATAATTGCAGAAATGTTTACAGGAGCAACCAATTAAATCTTGATGCAAGAAGACAGAGGGAAAGAGGAAGGGACCAGCCCTTCTCCTTTTAGAACAAACCCTATCACGATACTGTCCAGTCTTTTATAAGAAAATGCCTGAATGTGCTTTGAGAACCATACACTTAGCCTTAATTCATTTTGAAAGCACTGTCATGCATGATGTCTTTTCTCTAGTGTCCACAGTATTTCTCAAAACCACTACTTTGAAACCAAGCCTCTAGCACATGGCTCTTTGGGGGACACCCACACCACATAGAACCATGACAAGATATAATTACAATAAATAATGATATAGGAATCATTTCTGAACAACACAATGGGGATAGTTCTAGTAAATTGTAATCACAGAACTATAAAGGTTTAGGGAAACAAATCATACTGTGGTGCTCATTAATGTCCAAAAAGCTCTTGCCTGAGGTCTTACTAGCTCATAAGAAAATAATGGACACTGCTCCCTGCTGGTAACATTTGGCATTAATCAAACTGTTCATATACCTGCAAGAATATAAAACTCCTTCCTAAACATTTTAGGCATTCTCTTCCCCCCTCGTCTCAATTTCAGCTCAGGTTCTATAATTTTGCAAAGAATAAATTACCTGCCAACACAGCATATAATTTTCAAAACTACCTGTTCACTGTATCAAGGCAGTAATGCCTAGCTCCCAAAGGAGCCATCATTCCTTTTTCCCTTCCTTTCCTTCCAGTTGCATTGTGTTGGAAAGAACAAATACACTTGGACTCATATTGCCATGGAGCTTTACTGCCTGCCCCAAATAACTGCTATTTGAATACCTTTGTACAGTTCCTTCTTTTCTCTTTTTATGGTTTCTTAGATCTTCCTGATCAGAATTATTTTTCTTTCAATTACTAAAGACAAAACTCGAAATAGTTACATTTCCGCATATCACATTTAAAGAAATTGTTCCCTACCCTTCTACACAACTCCCTTCATCTGACCCAAATTAGTGTCATAATTAAAAATACAATTGAAAACAAAGTTGGGGCCTTAGAATTAAGAACTTGACCTTTGAAACTAAGTTCTACACCCAGGCCGTTGAGTTATTCTATTTCAAAAGTAATGGATTTAAATATTGCAAATGAATGGTTAGAGTAACATTTCCTACTTTAAAGGAAACTTAGAGCAGAAATAATGTGTCAAAATGTTTATGCAAACTCAGATATTCCTTCTCTTTCTCTCTCCCTCTCCCATGTGAGTTAAGGTCTCAAGTATTCCAGACTGGCTTCCAACTCACAAGCAGATGAAGAAGACCCTGACTCCATAATTCTGCTTCTACATTCTTGTGTTATTATACCATATATTCCAGCACCGGATCAATTGGAATACTGGAGGTTTAACTCAGGGATACCTGCATGCTCTGCAAGCACTCTATCAACTGAGACACACTCCTACTGCCTAAATTCTAAGATGTTCAGTGTGATTATATTCTTGGTATTGACTTATACTTTATGGTACATTTCATAGCCTCAACTTTAGAATCAAATTCCTTTATCCACTACTCCTTTTCCAGTTTTAAAATTATGATAAAGCTTCTCAAAATATATCTCCCCATTTTGTATTTTTTAATAAATCATACTTATGACTCAAGACTACAATTTTAGAATGCTATTATCTCTTCCGTCAACAAATACTGGTTGTAGTTTGAGCATGTCTGGGCTGAGCTACTTGAATTTAGACAATGCGTTTCCAACGTGTTCTGTTAAGGTTTCCACATGCATGTTCTGGCGTCTTCCCTGTGTGATGGATCAAAGGGGCAGGTGAGACTAGAGCTGCTTTGAAGTGCGAGTTTAAGTTTTGGGAAGTTTTTCTTTATCTTGCACTCATCTGTTTCTTAGTGCAGTTCTCATATAATTTCTATTATTCTAATGGCCACTGAATTTTGCTATAGATATTTGAATGTTGCCAGATAGCTGCAAGGCTACTTCCCTCAACATATTTTCTTTCTCTATACTAAGAGCCAGAATCAACCTTTCCATCACTCTGTATATCTGATTTCTAACCTTTTTCCTATCTGGTATCAGGACTACACTGAAATTATACTCAAAGTTACAGAGCAGGTTGTATCTTAGTTAACTACAGTGGGTTCATTATGTTTATTCTACCAAACCAGAAATCATACAAGTGTAGGTACACTTGTAGTACATTAGCAATTTTTGTTCCAGTCAGAGCACATTGTTGAGTTTTGTCACTTCTGTTCTTCACTGGTAGTGCAACCACAGATGTGCATTTTTCTCACAAGTCATGTCTTTCATCCTGCATTTAGAGGGCTAGGATTGCAACCTAGCAGAGCCCTTATTATTGGTTCACATTCAATTTCCTCTTTCTAAATTTGACTCTTCTTAGCAGGCAAATAGTTCTTAGAAATGGTTATTATTCTGAGTCTTGATTTTTTCCTCTATACATATTTTCCCCTGTGGAATGCTGTAATCAAGAAATTTTCCACATACTCATACTGTTACATAACAAACTGCATGTTGTAGCTTAAAATGAAGTTTATATGTAAAATGGTTTAACCCTCCTGGATATTAAGGCTTCAATCTGAGTACAGCTAGCAGAAATTAGACAGGGAATGGGTGGAGATTGCTGAGGCTAGCCAGGGTTTGGGAGGAGATAGGAACTATTCAGACCAGGGGTCAAACACAAGACAATAAGATCCAAACTCTAGACACTATACTAAAAGGAAAGGTAGCAGGCTTCCAAGAGGATATTCCAAAGACTCCCCAGATTCTTCCTTAGGTATTTTTGAAGGACACACTAAGTGCTTTGCATTTTTCTAGTTACTGATTGTATACCACACATTCAGGAGTTTCCTGTCAACTATGAGACAAAGACTAGTGACAGCCTACACACTGAAGTTTTCTTTCTTAATTAACCCGTGTTGGTGAGATTATCTCCCCTCCATGTAATTCTCTTTCACTGCATAGCATTCTGATGAAAAGTTGCTGGGCAATGTAATCACTCAGATCCCCTTAAATCATGATGACTATATATTGCTCTGCCTTCCTGAAACCTTCATAGCTGCTCAGTGATTTCCTAAAGTTTTTCATTTATGGAGGAGACAAAGAGAATTTTTTGTCCTATTTTCATCTCAAAACCATGCACTCCCTTTTTCAGAGTCTTTAATCTTCATTTATCCCATCAGTTCTGTTACTAGTAAGTTCTTACCTTAAGTTGTTTGCCTATTAGATTAAGAATTTTGCAGAAATGGGGAGCCTTTTAATGGCTGTAAATCATCAGGCAGAATTAACTGCTCTCTGCTCCCAGCCCCGCTGCACCAACCTGCACTCAGACAATCACCGCCTTCCCTTGGGCTCTTGCTTTCAGAGACAGACAGTTCCCGTGTGTGAGGAACCTGTACAGACTTGTCTACTCAGCAACCCACCCTTGTCTCTGGGATCAGCTTATCCTGAAGGGTAATTGACAGCTGGGAATTTACACAAGTCCTTGATTAACCCTAAGGAACTTCAAGAGCAACTTATCTCTCAGGTTTTCCTTCCCCTTCTGCCCTAGTGTTTTTTGTGATTCTACATTTTGCTTGATGCTCCTATTTTGATGACTAACCGTTGATTATAGTCATGTACCTGAATTGAAGTTCTAATCAGTAAAGCAGAAAAATATACTTCTGTTATCTTTATGTGTTTATGAGCCTGATACAGTATTGCATTTCTACCATTTATGCCTTCACATTTTACTGATACATTGGAAAATATAATTATTCTGACATTAATGATAAAGGGCAATGTATCCACAATATTTGTCAAAATTTTAAGTAATTTATAATATAATGACTGAGCTGGTGATTTATGTTGGAAACATTATATTAAAAGCTATCTTGTACCAAGGCTAAACATGTTCATTCCTTAATAAGTGTGTTTCAAGTGACTGCCACTTATTATGAGTGCATCAGTCCACTATTGGCTGGTGACTAGAACATCTAAGAACACAACACACACATCACATGGGTTAGTATAATTTCTTTCTTCCTGTCTCAAACTAGTCAATAAGATTTCTAAACTAGAATCTCATCTTTTATCCAGATCATTAACTTTTATTCCCCCTGTGTATGTCTCTGGCTCTTAGTAAAATGGTAGTCTCCTTCGACCGTGCTCACAGGTCCTCGTAAAATAATCCACAGATAAGATAGTCTAATATGACCGCAGTACAGTACTTGTCCATTTGCCTGTGATTTCCCTTCTTCAGCACTCCCTGGCAATGTCTTTAGGCTCTGCTCCCACTCCTACCTACTTCTTTCCTTCAATAGTTTACTTTCCTATGATCACAGGCTTCACAAGTTTATCAAATGTCCCAAAAGCAATCCCATAATGATGAAACATGTGGACAGTAAGAGCAGCTATGCTCTTCCTTTGTTTCTCTTTTTTTCTTTTTAAGAACTGTGTGACCTCAGGAAACCCCTAGATAACTGCTTTCTTTGATCAGCCTATGATGTCTTTCTGTCAGTTTAATGGCTGTACATAAATTTATTTACACTTCATTTATTATTTGTGGCCCCACAGTAGCCCAGTCAACACCTTTTTGGGCATTCAGGCTGTGACCTGGAGTGCCTCTGAACCCATACCCTTGGTTCTTCCCTTGCTGTGATATGTAGATTTAAACTAAGTCTTCATTATTATCTTTACCTACAAAGACTCAAAAACCAGATGTAGGGGTGAAAGCCTTCTAGATCAGAGGAGTCAAGAAGATACCAACTGATCTTGCTTTTTGGCTGGAGATCAAGCAAGAGATTTTCTCTTCACTCGCCCCCAAACCGAAATCAAGCACCAGACTCTATTCTCACCCTTTCCTTCCCTTTCATCTTCTCTATCCAAATTCTTGGCTTTCCTATAGCCAATTACAGTCAGTTAGTTACTGGCTCTGTCCCTGGTTCAAGTTTAATTTTATTAACAGTCTTGTAGTGTCACTGTACAATTAAATAGGCCACAACAAGCCTACACATTATTTTCTAATAACTTTGCAGATTCTCACTATCCTTCATTGATCCCCATCATGATGAATTGCTCTAGGATAGCTTTCATAGGTAAATATGACACAAAGATATATATATATATATATATATATATATATACATATATGTGTGTATGTATATGTATTTGAAAACTAGATATGTTAAATTATACACACATACATATATACATACATACACACACATCTTTTTTTAAAATAGGACCTAAGATATGAAGGACAAATTTGTATTCCAGTTCTACCAATTATCATCTGGTCAGGTACAACATACTGTATGAAGATTTTTCTATATTAAATGGGAGTATCAGTGACTATGGTGACTTCTCCATGAAATTGCTCAGTAGGCTGTTCTACATCAATAATTTCCTTTATTACATGTTTCCAATTAGTTTGCACCACCAGGGAGATCCTTGGTAATTTCTAACATGTGTCCAAGCACCCATTTAGATGTAAATCTCATAAAAAATAAGGTCAAAACCTGTAATGGATATTTTTTTTTTGAGGCAGGGTTTCTCTGTGGTTTTGGAGCCTGTCCTGGAACTAGCTCTTGTAGACCAGGCTGGTCTCAAACTCACAGATATCTGCCTGCCTCTGCCTCCCGAGTGCTGGGATTAAAGGCGTGCGCCACCACCGCCCGGCAATGGCTATTTTTGTATCTGTGTTCAGTGTGTGAAAGAGTGTGTATCTCTGTGTACATGTGTATATTTAGTAATTTTGCTTCCCTAAATAATACCAAGCCAGTAAAGCATTACTTGGTACTAGCATGAAGAAATAACCATTTGTTTTGGTAGAACTCCTCTGCTCTGATTCATTCCCCACCAACCTGCAGGAAGGAGAGAGATCTGCCTCCAAGCTGTGCCCCAAACCATGCCACCCTCTGTACTCTCCCCTACTAAGACCCACTCTTTGGCTCACACACATGAACATCCTCCCTGTGGCCATCCCTACCCTACAACTCCAGCAGACTACATAAGCACAGGCACAGTCCACAGAGTTGAAAAGTCAGGTGAGTGACTTGTCTCTCACCTGGATTACCACCAAGTCCAGACTATAACTGAACCTCAGAGCACATTCTGTGCCACTCCTCCACCCATCCCAGCACCATCAAGACAGGTAGAACCTGTCCCCAACTCTGGTGGAACTCCACTGTTCTGATGCATTTCCTACCAGCCTGCAGATAGGTCAAAGACCACACCAATTAGAAAAATAGCAGACTACACAAGAACAGGTTCAAACCACAACAGTTGGAAGAACCAGCACAGGCACAAGCCACACTGGTTGGAAGAAAAGATGAGCAAATATCAGGCTAAAAATATATTCAACATGGTCTACAGAGCTAGTTACAGGACAGGCTCCAAAGCCACAGAGAAACCCTGTCTCGAAAAACCAATATATATATAATCAACAACTGAAAGAGCAATATGGCACTACCCAGTGATCCTACAACACCAAAACCTGAATATTCCAATACAAATAAAAGATAAGAAAAGTCACTTAAAAATTACCTCATGATGATGATAGAGATGCTTAAAGAAGAAATGAAAACTTCTCTTAAAGAAGTCAAGTAAAATACAAAAAATAATTGGAAGAAATTAATAAATATCTTAAAGAGAGCAAAAAAATCAAGAAAATGAAGGAAATTGTTTGATATCTGAAACTGATCTAGAAACAAGAAAGAAACCCAAACCAAAGGAATTCTAGAAATGGAATATCTGAGGAAGCAAACAGAAACTACAGATAAAAGCATCGTCAGCAGAATACAAGAGATGGAGAGAGAATCTCAGGTGTTGAAGATACAGTAGTAGAAATGGGTATATCAGTCAAAGAAAATGTTTAATTCAATAAATTCTTAACAAAAAGTATCCATAAAATCTGGAACACCATGTAAAGACCAAACCTAAGAATAATAAGGATAAGAGAAGAATACCAGTCCAAAGACACAGGAAACATATAAAAAACAAAATCATAGAAGAAAATTTTCCCAACTTAAAGAAGGACATGCCTATAAAGGTACAAGAAGCTTACAGAATACCAATTAGGTTATACCAATAGCAACGAAAAAGTCCCTTACCTATATAATAATCAAAACACTAAACATGAAGAATAAAGAAAGGAAATGCTAAGAGCTGCAAAGTAACACATGAAGGCAGCCCTATCAGAATTACACCAGACTTCTTAATGGAGACTCTAAAAGACAGAAGGTTTTGGACAGACATTTTACAGATACTAAGGGACCATGTATGCCATTCCAAGCAAAGTTTTCAATCAACACAGAGAAAACAAAATATTTTATGACAAAACTGGATTTAAACAATACCTAGTCACAAATCCAGCATTATAGAAAGTACCAGAAGAAAACTCCAATACAAGGAACTCAGTTAAATCCACAAAAACACAGAAAAAAAAGATAATTTCAAAACAGCAAACAAAGGAAACACACACATTGCTGTCACTACCACCTTCCCAAAAAAAACCAAGAAGCAAAAAACAAAAAAACAGTAATTAACAATCACTGATCAATAATATCTCTTAATATCAATGAACTTAATTCACTAATAAAAAACACAGGGTTACAGAATAGATATTAAAAAAGGATTCATCCTCCTGCATACAAGAAACACGCCTCCTTCCTTTCGTCCCTGGCTCATTGGGCTACCAGGCATCCCTGTTTAGGTCCTGAGGAGTTCCATCTGGACGGGTGAGTGTGTGCTATCCAGGGCGGACTGTTCCGGAAGAGAGCACAAACCCCCCTCCCCCAGCTCCTGCTGCAGGGGCCCTTTTCTTACACATGACCCAGCCCCCAAGCTCTCCCCCCCAAGCCTGCCCTGCTGTCTGCTAGGTCCTCTACTCAAGAACAATTTTCCAGCTCCTACACTAAGGCTACCCACCCAGAGCGGTGAGTGCCTGCCTACCGGGCAGGCCTCAAGGTCCTCCCGCAAGGGAGCGTGGGCACCTTCAACTCAGGCTTGAGGGTCTGCTGTGCCCTTCTGAACCCTGCCCTACCTACCACATTCTTCCTTTTGTACCTGGCTCATTGGGCAAACAGGCATCCCTGTTTAGGTCCTGAGGAGTTCCATCTGGACGGGTGAGTGTGTGCTATCCAGGGGTGGACTGTTCCGGAAAAGAGCACAAACCCCCCTCCCCCAGCTCCTGCTGCAGGACTTTCTTTCCTACACATGACCATCCCCCCCAGCCTGCCTTGTCTGCAAGGTCCTTTGCTGAGGAACAGCTTCCTGCTCCTACACTAAGGCTACCCACTCAGAGTGGTGAGTGCCTGCCTACTGGGCAGGCCTCAAGGACCCCCGAAAGGGAGCAAAGCCACCTTCAGCTTGTGCTGCAAGATCTCCTGTGTTCGACTCGATCCCGCCCTACCCCCCACATTTGCCCTTTTGTCCGCAGGTCATAGGACTACCAGGCATCCATGTTTTGGTGCTGAGGAGTCCATCTGTAAGGGAACGGTTCCTGCTCCTACACTGAGGAGATGCACACAGGGAGTTAGTCACAGCAAAGACTGGACCAAGACACCAGGCCTCTCCTGGCTCCATTTGAAGGAAAAGATGGGCAGGTGCCAATGCAAGAATTCCTCCAACAACCTGAAAGGCAACATGACATCACCAGAATCCAGGAATCCCAGAATAAGAAGAATTGTACACCCTATTCCAGAAGAATTAGAAGAATTCGACTCAAAAGTGAATGATATGAAAATAATAGAGGACCTTAAACAAGAGGTGAAAAACTGCCATAATCAATTAGAGATTACAAACAAAAAGGTAGAGGAAATGAATAAATCTCTCAAAGATACCCAAGAAAACCAAGAGAAACAAGAAAAATCAATCAAACAGGTAAGGGATACGGTTCAAGACTTGAAGAATGAAATGGAAGTAATGAAGAAAACACAAACCGAGGGAAGGATGGAGATGGAAAATCTGGGTAAATGAACAGGAATTACAGAGACAAGTACTACCAACAGATTACAAGAGATAGAAGAAAGAATCTCAGACACTGAAGATACCATAGAGAAAATAAACACACTAATCAAAGAAAACAGCAAAACCAACAAATTCTCCTCACAAAACATTCAGGAAATCTGGGACACAGTAAAAAGACCAAACTTAAGAATAATAGGGACAGAAGAAGGAAAAGAAGTACAGCTCAATGGTACAGAAAATATATTTAATAAAATTATAGAAGAAAACTTTCCCAACCTTAAGAAAGATATTCCTTTGAGGGTCCAAGAAGCATACAGAACACTGAATAGAAAAAAAAAATCTCCTCGCCATATAATAATCAAAACACAAAACATACAGAATAAAGAAAGAATATTAAGAGCTGCAAAAGAAAAAGGTCAAGTCACATATAAAGGTAAACCTATCAGACTTACACCTGACTTCTCTATGGAAACCATGAAAGCCAGAAGGTCCTGGATAGATGTACTGCAAAAACTATGATACCATAGTTGCAAGCCCAGACTACTATACCCAGCCAAGCTTTCGTTCACTATAAATGGAGAAAACAAAATTTTCCAGGAAAAAAACAAATTTAAACAATACGTAGCCACAAATCCAGCCTTACAGAAAGTAATTGAAGGAAAATCACAACCCAAGGAGTCCAACAATGCCCATAATAACTCAGAATCTAATGACCCTTCACCAGCACAACTCAAAGAAGGGAATCACACAAACTCTACTACCAAAAAAAAAAAAAAGAAAGAAAGAAAGAAAGACCAGAACTACCCAACCTGCACGGAGATCTGATCTTGGCACCAGGAGAGCCATCAGTGGGGTGAGTTTGTGACCCACGGCAGCAGCCCGGGACAGGGAACTCTGAAGTTCCTCATCCCCCCATACTTCCAGGGCTCCCTGCAGGGACTCTACTCCCCGCATACTGCTCTCTCTTCCTATCCCACCCAGCTTGCATCCAGAACCCTTCTTCCTTCTGCCCCCTTCCCTCTTTGGGCACACAACACCACCCAGCTCAGCCTGTCTTGGCTCTGGGGGCGAATCCTCAGGGCAAGTAGGCAGGCGGGAGTTCCTTTGTTTCACTGGCCTGCCTGCACCAAGCAAGGTAGGCACTTTGTTTATGAACTACCCAACCAACACAGAGCTAATCTCGGCTCAAGGAGAGCCATCATTGGGCACGGAGATCTGATATTCGCACAAGGAGAGACATCACTGGAGCACCAGGAGAGCCATCACTGGGGAGTGCCATCACTGGGAAGGTACATCAGTAGGCAAGGAGACCTGATCCTGTAAAAGAAGATCCATAGGGGAGCATTCAGAGGAAGATATGGGCAGACACCAATGCAAGAATTCACCCAACAATCTGAAAAACAATATGACACCACCAGAATCCAGCGACCTCACAACAGGAGGACATGAGCACCTTAATCATGAAGAAGTAGAAAAAAATGACTTTATGAAAGTGATTGATGCCCTTAAACAGCATGTAAAAATGCCCTTAGAGAAATGGATGAGAAATATAACAGAAAGTTTGAAGAATTGAGTAAATCAGTGAATGATACCCTAGGAAACCAAGGAAAAACAAACAGATAATGGAAACAGTTCAACTTGAAAACTGAAATGGAGGCAAAGAAGAAAACACAAACAGAAGGCCGGCTGGAGAGGGAAAATCTAGGTAAATGAATAGAGACGACAGAATAAAGCATAACCAACAGATTACAAGAGATAGAAGAAAGAATCTGAGATTCTGAAGATACCATAAAGAAAATAAACACACTGATCAAAGAAAACAACAAGGCCAACAAATTCTCATCACAAAACATTCAGGAAATATGGGACACAATAAAAAGACCAAACCTAAGAATAATAGGAGTAGAAGAAGGAGAAGAAGCACAGCTCAACAGTCCAGAAAATATATTTAATAAAATTATAGAAGAAAACTTTCCCAACCTAAAAAAAGATTTACCTATGAAGGTTCAAGAAGCATACATAACACCGAATAGGCTGGATCAAAAAAAAAAAAAAATCCCCTCGCCATACAATAATCAAAACACAAAGCATACAGAATAAAGAAAGAATATTAAGAGCAGCAAAGGAAAAAGGCCAAGTTACTTATAAAGGTAAACCTATCAGACTTACACCTGACTTCTCTATGGAAACCATGAAAGCCAAAAGGTCCTGGATAAATGTACTGCATAAACTAAGAGACCATGGATGCAAGCCCAGACTACTATACTCAGTCAAGCTTTTGTTCACTATAAATGGAGAAAACAAAATTTCCCAGGATAAAAACAAATCCAGCCTTACAGAAAGTAATTGAAGGAAAATCACTAACCAAGGAGTCCAACAATGACCACAATAACTCAGACATCTAGAGACCCTTCACCAGTGCAACTCAAAGAAGAGAAACACACAAAATCTACTACTAAAAAAGTGACTGGAGTTAACAACCACTGGTCATTAATATCACTTAATGTCAATGGACTCAACTCACCTATAAAAAGTCACATACTAAGAGATTGGATACGAAAACAGGATCCAACATTCTGCTGTTTACAAGAAACACACCTCAATGAAAAAGACAGGCACCTACTCAGAGTAAAGGGTTGGGATAAGGCTTATCAAGGAAATGGACCTAAGAAACAAGCAGGTGTGGCCATACTAATTTCTAACAAAGTAGACTTCAGACTTAAAACAATCAGAAGAGATGGAGAGGGACATTTTCTACTCATAACAGGAATAATTCATCAGGATGAAGTCTCAATCCTGAATATCTATGCCCCTAATATAAAAGCACCCACGTACATAAGAGAAACATTGCTAAAACTCAAGGCAGCCATCAAACTGCACAAATTAATAGTAGGAGACTTTAACACTCCTCTCTCACCAATGGACAGGACAATTAGACAGAAACCTAACAGAGAAATAAGAGAATTAATGGAGGTAATGAATCAAATGGACTTAACAGACATCTATAGAATATTCCACCCAAATAGGAAAGAATATACCTCTTCTCTTCAGCTCATGGAACCTTCTCGAAAATTGACCACATACTCGGTAACAAAGCAAACATCCATAGTTACAAAAAATATTAGTAACCACCTGTATCTTATCAGATCTCCATGGATTAAAGCTAGAATTCAGCAACAATGCTACCCCCAGAAAGCCTACAAACTCATGGAAACTGAACAGTCACTACTGAACCATACCTGGATTAAGGAAGAAATAAAGAAAGAAATTAAAGTCTTCCTTGAAATCACTGAAAATAAAGAAACAACATACTCAAACCTATGGGACACTATAAAAGCAGTCCTGAGAGGAAAGTTCATAGCACTAAGTGCCCACTTAAAGAAAACAGAGAAAGCACACATTGGAGACTTAACAGCCCACCTGAAAGCTCTAGAAAAAAAAGAAGCAGACTCACCTAGGAGGAGTAGAAGAATGGAAATAATCAAACTGAGGGCTGAAATCAACAAAATTGAAACACAGAAAACAATTGAAAGAATCAATGAAACAAAAAGCTGGTTCCTGGAGAAAATCAACAAAATTGATAAACCCCTATCCAAACTAATCAAATGGCAGAGAGAGAATTTGCAAATTAATAAGATCAGAAATGAAAAGGGGGACATACCACAGACACAGAGGAAATTCAAAGCATCATTAGATCTTACTACAAAAGCCTGTATGCAACAAAACTGGAAAATGTAAAAGAAATGGACACTTTTTTAAATAAGTACCATATACCAAAGTTAAACCAGGACCAGGTGAACAATCTAAATAGACCTGTTATTCGCGAAGAATTAGAAGTTGTTATCAAAAACCTCCCTTCCAAAAAAAGTTCAGGACCGGAATTCTACCAGAACTTCCAAGAAGACCTAATACCTATACTCCTTAATGTATTTCACAATATAGAAACAGAAGAGTCATTGCCAAATTCCTTTTATGAAACTACAGTAACTCTGATACCAAAACCACACAAAGACTCAACCAAGAAAGAGAATTACAGGCCAGTCTCACTCATGAACATCGACGCAAAAATTCTCAATAAAATACTGGCAAACCGAATCCAAGAACACATTAGAAAAATTATCCATTATGATCAACTAGGCTTCATCACAGGGATGCAGGGCTGGTTGAACATACATAAAGCTATCAATGTAATATCATATAAATAAACTGAAAGAAAAAAAAAACATATGATCATTTCATTAGATGCTGAAAAAGCATTTGACAAAATTCAACATCCCTTTATGATAAAGGTCTTAGAGAGATTAGGGATACAAGGGTCATACCTAAGTATAATAAAAGCTATTTATAGCAAGCTGACAGCTAACATCAAATTAAATGGAGAGAAACTCAAAGCCATCCCACTAATATCAGGAACACGACAAGGCTGTCCACTCTCTCCATACCTCTTCAATATAGTGCTTGAAGTTCTAGCAGTAGCAATAAGACAACATATGGGGATCAAAGGGATTCATATTGGAAAGGAAGAATTAAACTTTCATTATTTGCAAATGATATGATAGTGTACATAAGCGACCCCAAAAACTCCATCAAAGAACTCCTACAGCTGATAAACACCTTTAGTAGTGTGGCAGGATACAAGATCAATTTCAAAAAATCAGTTGCCCTCCTATACACAAAGGATAAGGAAGCAGAGAGGGAAATCAGAGAAGTATCACCCTTCACAATAGCCACAAATAGCATAAAATATCTTGGGGTTACTCTGACCAAGGAAGTGAAAGATCTATTTGACAAGAACTTTAAGTCTTTAAAGAAACAAATTGAGCAGGATACCAGAAAATGGAAGGATCTCTCTTGCTCTTGGATTGGGAGGATCAACATAGTATAAATGGCAATTCTACCAAAGGCAATTTATAGATTCAATGCAATCCCCATTAAAATCCCATCAAAATTCTTCACAGATCTTGAGAGGACATTAATCAACTTTATATGGAAAAACAAAAAACCCAGGATAGCCAAAACAATCTTATACAATAAAGGAACTTCTGGAGTCATTACCATCCCTGACTTCAAACTCTATTACAGAGCCTCAGTATTGAAAACAGCTTGGTATTGGCACAAAAACAGAGAAGTCGATCAATGGAATCGAGTAAAAGACCCTGATTTTAACCCACAAAACTATTAACACCTGATTTTTGATAAAGGGGCTAAAAGTATTCAATGGATGAAAGAAAGCATCTTCAACAAATGGTGCTGGCAGAACTGGATGTCAACCTGTAGAAGAATGAAAATAGATCCATATCTATCACCATGCACAAAACTCAAGTCCAAATGGATTAAAGACCTCAATATCAGTCTGAACACACTGAACCTGATAGAAGAAAAAGTGGGAAGTACTCTATAACACATGGGCAGAGGAGATCACTTCCTACATATATACCCAGCAACACAGACATTAAGGACAAAACTGAATAAATGGGACCTCCTCAAACTGAGAAGCTTCTGTAAAGCAAAGGACACTGTCACTAAGACAAAAAGGCAGCCTACTGACTGGGAGAAGATCTTCACCAAACCTGCAATGGAGAAAGATCTGATCTCCAAAATATATAAAGAACTCAAGAAACTAGACTTTAAAATGCTAATTAACCCAATTAAAAAATGGGGCACTGAACTGAACAGAGAATTCTCAACAGAAGAAATTCAAATGGCCAAAAGACACTAAGGTCATGCTCAACCTCCTTAGCGATAAGGGAAATGCAAATTAAAACAACTTTAAGATACCATCTTACACCTGTCAGAATGGCTAAAATCAAAAACACCAATGATAGCCTTTGCTGGAGAGGATGTGGAGTAAGGGATACACTCATCCATTGCTGGTGGGAATGCAAACTTGTGCAACCATTTTGGAAATCAGTGTGGCGATTTCTCAGGAAATTTGGGATCAACCTACCCCAAGATCCAGTAATACCACTCTTGGGAATATACCCAAGAGATGCCCTATCATATGACAAAAGCATTTGTTCAACTATGTTCTTAGCAGCATTGTTTGTAATAGCCAGAACCTGGAAACAACCTAGATGCCCTTCAATGGAAGAATGGATGAATAAAGTGTGGAATATATACATATTAGAGTACTACTCTGTGGTAAAAAACAATGACATCGTGAATTTTGCATGCAAATGGATGGAAATAGAAAACACTATCCTGAGTGAGGTATCCCAGACCCAAAAAGAGGAACATGGGATGTACTCACTCATAATTGGTTTCTAGCCATAAATAAAGGACATTGAGCATATAATTTCTAATCCTAGAGAAGATAAATAAGAAGGTGAACCCAAAGAAAAACGTATAGTCATCTGCCTGAATAGGCAGTAGATAAGTAGATAAGATTGCCGGGCAAAAACTGGGAACTTGCGGGTGAGGTGGCATGGGGCTAAGAGGAAATTGGGTGTGAAATGTGAGAAGGGGAGGATGGGGGAAGCTTTGGGGAATGGGATGGTTGGGATATAGGAAGGGTGGATACGGGAGCAGAAAAAAATATATATCCTAATTAAGGGAGCCATCTTAGGATTGGCAAGAGACTTGACTCTAGAGGGGCTTGCAGGTGTCCAGGGAAAGGTCCCCAGCTAGTACCTTGGGTAACTGTGGAGAGGGAACCTGAAATGACCCTATCCTATACTGATGAATATCTTGCATATCACATCACCTTAGAACCTTCATCTGGCGATGGATCGAGATAGAGACAGAGACCCAATTTGGACCAACGGACTGAGCTCTTAAGGTCCAAATGAGGAGCAGAAGGAGGGAAAACATGAGCAAGGAAGTCAGGACCACGAGGGGTGCTCCCACCCACTGTGACAGGAGAGGAGGGGGGAGGGGGCAATGCATGGGAGGAGGGGGAGGTAAATGGGAAACGGGGAGGAGGCGGAAATTTTAATTAAAAAAGAATAAAATAAATAAATAAAAATAAATAAATAAAAGAAACACGCCACTATTTCAAAGACAGACATCACCAAAGAGTAAAGGGTTGGGAAACGATTTTCCAATCAAATGGTACTAAGAACCAAACCAGCACAGCTATCCTAATATCTAACCAAATAGAATTCAAATTAAAATTAGTCAAAACTGATGGAGTTAATCAAAGGAAAAATTCAATATTTTTAGCTACCTGGGAGGTCAAACCAAAATGACTCCAAGGTACCAAATCACCAATGACTGTCTATTTTGGAGAGGCTATCTAGTAAGGGGAAAACTCTTTCATGGCTCCAATGCTGATGGGAATGCAAACTTGGACAACTACTTTGAAAATCAGTATGCAGTTTCTCAGAAAATCAGAGGAATTTTATGAACAAGGGGGTTCAAACTTCATGTGGTTAAAACATTGAGAAGTACACTCAAATTATATGATAGGATTTTTTTACAATTCCATGAGGGAGTATGTGTGGTTATAGAGTGGCAAATTGTGATTCTAACCGTAGTTTAGACCATGGCTCTAGAAACTGGCTTCTGCCTCTTACGAATCATGCCCTGACAAGATGTGGCTGTGGATGAAGCAAAGACGGTGTAGATTCTGTGTGTAAATAGCTATTGGTGGCTGGAAAGGGGGAATTTATAACAGTTTGTCTGAACATGAGAATAAGAAAGGCTTATCTCTGGAGCAAGAACACCTGGCTTAGATCTTTTGATTATTTAGTGACTTTAGAAAAAATGTACCATCATTGGTAGGATCAACATAGTAAAAGTGGCAGTTCTACCAATCATTGGTTCTTCATATAGTGAAAATGAGAGCACATCTGTCTTTTATCTTTTATTATGTTTTTAAAAATATATATTTGAAGGAAATTGTTGAACTTATTATTATTATTTGAATATTATTATTCAGATATATTGAACTTATATTGTAATAGCAAGATTTTAGATAAAATGAACAATTATATTGAGAATTCTTATGTTAAATTTCATGAACAGCACTAGATACAAAGAAAAGAATTGTCAGGTTTATTTTATCTCCCCAGATCCTTTTATGATTATATATGTATAGATGACTCTTCTCTCTTTCACTCACACACACTCTCTCTCTCTCTCATATATATATATACTACATCATTTATTCCTTCAATTTCCTCCTTCCAAACTCCAATATACCATTCCATGTTCTCTTTCAAATTCATGGCCTCTTTTCCGTTAATGTTTGTTACATGCATACATGTACACACACACATGTGCTTAGCCTGTTACTCATGTGTATGTTTTCACGGCTTACCATGTAATATTGGACAACCAGTTGTTGATGTTCACATTATTTCATGCTATAACTTGCTGTTTTAGTTTGCTGTATGTTGATCACCTTTTTATTGCAGTCTTAGAAAGTATATTTCATCTATTTAAACATCTAATACTGTTGAGTGTGGCTCTGGAAGATTGTGTTTAACAACTAATTTAATGATCACTGAAATTTTTCCAGATGTGCTTACCAAGCCTGGTGTTGAACAGAATGTCTCTGTGCCTGCCTTTGTCTGATGAAAATGTTTCCTGAAGAAGCAGCACCAAAGAAATATCAGTGTTGAAAAGTGTTAACATTTTTGTGAAAAATAAAAAACAACTTCTATAGTGCCTTTCAAAATATGTCTTACACAGTTTACAATTTAATTTTTCTAAATTTGTATCAACACACAGTATCATCATTTTTAACATTTTACTTTTCTAACTTATGGATTGTGGGTGGTGTTTTAAGTGTTATTATGATTAATGGAGGTAAATAGACACAGAAAGAAGAGATAAGATATAAGTATTTTTAAAATTAACAATTAATACAAAATTTAATTGTTAGATGTCACAAAGACTAAGAGTGTTAGCTCTACTGAAGGGTCACATTTTGTTGTTCTTAAAGCCTGAATCAAGAAACATTTTTGCAGACAATTTCATACCTTGTAAGAACTCTACCAAGTCTGAAGGAAAGTTACTTTTGATAGGCAGAATTATGGTCCACATCTACAGACTGAGATCCTGTAAATATGTCATCTTACACAACAAGAAGGCTTCATAATAAGAGTGGCAAAACCTTTGCACGAAATTAATAGGGAAAGAATCAGGAAAATGCATGTTTTTGACTTTGAAGATGGGGAAGTCAGTCCTGAACCAAGAGAAAAGCAAAGATAGTATCCTGGAGCTTCAAGAATGGAGTAAATCTCTGGAAGCATCTACATTCAGATTTCTAAATTAAATAACTAAAACAGATTTGTTCTTCTTAGGCCAGTAAATTTGGAATCAGTTATTCCCTAAGAATAGAAAACTCAAACTAACCTCATTGTCAGTGTGTTGAGTTACAAATCAATGAATTCTTCTTTCTTTCTTTCTTTCTTTCTTTCTTTCTTTCTTTCTTTCTTTCTTTCTTTCTTTCTTTCTTTCTTCCTTCCTTCCTTCCCTCCCTCCTTCCCTCCCTCCCTCCCTCCCTCCCTCCCTCCCTTCTTTCTTTCTTTCTTTCTTTCTTTCTTTCTTTCTTTCTTTCTTTCTTTCTTTCTTTCTTTCTTTCTTTCTTTCTTCATGATGAGATATCAGCTATTCTTCTGCCTGATCATCAAGGAGAAGGAGTTGACCAAGCAAAAGAACACTTATTGTATTTGCTTAAGGTCAATTTATACATTTTAAACAGGTATCATCTTCCCAGCATGTCCGGGTGTAATATTAAAACCTATTTAACTTAATGAAAAATAGTATCTTAATTGTGTTTCAATCTTCATTACTTAATTGTGAAGGAGGATGAATAATTTTTCATATATTAATTAGCATCTTCAAATTTTCTAGCTTACAGCTTTGACTAATTAATCAAATGAGCTGTTTTCAGTGCGGCAATAATTTGTAAACACTCTGTACATATTCTTAACCTTTTATTTTTATATCTTTTTTAATGGTTTTGTCTTTAGATTTTAGGTGTATTTAGACACTTGAAGAAACATACACACACACACATAAAGGCACCTTTTCTTTTTTAATTTATTTTTTTCATCCCATTCCCTCATGTTCTCCTGCCCTCTCCCTTACTCCCCTCACCCCTTCTCTTCTACCCTCTGAACTCCCAATTTATTCAGGAGCTCTTATGTATGCCCAGGGCGATCCATGTATATTTCTCTTAAGGTTCTTTTTGCTATCTAGCTTCTCTGGGGTTGGGGATTATAGACTGGCTATCATTTGCTTTATGTATAATATCCATTTATGAGTGAGTACATGCTGTGTTTGTCTTTCAGGATCTGGGTTACCTCACTCAGGGTGTTTTTTTTTTCTAGTTCTATTCATTTGCCTCCAAGTTTCAAGATGTCATTTTTTTTTTCTTCTGAGTAGTACTCTATTGTGTAAATGTACCACATTTTCTTTATCCATTCTTTGGTTGAGAAACATCTAGGTTGTTTCCAGGTTCTGGCTATTACATATAAGGTGCTATGAACATAGTGGAGCAAATGTCCTTATGGTGTGAGTGTGAATCCTGTGGTTATATGCCCAAGAGTAGTATCTCAAATGGGAGAAAGACACTTAAGAAATTGCCCAATATCTTTAGCCATCAGTGAAATGCAAATCAAAATAACTCTGAGATACCATCTTGCACCTGCCAGAATGGCTAATATCAGAAACACTGAAGACAGTCTTTGCTGGGCAGGTTGTGGAGTAAGAGAAACAGTCATCCATTGCTGGTAGGAGTGAAAACTTGTACAGTCATTTTTGGAAATTAGTATGGTAGGATTTTTTTTTTAAAAACTGAGAATCAATCTAACTCAAGATCAAGCAATACCACTCAATTACTTTTTCTTAATCCATATGCTTCTTAATTCATATGCATATTTACTTTAGACGCAGATACATAAAAATCAGTCACAGTTTTTCCCTCTCTGTATCTACCAATATTGTGACTTACAGAGAAACAACATTCGAAGCTATAGTTGTTTCATTTCTATACACACCAGGATGGCTGGCCCATCTGTGGCCTATCTGTGTGTCTCTCATCTCACCATAGGAGCACTGTGGTTGCAAACATACATTACCCTGTTTAGATTTACATAGATTTGAACTCACACCCTTATGCTTGCCTTTCCTCCCTCTAAAGCTTCCCAGGAAACCTCCACCTCATGTTCCTCCAATTCATGTCCTCTTTTTCCTAATTGTTGTTATATATACACATATACATATATGTTTGCATACATAGGTACATATTTCTTTATGTATAAGTACAGCCTGTTTAGCCATGTAATGTTTCTTATATGTGTATTTTTTTCAGGGCGGATCATTTGGTATTGAATAACCAACAGGTTATCTTTCCTTCAGAGAGATTATTCCTCTTACTCTTAGCATTCCTTGCTTCCTGGATTTCTCTGTCTTGGTTGAGGCCTTCTGAGTTTTTGCTCTTCCATGTTAGAATGTCATTTGTGTTGTCCTTACTCAAGATATGGTTAGTGAGCCATGTTGGTGACCACCATCCTTCAAAATTAAAGAATGAACATTGAAACACAATTCAGACATTGTTTTTCACTACAGAAAACAAACTGATCAACATGCAGTTGTGGAGCCCAGTTCTAAATGATACACCTGTAAAACAACTCCTAAACTTAAGGCTCAGAGAACGTTGAGGAAAAGGGTATGATGAAAGTTTGTAAGCACCAGAGGAGCAGGGGATCAGACATAAGATTGAATCTCCTACATTTCTATTTATTTTTCCAATTATATTCTACTTTCTTATACAATTACTAAGTTTGTGCTTGTATTTTTCCCTTTAGAGATGTAATACTTAATTTTGAATATAAAGATAATAGGGTTTTAAATTTTTAGATGTGAACAACAGTTTTGTCTGAAACTATGTCTAGATATTACATGCATAATTGATGTCAGTGGAAAACACGAGAGGATGCCAGATACCCCTGGAACTGTAGTTACAGATGATTGATCCTTAGCTGCCACATGGATGCTGGGGACTGAACCTACATCCTCTACAAGAGCAGAAAGATCACTTACCAATAAAGTCAGCTCTTCAATCCCAGAATTTAAAATATTTTCACCATAGAAACCTTTTGCAAATACTATTTACTGAATAATTCATCATCTCTACATCAACTAAAAATGTCACTTCATACAGTACTGCATTTTCAATAAGATTTTGAAACTCTTTTGATATTATCCTCATCTACCAATTCATTGAATAAATACTGTAGTTGTATTTAGCATGGAATTATGATATAATACCCACTATGACAAATCTGTCCTCATTTTGTTTCTGTTTCAGATTATCCTTATAACACTCAAATGTGAAAAAAATATCTCCTAGATAAGTCCTAAACAAAAATGGTACTATTTCAATATTTAAAAAACAGGAAAAGTCCTGGAAAGTGAATAAAATGAGGGAAGTTTCAAAAGGAAATCAGAATGCAAAAGGCATTTTCCCTGTTCTGTCTTTTATTGGGATGATAATTTATAATTATGCTGCCCTTCAAAAAAATTAAAATGAAGTCCCTCCCAACTTCTACACACACACACACACACACACAAAACAAAGATTGTTGTGGGGCAACTGCTGGCCTAGGAAGGTCAGAAAGAAGACTAGAGAAAAGCCACAAATTGTGCTAGGGATATACCCAAGTTCCTTTGACACAGATACATACATAGTCAGTGCATATGTCAAGCAGTCTGTTTAAACAGAGAGGAAACACAGAAACACAAACCTTCAACAAGTAACTGATGAAAGCTGATGCAGAGATCCACAGCCAAGCACTGGGCCAAGCCCCAGGAGTCCAGTTGAAGAGAGAGAGGAGGGACTATATCAACAAAGGGGTTCAAGATCATGACAAGGGAACCCACAGAAACAGCTGACCTGAGCTTTTGGGAGCTCACAGACTCTGGACCGGCACCTAGAGAGCCAGCATGGGACTGAAGTCTGAATATAGGTGTCAACGGTATAGCTTGGTTTGTTTGTGGGGACTGTAGCAGTGGGACCAGGATCTGGCCCTGACACATGAGCTGACTCTTAGGAACCTATTCCCTATGGTGGGACACCATGCCCAGCCTTGATGCAAGGGTGAAGAGTTTTAGTTCTGCCACAATTCGATATGCCTTGCTTTGTTGATTATCATGGAAAGCCTTACCCCTTCTTATTGGAGATGGAGGAGAAGTAGATTGGGGGGTTATAAGGGAGGTGGGGGAAGAGAACAGGAGAAGAGGAGGAAAGGGAAACAGTGGTTGGTATGTAAAATAAATAAACAAAATTTTAAAAAGAGAGGGGAACAGAACTGTATCTTCGAAAAAGAAAAAAAAAGTATTGCCCATATATACATAGACATTAACATCATTAACCAAAGACTAGTAAATCAAACATGATATTTTTAAATTAATAAGATCATCTGAGAAATATGCATATTGTATCATCATCGTGCCATTTTGTAAATTCCTCTGCTAACAACTCCAGTGAAAGGGTTAGCATTCCCACTGCTTCTCTTCAACACTGCTCTGGAAACCATAACTAGATGCAAAAATAACTAAGAGACTCAGTGATAAGAAAGAAATAAGTTAATTCATGTCTCACAAGATGACATTATGTTCTATGCAAAAAAAATCAAAAGGAAACTATGAAGCTATTAACAAACAACAAGCAAATTTGACAAGGTTACCAAATAGATTGCTTTATCTAAAATAACAGTTGTAACAACTACATGTGTAAAAGAATAAGCAAAAATCTACATCACTAGTATAAAATCCTAATGAGAAAGTGGATAAGAATGCATTCTTGTTCATTGATAGTGGGACTGTAAAATGATTGTCACCTTAGGAATTTGATGATTTCTTGCAAACGTAACAAACACTCTAGGAACCAGAACTTGGTATTTCCCTAAAATAGCTCAAAATTGTGGCAACACTAACTTAGAAGATGAATGTTTAGAGTATTTTATTTTATAGTTTCAAAACATCAGAGCAACCAAGCCATTTTTCAGCAGGTAAATAGGTAAATAAACTCTGTTACACATGGCCAACGGAGCTTGCACAGAGTTGAAACAAAACAAGTTATTGAGCCATGAAAGGGCATGAAAGAAACATAAATGCATATTACTAAGTGAAAGAAGGCATTTGAGATGACTACATACTGTTTTTCTTTAGTAGATATTCTGGAAACTGTAAAACTCTGAAATGAAAAGATCAGTGAATACAGCATTGAAAGGTAAGATAAATGATCTGCAGAATATATAGAATTTAGGAGAATGAAAATGTGCTCTGTGGCATTGTAGCAGTGAGTTGTGTCCTTGTATACACTTCCAAAACTCTTAAAATGTAAAAAAGCAAGTGTGAACATTAACACAGACACCACTGTGGTAATAATTTATTTGTATTTTAACAAATAAAGCTTTCTTGAAGATCAGAATGCAAAGCTAAGCCACTAATTGCCAGAGAGTAGTGGCGCACACCTTTAGTCCCAGGACTTGGGAGAAGAGGCTAATGGATCCCTGTGAGTTCAATGTTACCCTGGGCTACACAAGACAAATCAAGAAACAGATTGAGGTGCTCACACCTTAATCCAGTATTTGGGAGTCACACACTTTTAATCCCAGCACTAGGGAGGTGGAGACAGGAGCGATATAGCTGGGTAGAGAGGAATATGGGTGGGAGAGACTGGAACTCACTAGAGGGTAGTACCTGAACTTCGGTAGATACACAGTGCAGTATAGGCAGCCTGAGGATCACCTCTTCAATCTAAACACGAATAGTGGTAAAAGGTCTCTCTAGTGGATTTCTTTTTTTTAAGATTTTTAAAAAATATTTTTTATTTATTATGTAAACAATATTCTGTCTAAGTGTATGCCTGTAGGCCAGAAGGCAAAAAACCTCATTACAGATGGTTGTGAGCCACCATGTGGTTGCTGGAATTGAAATCAGGACCTTTAGAAGAACAAACAATGATCTTAACTGCTGAGCCATCTCTCTAGCCCCTCTAGTGGATTTCTTATCTGTTTCTCAGATCTTCAGGCAAGTTTTATTTATTAAAATACAAATAAAATGACAGAGACACACACACATGTGTGCCACTCAAACAGCCCCACTTCCAGGCACAGAGCTGGTCCAAATCACCATAAAGCAAGCGGCAGTACACTGCTCACAAACCCCATCCAAATATCCAGTCTCCTGGAAGAGCCAGAGTTTGCACTGGCAGTACAGCCCAGAAAATCAATATTTCAAAATGGAACAACTTTTTTCCTTGCTATGGTTGAATCAGGAAAACCTCTCTTAAAGGAGCTGAGGAATGCTGTCAGCAAAATGATGGCTACTAAGAAGCCGTGCTTAACTCTGTTCTTTGTGTCTAAAATTAGTTTTTAAGCCTTCTCAGGTTTTAAGTGGATTTTAGTTAGCCACATTGGTGCCAATCTGTTGCAAGGAGCCACTTGTTCAGTCCCTGGATGCTCAACCCCAAACTAATTACACAGAAACTGAAATATTTAAATCACTGCTTGGCCCATTAGCTCTTGCTTCTTACTTGCTAATTTAATTTAACCCACCTCCATTAATCTGTGCATCACCATGAGGTCATGGCCTACCAGCAAAGTTTCAGCATGTCTTTCTCCTGCTCCATGGCTTCTCCTCTTCACCTTTCTTTTCCCAGCGTTCAGTCCAGTTTTCCATGCCTACATAAGTTCTGTCCTATCAGCAGGCCAAGTCAGTTTCTTTATTCATTAACCAATAAAAGCAACACATAGATAGAAGGACCTCCCACACCATTGATCCTGGATGCTGACCATGAGAGGGACTCTCTCTCTCTCTCTCTCTCTCTCTCTCTCTCTCTCTCTCTCTCTCTCTCTCTCGTGTGTGTGTGTGTGTGTGTGTATAGTGGAAGTTAAGGAGCATATGATAAATCTTGCAAGCTTCCCAAATGTTTCTGCAAATCTCAAACTAGTCTACAAGAACAAGATGATTAAAATGGCTATATATTGTGAAAACTCATGGAGATGAATGCTTTTGCCTCTACCAGTTTCTATACACATAACATTATTTATAGAAAGTATATATGTGTGGTGGCACATCCCTTTAAACCTAGCACTCAGGAGGCAAAGGCAAATGGATCTCTGTGAGTTCAAAGCCAGCCTGATCTATAAGAGCTAGTTTCAGGACAGACTCCAAAATCAAAGAGATACCCTGTCTCAAAAAACAAAAAAACAAATAAAGTGTATTATGCATTCAACTATGCACAAGACAGAAAATGGAATCAAAAGAAATTGGTCTTACAACTACATCAACTTGTAAAATAAAAAAACGTTTATCAATATATGTGCATGAACTCTGCCCTTAGAAACAAAAATAATTGCTGAGAAAAATGAATGGGATTAAATTATCAAGACCCTTGTACATTAGGAATAGAATTGACCAATAGATTAATACAATTTGGAATCCAGAAATAGCACAATATTTATAGTGTAATTTGCTTAAATATTAGCAAAAGTATCAGAGAAATCCTGTATTTTAAGGAAATGCATTTGAGATGAGTCATTGAATAAAACATGCAAGCAAAAATTGTAAAACTTCTTATAAACAACTATAAACAATTATTTTTGTGATTGAGCATAAACAAGTTTCTGAAACAGTCATTAGAGCATAACTGTGGAATAAAAAGCATGATTATAAGACTTTTTCCAAATTAATTTTCTCAAAAGTTGTTGTCGATTGTGCTATAGACTATGAGAAACTGTTCAGTAAAAGACTCCTTATTGTCTTTGAGTTTATAATTACAATATTTATTCCTTACCTTTCCTTTTTTCACACCTCCCATCCACCCCTCCTTGATATTTTTCAGATTAGTGGCCTCTGTTTGACTAGTTTTTACTATATTAATGTATGTATACATATATGCATTTATATTAATAAATATAGCCTATTCACACTATACTAAATGTATATATATATATATATATATATATATATATATATTCTATAGGGTGACCTTTTGACATTGTACAACCAATTCATGTGCTCTTCCTTGGGTAAGGTCACTTTTTCCATTCCTAGCATTCATTGGTTATGTATTGTTTTTTGTGTAAGATGGAAGATTTATGGAATTTTCTCTGTCTAGTTTGGCAAGCTCACTGTGTCATCCTTGTTCAGCTCACATTTTGGCAGCCATGTTGGTGAAATTTTATAAGTATGGCTTCTAATATCACTAGGAGACACAATTTCCCAGAAAAATTCATCATCTGACTCATAATTTTTCTGTCCATCTTTTGAAACAATCTATAAATAATGTCCTTTTACTCTCAGATAAGTATAGTCTTTATCCTTCATCACTCCTCAATAAACTCCTGTCAATTGTCATCTCTAGGAAACTTCTTGAAGCAAAGACCTTTATAGAAAACCACAACCAATCAAAATACAGAGTTGTGTAACTTGGTCCCATTGGATACAAAACACCCTGGCGCTTAAACAAAACACTCTGGTTCAGTAAAAGACCCTTATCAAAGCATATAAATTATTACTTATCTTTTATCCAAGCATATAAATTATTCTTTTCATGGAAAACCAAAAGGAAACATTTCAATAAATGGTAATACAAATATCAGTGTTAGAGAGATAGCTGAGTCTTTGAAGAGACTGCCACGCAAGAATGGGTGCCTAAGTTTGGATGCCCAGAACCCATGTAAAAAGTAATGAGAATTAACAAGTGACTTCAAGCCCAGAACTGTGTAATGGTGCAATCTTACAAATCATCTAGCCAGTCAGTCTAACTGAATATGTGAGCCCCAGGTTCAATGAGGGACACAGTCTCAAACAATAGCGCACAAAAACAAACAAGCAAATGAAATTCAGATAAAGAGTGACTGATGGCAGATGCGGTGGACGTGACACAGACGTGAACTTATATTTTCTGATGGTCCAAGCATGAAATAGTGAAGCCCACACTGAGGGCAGATCATCCCACTACAATTAAATCAAGTAGGTTTTTTGGTGGCTGGCCTGCAGAGTGGCAGGCCTTTTGTTGGCGAGTTTCCTGGTGAATGGGGAGCCTGGTCCTGTCCCTGAAGATCCTCCTGAGTGGTGAGAGTGTTTTTGGCCCACGGTGGGACCTAGGAAACGGAGCGGGGGCATTCCCTGACCCCCTTGACTCCCCGGACATTCTGTGGGGGCTGCTCTCCTCTGCTGGGGCTGCTCCTCCTCTGCTGCAACCTCGCTCTCCCTGGCCCACCCCAGCTTGTGCCCAGGGGCTTTCTTCCTTCTCCTTCCCTTCCGCGGGACCGCTGGATCACCCAGTTTAGCCTGTTTGGGCACTGGGTAGGGTGCTTGTGACAGAAGGCAGCGGGAGTTTCTTTGTTTTGGTGGCTGGCCTGCAAAGTGGTAGGCCTTTTGTTGGCAAGGTCCCTGGTGAATGGAGAGCCTGGTCCTGTTCCTGAAGACTCTTCTGAGTGGTGAGAGAGATCTTGACCCGCGGCAGGAGCCAGGAAACGGAGCGGAGGCATTTTGTAAGCGGGGACCCTGGCCAGCAAGGAAACCTGATCCTGTTTTAGAAGACCCATTAGATAGCATCGGTAGGAGGAGATAGGCAGGCACCAAAGCAAGAATACACCCAACAATCTGAAAAACAACATGAAAACACCAGAACGCAATGATCTTACAAAAGAAGGACTTGAACACCCTAACACAGAAGAAGTGGAAAAAATTGACTTTATGAAAACAATAGAGTCCCTCAAACAACATGTAAAAAATGCCCTTATAGAAATGGATGAGAAGTATAACAAAAAGTTTGAAGAAATGAGTAAATACATAAATGATACGCTGGGAAAACAAGAAAAAAACATCAAACAGGTAATGGAAGCAGTTCAAGAATTGAAAACTGAAATGGAAGCAAGGAAGAAAACACAGACTGAGGACTGGCTGCATATGGAAAACCTAGGTCAACAAGCAGAGACTACAGAAACAAGCATAATCAATAGAATACAAGAGATAGAAGAAAGAATCTCAGATTCTGAGGACACCATAGAGAAAATAAACGCACTGATCAAAGAAAACAGCAAACCCAACATATTCTCATCACAAAACATTCAGAAAATATGGGACACAATAAAAATACCAAACCTAAGAATAATAGGGATAGAAGAAGGAGAAGTACAGCTCAAAGGCCCAGAAAATATTGTTAACAAAATTATGGAAGAAAACTTTCCCAACATAAAGAAAGATATTCCTTTGAATATTCAAGAAGCATACAGAACACCAAATAGACTGGATCAAAAAAAAAATCCCCTCACCATATAATAATCAAAACACAAAACATACAGATTAAAGAAAGAATATTAAGAGCTTCAAAGGAAAAAGGTCAAGTAACTTATAAAGGTAAACCGATCAGACTTACAACTGACTTCTCTATGGAAACCATGAAAGCCAGAAGGTCCTGGATAGAGGTATTGCAGAAACTAAGAAACCATGGATGCAAGCCCAAACTACTATACCCAGCCAAGCTATCATTCATTATCAATGGAGAAAACAAAACATTCTAGGATAAGAACAAATTTAAACAATACGTAGCCACAAATCCAGCCTTACAGAAAGTAATAGAAGGAAAATCACAACCCAAGGAATCCAACTTTGCCAACACTTTCTACAATAACTCACGCATCTAGTGACCCTTCACCAGCACTACACAAAGAAGGGAGACACACAAACTCTACTACCAAAAACAATAAGAATAACCGGAGTAAACATCCACTGGTCATTAATATCACTTAATATTAATGGACTCAACTCACCTATAAAAAGGCACAGGCTAAGAGATTGGATACGAAAACAGGATCCAACATTCTGCTGTTTACAGGAAACACATCTCAACCAAAAAGACAGGCATCTACTCAGAGTAAAGGGTTGGGAAAAGGTTTTTCAAGCAAATGGTACTAAGAAACAAGCAAGTGTGGCCATATTAATTTCTAACAAAACTGACTTCAAACTAAAATCAATCAGAAGAGATCGAGATGGTGATTTTATACTCATAACAGGAACAATTCATCAGGATGAAGTATCAATCCTGAATATCTATGCCCCTAATATAAAAGAACCCACTTATGTAAAAGAAATATTACTAGAACTCAAGGCAGACATTAAACCAGACACTAATAGTAGGAGACTTTAACACCCCTCTCTCACCAATGGACAAGTCAATCAGACAGAAACCTAATAGAGAATTAGGAGAATTATTGGAGGTAATGAAGCAAATGGACTTAACAGATATCTACAGAACACTCCACCCAAATAGGAAAGAATATACCTTCTTCTCTGCAGCTCATGGAACCTTCTTGAAAATTGACCACATACTCGGTAACAAAGGAAACCTCCACAGATACAAAAAAAAAAAATCTGTGTCCACCTATGTCTTATCAGATCACCACGGAATAAAGTTAGAAGGCAACAACAATGCTACCCCCAGAAAGCTGACAAACTCATGGAAACTGAACAGTAAACTACTGAGCCACAACTGGGTCAAGGAAGAAATTAAGAAAGAAATTAAAGTCTTCCTTGAATTTAATGAAAATGAAGAGACAACATACTCAAACCTATGGGACACAATGAAAGCAGTTCTAAGAGGAAAGTTCATAGCACTAAGTGCCCACTTAAAGAAAACAGAGAAAGCATACACTGGAGACTTAACAGCACACCTGAAAACTCTAGAAAAAAAGAGCAGACACACCCAGGAGGAGTAGAAGACTGGAAATAATCAAACTGAGGGCGGAAATCAACAAAAGAGAAACAGAGAAAACAGTCCAAATAATCAATGAAGCAAAAAGTTGGTTCTTGGAGAAAATCAACAAGATTGACAAACCTCTATCCAAACTAATTAAACGACAAATAAATAAGATCAGAAATGAAAAGGGGGACATAACCACAGACACAGAAGAAATTCAGAGCATCATTAGATCTTACTACAAAAGCCTGTATGCCACAAAACTGGAAAATGCAAGAGAAATGGACATTTTTTTAGATAAGTACCATATACCAAAGCTAAACCAAGACCAGGTGAACCATCTAAATAGACCTGTTAGTTGCGAAGAATTAGAAACTGTTATCAAAAATCTCCCTTCCAAAAAAAGCCCAGGACCAGATGGTTTCAATGCAGAATTCTAACAGAACTTCCAAGAGTGAAAACCTATACTCCTTAATGTATTTCACAATATAGAAATAGAAGAGTCATTGCAAAATTCCTTTTATGAGGCCACAGTAACCCTGGTACCAAAACCACACAAAGACCCAACCAAGAAAGAGAATCACAGGCCTATCTCACTCATGAACATTGACACAAAAATTCTCAATAAAATACTGGCAAACTGAATCCAAGAACACATTAGAAAAATTATCCATTATGATCAAGTAGATCATCCCAGAGATGCAGGGCTGGTTCAACATATGCAAATCTATCAATGTAATCCATCATATAAATAAACTGAAAGAAAAAAAACATATGATCATTTCATTAGATGCTGAAAAAGCATTTGACAAAATTCAACACCCTTTTATGATAAAGGTCTTAGAGAGATTAGGAATACAAGGGTCATACCTAAATATAATAAAAAGCCATTTACAGGAAGCCTATAGCTAATATTAAATTAAATGGAGAAAAACTAAAAGCTATCCCACTGAAATCAGGAAAACGAAAAGGCTGTTCTCCATACCTCTTCAATATAGTGCTTGAAGTTCTAGCAATAGCAATAAGACAACATAAAGGGATCAAGGGGATTCGTATTGGAAAGGAAGTAGTTAAACTTTCGTTATTTGCAGATGATATGATAGTATACATAAGCGACCCCAAAAACTCTACCAAAGAACTCCTACAGCTGAAAAACACCTTTAGTAATGTGTCAGGATACAAGATCAACTCCAAAAAATCAGTTGCCTTCCTATACACTGAGAATAAGGAAGCAGAGAGGGAAATCAGAGAAGCATCACCTTTCACGATAGCCACAAATAGCATAAAATATCTTGGGGTAACTCTGACGAAGGAAATGAAAGATCTATTTGACAAGAACTTTAAGTCTTTGAAGAAAGAAATTGAAGAGGACACCAGAAAATGAAAGGATCTCTCTTGCTCTTGGATAGGGAGGATCAACATAATATAAATGCCAATTCTCCCAAAAGCAATCTATAGATTCAATGGAATCCCCATCATAATTCTTCACAGACCTTGAGAAGACAATAATCAACTCTATATGGAAAAATAAAAACCCAGGATAGCCAAAACAATCTTATACAATAAAGGATCGTCTGGAGGCATTACCATCCCTGACTTCAAACTCTATTACAGGGCTTCAGTATTGAAAACAGCTTGTTACTGGCATAAAAACAGAGAAGTCGATCAATGGAACCGAGTAGAAGACCCTGATTTTAACCCACAAACATATGAACACCTAATTTTTGATAAAGGAGCTAAAAGTATTCAATGGAAAAAAGAGAGCATCTTCAACAAATGGTGCTGGCAGAACCGGTTGGCAACCTGTAGAAGAATGAAAATAGATCCATATCTATCGCCATGCACAAAACTCAAGTGCAAATGGATTAAAGACCACAATATTAGTCTGAACACACTGAACCTGATAGAAGAAAAAGTGGGAAGTACTCTACAACATATGGGTACAGGAGATCACTTCCTACGTTTATCCCCAGCAGCACAGACATTAAGGACAACGTTGAATAAATGGGACCTCCTGAAAATGAGTAGCTTCTGTAAAGCAAAGGACACTGTCACTAAGACAAAAATGCAACCCACTGACTGGGAGAAGATCTTCAGCAACCCTGCAACAGACAAAGGTCTGATCTCCAAAACATATAAAGAACTCAAGAAGCTAGACTTTACAATGCTAATTAACCCAATAAAAAATGGGGCACTGAACTGAACAGAGAATTCTCAACAGAAAAAATTCAAATGGCCAAATGACACTTAAGGTCATGCTCAACCTCCTTAGCAAAAAGGGAAATGCAAATTAAAACAACTTTGAGATACCATCTTACACCTGTCAGAATGGCTAAAATCAAAAACACCAATGATAGCCTATGCTGGAGAGGTTGTGGAGAAAGTGACACACTCATCCATTGCTGGTGGGAATGCAAACTTGTGCAACCACTTTGGAAATCAGTGTGGCGATTTCTCAGGAAATTTGGGATCAACCTACCCCAAGATCCAGTAATACCACTATTGGGAATATACCCAAGAGATGCCCTATCATATGACAAACGTATCTGTTCAACTATGTTCATAGCAGCATTGCTTGTAATAGCCAGAACCGGGAAACAACCTAGATGCCCTTCAATGGAGGAATGGATGAAGAAAGTGTGGAATATATACATATTAGAGTACAACTCAGCAGTAAAAAACAATGACTTCTCGAATTTTGCATGCAAATGAATGGAAATAGAAAACACTATCCTGAGTGAGGTATCCCAGACCCAAAAAGAGGAACATGGGATGTACTCACTCATAATCGGTTTCTAGCCATAAATAAAGGACATTGAGCATATAATTTGTGATCCTAGAGAAGCTAAATAAGAAAGTGAACCCAAAGAAAATCGTATAGTCATCCGCCTGGAGAGGGGAAGTAGACAAGATTGCAGGGCAAAAACTGGGAACCTGTGTGTGAGGTGGCATGGGGCAAAGGGGAAATGGGATGAGAAACGTGAGAAGGAGAGGATGGGAGGAGCTTGGGGGATTGGAATGATTGGGATATAGGAAGGGTGGATATGGGAGCAGCGAAGTATATATCTTAACTAAGGGAGCCATCTTAGGGTTGGCAAGAGACTTGACTCCAGAGGGGTTCACAGGTGTCCAGGGAGATGTCCCCAGCTGTTACCTTGGGCAACTGAGGAGAGGGAACCCAAAATGACCCTATCCTATACTGATGAATGTCTTACATATCACCTTAGAACCTTCATCCTGCGATGGATTGGGGTAGAGACAGAGACTCAATTTGGAGCAATGGTCTGAGCTCTTAAGGTCCAAATGAGGAGCAGAAGGAAGGAGAACATGAGCAAGGAAATCAGGACCACGAGGGATGCACCCACCCACTGTGACAGTGGAACTGATTTATTGGGAGCCCACCAAGGCCAGCTGGACTGGGACTGAATAAGCATGGGTTGAAACAGGACTCTCTGAGCATGGCGGACAATGAAGGCTGATGAGAAGCCAAGGACAATGGCACTAGGTTTCGATCCTAATACATGAACTGGCTTTGTGGGAGCTGAGCTTGTTTAGACGCTCACCTTCCTGGACGTAGATAGAAGACCTTCGTCTTCCCGCAGGGCAGAGAATTTGGACTGCTCTTCAGTATCGAGAGGGAGGGGGAATGGTGTGGGGGGAGGAGAAGAGGAGTGGGGATGGGGGAGAGGAGTGGGGGGAGGGGGCAATATTTGAGAGGAGGGGAGGGGAACGGGGAGCAGGTGGAAATTTTAATTAAAAAAGAATAAAAAAACAATAAAAAAAGAAATTTGCAAAAATGAAGGAAAATGTATCTCTTACATTTGATAGAGTATAAAATAATACAACTGTTGTGAGAGCAATTCCTGACAGATTCCAAGAAAGACACCTATATACCTAACATAGGAACCAAAAAATGCCCAGTCATGAAATTAATTGGAAGAAATGAGGAGATGGCTTTATGTCTAAGAATGTTTGCTATGCACGCATGAGGACCTGTGTCTAGATCTTCATCATTCATGTGAAACCTGAGTATGACTGTGTATTCCCATAGTCTTAGTGTTAAGGACTGGATGAGACACAGAAAGATTAGAAAGATTTCTGGGGCTTGCTAGGCAGCCATACATACACACACAGACACACTGACATACACACAAACTTACAGGGGGGGGGAGGTATAGGGAGGGAAGAAGGGAGGGAGAGATTTGTGGAAAACAATTAATTGAAGAAAACACCCAACATCCACCTCTGATCTCTGAATACATCCATAAGGGCATGTGCACACACAAAGACAGAGAAGCACATAGGCAAACACACAAATACACTCACAAAGGTAAGCACATAAATTATCATGGGAAAATTATTGTAAAACTGAACTGATCTCAATGTCTACCAGATGAGTAGCACATAAAGGAATATAGTACATACAATGAAATACTATGTAGTGTTTTAAAAAAGGATGAAACAAGGATAATTTACAACTCTAAACTTAGTGGAAAAAAATCTTACTTTT
Source organism: Chionomys nivalis (assembly GCF_950005125.1). Taxonomy (NCBI): domain Eukaryota; kingdom Metazoa; phylum Chordata; class Mammalia; order Rodentia; family Cricetidae; genus Chionomys; species Chionomys nivalis. Next base: position 75,349,372 of record NC_080096.1, on the reverse strand, counting down.
TTGATATCATATTGATAATTTCAGGTGATTGTTTAGGGTAAATTTTATAATCAGGATAAAAGCTTTAGAAAAAATAGGTGTAGCTGGGGACTTGGTGAACCCAGAAACTAAGTAAAAATAGGTACTATGAGACAACCTGGGATGATATGGATGCTCTTTATCTTTAGAAGTGTGTGGATTGTGCAGCACAACACACTTGTCGGTTCTCAGCACATACCTGAAGACTGTCACATTCCACTGCATGAAAATTTTACAAGAAAAAGTAAAGGGGTAACCATGTAATTCTAGAGGTACAATAGGTTCTAAAGTATCGAAACTATAAACTCCTTCAGCTTTTTACTACAAAATCATACTTTAAAAGATGTTACTAAATAGATGGGCATACATGCTGTAAAGTAAACATCAGTAAAATGTCAATGGTACTTCCTCAAAAGGATAAACACAGAATCTGGAGGGTGTAACTCAGTTGCACAACTTACCTAGTGTTGAAGGGAGCTGCGGGCTGTGTTCCTGCCACCCAGCTCCCAGTCGCCTGGATAGCTTATGCCCTGAAATAACAACACACAAACTGTATTCTTTCAAACACTGCTTGACCCATTATATCTAGCCTCTTCTAGGCTAATTATCATGTATTAATTTAGCTCATTTCTAATAATCTGTGTAGCACCCCAAGGTGCGCTTACCAGGAAGATTCTACCCTACATCCATCCTGGGTCGGAGCTTCATCGTGTCTGTCCTGGAGAAGAGCAGCATCGCATCTGAGCTAACTTCCTCTTCCTCCCAGCATTCTGTTCTGTTTACTCAACCCACCTATGTTCTAACTTATGAGGTCAAGCAGTTTGTTTTATTAATTAACCAATGACCTTCCTACATCATTTCCCCCTTTTCTGTTTAAACAAAAAGGAAAGGCATTCACTTTAACATAGCAAAATTACATATAACAAAACAGTTTTCAAACAAGAATTACAGTTACAATATTTACATCTATTTTATCTTTTATCATAACAAAGGAAAACAACTATAACTATCTATCTATTCTTCAACTCCATCAAAGACTCCAGAAGGATATAATATTACCTAAGTAAATGAGAAGTAAGTAACTTACAGAACTTAGAAATCACAGTCATCCCAAGTTCCTCTGTACCATTGGGGCATCCATCTTTGGCCTAAAGGCCTATAGTATCCAGAGACATTTCCATGAAGCAGGAAATTTCAAAGGCAGTTCAGTCACTATCTGCTGTGTCCTGCAGAATGTCTCACAGACTCCTTCATGAATCAGGAACCCCGAAAGATCATCTCACCTTTAGGCAAGTTCAGCAGTCCTCTGTCTGTGGGTTCTGTGTGTCCAGTTTATACAATAGTCCAGGCAAGAGCAGTTTCTTGCCCAAATGACTATCAAACTCCATAAGGTGCCTCTTCGATGCCCATCTTCCTCTTAAAGTAGATTGGTGCTGCCAGGAGCAGACATGTCTCATTGTCATGAAAAACCTAAGTTATTAAATCACTTAAAATGCCATATTTTATAATCTTTGAAAGAGATGAAGAATGTCTATCTAAAATATATCTATGTACATCTAGAAAATCTAACTAACATGACTACAAGCTTGACTATTATTGATAATTATCCATTAACAACCCATATACATTACATTTTTACATAAACTACACAATAAAAATACCCTAATCAATATCAGAAATATATATACATATAACAAAATTGACCTTAAATTTATATCAACAAAACTTATACCAATGTAAATTATCCATATCTATATCATATCCCCCTTTAAATGTAAAAGAACATTTATAAACAATATATGGGAACATGGGTGCACTTTTTTCTCTCCAAACTGCTTCCCGCTGAATGGGGGCATCATTAATTAGGTCTTTCATGGTATAACCTGTGTGCCAGGTTCATCTCAGTTGGCAGTTGAATGAAGTACTTTTCTGAAGGTATTCACAGCAACCTTTCAGGAGGGTGTGGTCTATCATACCATATTGGGATAGAAACAATCCACAGGGTTTCATCCTCTGTGAAAACAAAAGAAGAAACTCCTTTCCAAAGCATCATGTCCTTAGATCCAAATTTTAAAGTCAAGGTATTTTTAAAATATCTGTCTTGGATTAGTTCAGCAGCATTTATAAACATATATCTTTTAGCAGCTTTTGCTCTTTCCTCAACATTCAAAAATTCAAAGAGAGCATAATAGCATACATTATCAAAATTCTGTGTGTATTTTCCATCTTTCCACAGTTTTATTTTAACTCTATTTTGTTTATTTTTACTTTTACTTTTATTGAGACAGGTTCTCTGTATATCTTTGTCTTGGAATAACTCTGTAGACCAGGCTGTCCTTGAACTCTCAGAGATCCTTCTGTCTCTGCTTCCCAGGCATTGGGATTAAAGGCGTGTGCTACCACACCTTGAAGTCACAGAGTTCAACTTTGAGGTCAATCTACCTCTGCCTCCCAAGTGTTGGGATTAAAGGTGTGTACTACCACACCCAACTACTTTCTTTCTTCCTTTTTTTTTAGTTTTAAGAACCTTAACTTTTAGCCTGCATATATTTTTAACATACTGTAAATCATTTAAAAATTTTCTTTGTCTTTGAATCTCTCTTTACTTGTATATCTCTCTTTTTCTGACCACATTGGCCTTTGATTTACCAAGCAATATCAGTAGGACTAAAGCCGTGGCTTTGATGGCTGGATCCAGCCCATTCCTTAGCTTTCCAGCCTCATGGCGGAGATGCCGGCTGTAGCCATTTTTATTGCCACAAGTCTAAGTCTATGACGTTTCAAGGTCCTTGCCAGCAAGCAGGCTGCAACAGTTTTAAGCAACACTCAAAAGCTCCGTAATCAGGACCGCCTGCTTGAAAGAGTCAGAGTTTTCCCTGGCCGGACGGCCTAGAAAGCCAGCATTTTAAATCGGCGCAGCTTTTTTCCTGCTATGGCTGAAAACTGAAAAGCATGCGTTCAGCTTTTCATCAACACCATTTAAGTGTTTCCTGGCAGGACCTCTTAAAAGAGCTGCAGGATTTTGCAGCTAAAGCTGAGTCAGGAAGCCTCTCTTAGATGAGAGCACTTGCTTGCCTCTAGCAGGCAGAGCAGACCCAAGAAATTGCTGCTACCAAGAAAACATGCTTTACTCTATTCTTTCCCAAGCTTTCTCAGGCTTTCTGTGGATGCAGTTGTCCACACGTTGGGCAGGTATTCTGTTGAAGAAAGCTGCGGGCTGCGTTCCTGCCACCCAGCTCCCAGTCGCCTGGATAGCTTATGCCCCGAAATAACAACACACAAACTGTATTCTTTCAAACACTGCTTGGCCCATTATATCTAGCCTCTTCTAGGCTAATTATCACATATTAATTTAGCTCATTTCTAATAATCTGTGTAGCACCCCAAGGTGTGCTTACCAGGAAGATTCTACCCTACATTCATCCTGGGTCGGAGCTTCATTGCGTCTGCCCTGGAGAAGAGTGGCATCGCATCTGAGCTCACTTCCTCTTCCTCTCAGCATTCTGTTCTGTTTACTCCACCTACCTATGTTCTAACTTATGAGGCCAGGCAATTTTTTCTTATTAATTAACCAATGACATTCCTCCATCAACCTAGCAAGATTAAGGTCCTGGGTTTGAACCCTACTAGTAAAATCAGAAACAAAGCCCCAAACCAAAGCAAAACATATAAGCAAAAACTCGCAATACCATCATGGGATAAAGAAATTCCTCCTTGTACATAAACAAAATGCAGGTGAAAATATGACCAAATAGTATACATAAATGTACATTATTAATATTATTTGTAAAGGTACAAAAGTAGACGTACTTATTTCTAATAGTTGTATATGGATACTTATTTTGTATATTCATATGATATACATTCAACAAGGTAATTGAAAATTGGCGTGGTTATTTGGATGTAATATATTAAATATCATAGAACTAATTTCTACGACAGTTTCAGAGATTTATAACTGATCCAACAATCATTTAATTGTACACATCAGAGAGGTGAGTTGTGTGGTGTGTAAACTCAATTTGAACAAGTGCCTTCATATGGAAGTTTTTATTATAACATCTCGATTGTGGTTGCAAATCCGTAGTCTATTTTGCTATATACTTGAAAACTTTTTAAAATGAGGCAATATTTATAAGATTTTGATTGCAATTATCTTGTGTTTATAGATAACATACACAACCCGGATATCAGTGCCCACAGAGAAGTTTTAGCTAGAAAAGACCACCTGCTATTGCAACAACATCTATTCTAGCATCTTGATGAGCATAATCTAAGACCTCCAGAGATCAGGCATTGGCAAAATCCAATGTACTATCCTTGCTGAGCTCTGGAAACTGAAAAATATTTTTCTTGCATACTTCTGAAACAAAAGTCATGTTCCTCTAGCTCACTAGAACTTGTACTTAACCTCTGGGAACTCCTTTTTGTACTTTATCTTACCCCCATATTAAGGAAGCCCTGCTAGCTTTTCCAGGTTCATGTGTCTCATCTTTCCAAAATTTTTTCACATTTTCAAGATTCCAAGGTACTTCCCTATATTATTTACTTGTCTTTGAAATTATTCACTATTTCCACAATATGCAAGTTTTCCAAGATATCAGTAGTATTACCCAGGTAAGGTTTGATTACCACAAAGTAGACAGGAATGATTTTATTCTACATCTAAGGCATTTTACTTCCATTAATACAAGACAGAATTCCAATAGCTTTTCTAGGCAACCATAGCTCACTGCTATTGGACTTAAGACACGTCAGCCTCTATTTCCATGCATAACTAAATATGCCATGTTTCTTCTATCTTTACCTGAAATGTTCTTTTTAAAAATTCAAGGACTTTCCTCAGCAAGTGTTTGCAGAGTGCTAAGTGTCTGGATGCCTGGTTTAGTGGCCACCTACCTCTGAGAAAGCTGCTTCTCTAGATTTGCGTCATTTTCATGATGAATAAAGCATGGAGAATCGCTCTCAGCTGGTAGCGATATTCATAGACTTCCCAGATTGGAAAAGACCTTAAAAGACCTGCTCATCCCTCCTCCTGTCACCAAGCATGATGATAGCTACACTTATCCTCTCCAGAGAGAGGGCAGCAGCTGTCACCAATCTCTCTGGATCTCCAGGCTGTCCCTTTATGACCCAGTCTCAGGTTAGCATATTCCTGTTGATTAAGAGTTTTGAGAGCCTTGGATGAATGCAGTACTGAAATTACCAGGAAGTAGTGGAAATAATTCGCCTGCACTCAGCGTCTTCTGCCTATAGCATCTGCCAAGTGAAGGGAATTGTGTGCAGGCAGAGATGCTGTGCATGCTATGGCGATGATGGAGCCTGGAGATCCACACCATGGCCAGATAATTGCTTATTTCCAGCCATCCACATGCAGGGAATGCTATGAATAGAACTCCACTTCCCCACGGGCTTCCCAAAACCACTGAAGGAACAGCTCTGTCTAAGGAAAGTAGGACTGTACAGTACCTGATAGAGGGTCATTTTCCTCGTGGATCAGATAGAGCCAGAGACCTAAATACTTTTATTGGCAAGAGTTGTACATTGCAGTCTGGGGAGGGTTTTGTGTTCCCTTGATGTTGAAATTATATTTATGTCGGTTTTATAACTTTTGTAATGTATTTGCCAGTTGCCATATAGTAGAACTAGTGGCAAGGGAGGGGTTTTTAGACTTCCAGACTGGCCATTACAGAGCCAGAAAACATTAACTACAGTAATGCGTATTAACTACAGTAGTGTTTTTAACATATATGCATAATTTGTTTGTTTGCTATTGAGAATTCTACCTCCATGTAATGGAGCTTGAGTGCCCTCTCCTTGAGTTTAGATAGCATTTACCATTTTTTTCTATCAAAGATATTTGCAAAAGACCAAAAAATAATATTCCAATGGAAAAAAAAAATGGCAGACAATGCCTGCACCAAGCAATGAGTCAACAGAAACAGCAATAAGGATAATGAATACCAAGTATCACATCCACACAGTTCCTGACTCAGAAGACACCCACATGGTTATTTTATTTTGATGTGTTTGTATGAGCGTGTGTGTATGTGACTGAGTGAGTGTGTATCTATTATATTGTTTGTATCTGTCACACACATGTGAGTGTGCAGGTATCTGCAGCCATGTGTGCACATAAAAACTCTAAGGGGATGTTAGATTTCTTCCTCTATGACTTTCAACCTCATATCCTTGAGACAAGATCTATCACTGAAATAGAAGCTCACACTTTCTATTAGGCTGTTTTCCCAGCAAGTTCCTAGGATTAACCTGTTACAGCCCTACAATGCTGGGGTTAGTATATATACAATGGCGATGACTGAGCATTTTCATGCATGCCAGGGTTTTGAACTTAGCTTTTTATACTTACACAAGAACTGTTCTTAGCCATGCAGTCATATCTCTATTTCCTCTCTTTAAGTGCACACTTTTAAAAATGCAAATTTTGATGTCTTCTAATTCTTTTTTTTATATTTAATTTTTTAATTTTGTGTATATGCATGTTTTTTATGTTTGCCTGTGTACCTTCATGCCTGGTGCCAGCAGAGGCTAAAGGAGTGAACCAGACACCCTCTAACTAGAATTAGAGAGACTTATGAGCTTCCATGTAAGTCCTGGGAGCTGAACCCCCATCCTAAAGAAGAGTAGCCAGGGCTCTTAACTGTTGAACTACTCCAGAACTGATAATTTAAGATTTGCAAGAATTTTATCTTTGAACTTGTGTTTTGTGAATAACTTGCAATAAGAAAATAGACCACATCTTTTAAGCATAGGAGATATATGCAACATGAATGTGTAGAATTCCTTGTCATCTGATTATACAAAAGTCTATAGTTGTAGGAGGCCACTACTTAGTTCTTGGACCTGAAATAATGACACAGAAACCATATTATTTGCAATACTGTTTGGTCAATATCTTAAGCATATTTTTCTCTAGCTCATATCCTAAATTAACACATCTCCCTTAATCTGTGTATTGGCCCGAGGCTGTGGCTTACCAGATAAAGTTTTGGCATCTGTTTCCATTGGGGCTACATGGCTTCTCCCTGTGTCTGCTTTCTTTCTTCCAGCATTCAGTTTAGTTTTCCCCTCCTAGCTCTATTCTGCTAAGCCACTGGGTGAAGCAGCTTCTTTATTAACCAATGGTATTCATAACATACTAAGGGGAATTCTATATCACCTCTCCTTTTATGTTTAAATAAAAAGGAAGGTTTTTAACTGTAACATAGTAAAATTACATATAACAAGACATGTATCAAGCAAGAATTACAATATTTATATCTACTTTATTTTTTATCATAACTATGAAAACTAAATTATTACTATCTATTCTTCAACTCCATCAAAGATTCCAGAAGGATATAATATTACCTAAGTAAACAGGAAGTGCTGTGTAAGCAACTTCCAAAGCTCTAGAATTGACATCTAGCTGCCTGAACAGTCACCCAAAATTCATCTTCTACAGGCCCATAGTACCTCAGAATTTTTGATGAAGCAGGAAATTTCAAAGACAGTTCCAGCAGTTTGTCAGTCACTTTCTTCTGTGTCCTACACAATGTTTGGCAGACATATTTATATTTAAAACTGTCAATGATAAATGATAAAATTGACCAGAATAATTATTGTTTACATTTATAATGGCACTGAAGAGCAACTAAACACTAAGACAAACTAGGAGAGAAATTGTGAACAGAAAAGGCAATACTCACAGTATATATTCTTTTCTATTTTTCCTGATGTTTGGGAAAGGGGATTGTACAACTTCATCTTGTACTGGTCCTCCAAAATTATGTACCCAGCTTTGTATGCAGTCCTCTTTGGTATTTCTTTCAAAACACTTAATTTCAACATAATAATCAATGAATGTCAAACAAATCAAATGTGTGACCATCTCAGATTACCTGAAACATAATCTTCACATTCTCAAGTCAGATAAAGACCCAATGATGATCATAGAATGAAAGAGGTCATGTGATAAAGAATAAATCATTCAATCTGATGTCAAATGCTTAGATTTCTTCTTTATACTTCGAAGGAACCCATGATCCATGAGAATGAACAAAGCTTGCCCAAGGTAGTGAAATAAGTAGGTAATAAAGATGCCTTAGCATCCACCTTCCCAGAATGCCAGGCTCAGCTACATACATTTTTGCCTCATGAATTTTCTCATCCTTTAAAAAAGACTGGCAGAAAATCAAAGGAAAGAATGAAAACTACCAAATATCCTTCAGAAATTGCATGAACTGTCTTTGCTTTGGAAGATTTAAGACCTTTGAAATGGTCCACTCTTAGTTGTCCCACATCCAGCACTATCACCATCTCCTGGAAACTTATTTGAAATATAAAGTATTGGGTCCCATCCCAGATGAACTAAATTAATAACTCTAGAGTTCTGATTAATGAGACTTCTGGATAATTGTGCTATTTACTAGAGACAAGAAGGACTATAGCATGGCAGATTCAAAGATAGAGAAAGATGTGTTACCAATAGCAACAATCCTGCCAGCAGTCTGGGCTGCTTCAGTTGCATTGTTTGTTCCATTAGGCACCTGGTTTCCTTTTTCCTTAATAGACTTATTTTCTATTAGCATCTGAATTGAGAGGAGCAGGTGAGAGGAGCATTTCCAGCTGGAGCAGGGTCAGCATCTTGTCTTGGACTACTTTTGATCTATTCTCTTTCATCTAGATGGAGGAGTGCCATATAGATTCTCAGTATACAAAAAGGTTAGTGCAGAAAATATAGAGGATTATTTATGGGTATCAGAGATTTTGTATATTCTCTTCTCTCTTTTTTATTGATTTAATGTTTTTACCCTAACACATTTGTGTCACTAATGTTTTCAAATCACTTGTTTTCCTGTTATAGGCTTGTGATACTCTCTTTGATTTCCCTTTGATGTTAGAATCTATTTTTCTGTCTCTTATATTGTTGGTGATATGATGATGCCTTGGATTGACCAATAAAATATTGGCATCTGTGACATGGGACTCTAAACTTATTTCTTTATTAAATCTACACTTGCTTACATTGAAAGATAAAATGACATTAAATTGGTGGTATAAGTAATAGATTTCTCATATCTAATGCAGTTGGAAAGTTCAAGGTCAAGTTAATGAAAAATGCAGTATCTATCAAGATATTCTTCTTGGTTTGAAGATGATTTCTCTCATGCTCACATGTCACAGAAAAAGGGGGCAGGGAAGGGAGAGCAGAAGAAGATTCAAATGGAAGATAGGGAGAAGAAGAGGGGGCACAAGAATAGAAGGTATAAGAATGATGAAGGAAAAGAAGGAAGCAAAGGAGAGAAGAGAAGAGCAGAGAAGAGAGGAGAGGAGAGAAGAGGAGAGGAGAGGAGAGGAGAGGAGAGGAGAGGAGAGGAGAGAAGAGAAGAGGAGAGAAGAGAAGAGAAGAGAAGAGAAGAGAAGAGAAGAGAGAGAAGAGAGAGAAGAAGAGAAGAGAAGAGAAGAGAAGAGAAGAGAGAGAAGAGAGAGAAGAAGAGAAGAGAAGAGAAGAGAAGAGAAGAGAAGAGAAGAGAAGAGAAGAGAAGAGAAGAGAAGAGAAGAGAAGAGAAGAGAAGAGAAGAGGACAGTCTTCCTAGTGTCTCTACTCAAGAGGGCACTGCTCTTTTTGGGAAGGTACTACTCTCACAACCTAATACTTTTTCCAAATCTCTGTATCCAAACACTACTACATAAAGAATAAGGTTTCTACACATTAGTTTACTATGACATATAATTCTGTACAGTGCATACTATATGCTATAATCCTACTCATCACCCAGTTCTAATAATAAGAATTGTTTGCACTAGATACTCGAAGAGAGATATAGACAATCTGAACAATGTCTAAACCTTAACCTGTGACCTGAAGCCAAGCCCAGATAATGAATCTTCATCCAACCACAACTAATTAACATCTTAATGAACATGATAAAACCAAATGTGTGTTATAAACATTGGAGACTTTGGCAAGCTAGACTACATGAAAAATAGCTTAGTACCATGGAAGTCCTTCTATGTGTTGCTTTCATTGGTTAATGAGTAAAGAAACTGCCTTTGCCTAGTTGATAAGGCAGAACTTAGGTAGGTGGGGAAGGTAGAACTGAATTCTGGGAGGAAGAAAGCAGAGTCAGGGAGCTGCCATAGAGCTGCCAGTCAGACATGCTGAATCTTTCCTGGTAAGCCACTGGCACATGGCAATATACAGATTAATAGAAATGGGTTAAATTAAGATTAACCAATAAGAAACTAGAGCTAATGGGCCAAACAGTGATTTAATTAATACAGTTTCTGTGTGGTTATTTTGGGGCTAAGCTAGCCAGATGGTTAGGATGAACAAGCAGCCCCTCCTTGCAACAGTACCATTTACAGGTAATCTTGATAAAAACACACTAAACATAAATCTGCCTGGACCTCCATAAAGACATCCTAGAACAAGCTCATAATGATGACCAGAAATATTTCTGCTACTTAGAGTATGAAGCAGAAAATGACCATTGACACTAAAAAAAATTTATCAAATCATCTAACCCATTTCAAAGACTTCAGAAACAATGGATCCACATAAGCCTAGTGAAACATACTGTGGAAAGAGTTGGAAACTTTCTATGTGAGCAGATAATAGTGGCTGATTCTTCCCAGAAGCTTATAAAATACTGACTCATGAGAAATCAAGATTTAATAGAACAAGATGAACATGAAAAATTATCACTGTCATGTGACTGGGCATGATGGACTAAGTTGATTTCATAATATAAATAGTAGCAGCAGTACTAATGCTTTCATCGTCAACTATCTACAGGCCTTTGTATTTTCACTAAGATATGACATTTATTGTAGTGAATTTTAGTGATTCTCTTGACCCTTTCCTCCTTTCTTGTGAACTTCTTTCTCATTCTGAAACTCTTCTTCTCAATTTGTCCTTCTGATACTTTCTTTTTGCATGGATCACTAAGCTTATAAGAGTTTATTGCAAAGCTTTAGTGTCAGCTTTTTATTGGAACAAGGGAAATTTTCCCATGGATACACTACTAAAGAAAATGGCAAAGATCTCATGGCCCCTGTACCATATGTGCTGAAATGTAAACAAGCCCAGTCTTGAGCAGATCTTATGTAAATCACCACAGATGCAGTAAGTTTGCAAATGCAAAGGGTATTTCATGTCCAGAAGGCACAGTCTAGGAAGACTTTCGCTGACTGCCTTGTCAAACTGAGGTTGATTTGATGGAGCAAGGAGAAGCTTTCCTTACTTTATGAATGTTCTATAAAACTCAAAGTCCTATTAAAGAGAAAGCCAGTAAACTATGCAGTTCATGTCTTCACCTTGGTTATTTGAAATCACAGGTGAACTAACATTAAATAAAGCTGCAATCCAGATGTGACCTGACTCAATTCATGATTAAGCTTAATTGAAGTTATCATCTTATTTCTTTAAATGACTGATTTAGGAAAAGATTTGGCTCTTGAATAAAATGACACTTATTCCAGTCTCCAAATCTATCTAAATTATGATATATAGAATGTAATAAAGCATCAGTCTGTGAAAAGGAGAAGAAAACAGTTTTCCATAAATATGAGCAAAATAGTTGAAAACAAAAACCCATGCATGTTGAAAAATAGTAGAAGTAGTAGATTAATATCATTTAGAAGCTAATATAAGTAGAAAAATAATTTGGAAGAAAGAAAAAGATGTTATATGTACCAAAATTTAATGTGGAAAAAAATAGCTTCTAAAACAGGATTAAATGTATAGGCTTAAATTTAAAGTACAGCATCTCAAACCAAGAATTAATTGGGTGGGTTTAAAAGCATAGCACAGTGCTCCAATGTTGGTCTCTGTCTCTGTCTTCTTTCATCGCCTGATGAAGGTTAATATTCAGGGGGATGCTTATATGTTTTTCTTTGGGTTCACCTTCTTATTTAGCTTCTCTAGAATCACTAATTATAGTCTCAATGTCCTTTATTTATGGCTAGAAACCAAATATGAGTGAGTACATCCCATGTTCCTCTTTTTGGGTCTGGCTTACCTCACTCAGGATAGTGTTTTCTATTTCTGTCCATTTGTATGCAAAATTCAAGAAGTCATTGTTTTTTACTGCTGAGTAGTACTCTAATATGTATATATTCCATACTTTCTTCATCCATTCTTCCATTGAAGGGCATCTAGGTTGTTTCCAGGTTCTGGCTATTACAAACAATGCTGCTATGAACTGGACTGAAGTCTCACGATCCAAAGGAGGAGCAGAAGGAGAGTGAGCACGAGCAAGGAACTCAGGACCGCGAGGGGTGCACCCACACACTGAGGCAATGGGGATGTTCTATCGGGAACTCACCAAGGCCAGCTGGCCGGGGTCTGAAAAAGCATGGGACAAAACCGGTCTCGCTGAACATAATGGACAATGAGGACTACTGAGAACTGAAGAACAATGGCAATGGGTTCTTGATCCTATTGCACGTAATGGCTTTGTGGGAGCCCAGGTAGTTTGGATGCTCACCTTAATAGACCTGGATGGAGGTGGGTGGCCCTTGGACCTCCCACAGGGCAGAGAAACCTGCTTGCTCTTTGGACTGAGGAGGAAGGAAGACTTGATTGGGGGAGGGGGAGGAAATGGGAGGTGGTGGTGGGGAAGAGGCAGAAATCTTTAATAATTAAATAAATTAATTAATAAAAAATAAAAGCATAGCACACAGAACTCAATAAAAGAACAGTGGGCTTAATGATCATTCAGTGGAAATTATCCAAGTTGAAGAACACAAAGAAAAAAGAATAATGAAAGATAGAGGTAGACCAAGATCAAATGATATTCAGAAGGGAGCAATAGAAAATAAGAAATAGTAGAAGGTATCATGGCCCAGGGTTTTCCACAACTGATGAATGAGAACAAATCATAGATTCAAAAATATCTTAGCAATGTTTCCACACTGACATTAATTCTAGGCAGTGTCCAGGTACCAGAGTTGATCACTGAATCTCCTGATTTTTTTCTTAAATCAGAATCTCTACTCCTTTTGTGGACAGCCCTGGTTGACATCCTAACTACAGTAATTCTTATTCTCTTTCAGGAGACATCCCTATGCTGAAGAAATCCAGGAAAAGAACTACACATGCTTCCATCACTTTCTTTTTTTTTTTTTTTTTTTTTTTTTTTTGGTTTTTCGAGACAGGGTTTCTCTGTGGCTTTGGAGCCTGTCCTGGAACTAGCTCTTGTAGACCAGGCTGTTCCATCACTTTCTTGCTTAAAGTAAACTTTCCTCACATAAAGCCAACAAAGGAAGTGGTTATTGGACAATTTTAATAATAAATCACATATTATGCATATGACCTACAGTACTTTGAATGTAATTATACCACATAGGTTCAAGAAGTAGCATTATTAAGGAGGCACGGCTTTGTTGGAGCTAATTGTAGCCTTGTTGGAGAAGGTGTGTCTTGGTGGGGGTGGACTTTGAGGTCTCCTTTATTCAAGCTTCACTCAGATCACTTCCTGTTGCCTTCAAGATCAAGCTGTAGCTCCTTCATTCTCACCTCCTTTCCCAGCACAATGTATGACAGCATGCTTCCATGTCCCACGACGATAATAATAGACTAAACTTCTAAAACTGTAAGCTACCCAATTAAATGTTTACCTTTGTAAGAGTAGCCATGGTCTTCTGGGATCTCATGGACCCTGGACTGATAGCTATGGAGTCAGCATGGGACCAACCTAGGCCTTCTACATGTAGGTGACAGTTGTGGAGCTTGGTCTTTGGTGGGGCCCTTAGAAGTGGGACCAGGTCCTGTCACTGATGCATGAACTGATTCTGTAGAACCTCTTCCTTATGATGGGATGCCTTGCCCAACCTTCATGCATAGGGGAGGACCTTGGTCCTGCCTCAGTTTAATATGCCATAGTTTTATGACTTCTATATAAAGCCTTAGGCCTTCTGAATGGAAATAGAGGAGTGGATGGGAAGAGTTAAAAAAAGGTGGGGAGGCAACAGGAGAGGTAGGAGGAGAAACTGTGGCTTGTATGTAAAATAAATAAATTAAATTAAGTTTTAAAAACAAGAGTTACCATGGTCATGGTGTTTCTTCACAATAAAAGGAACCCTAAGACATAACCTAAAAAGTTACATCTAAAAATGTCCAAGGGTTTCTGATTCATTATGAAGTGACATTTCTATTCAATTGGAGAATTTTCAATTAACTCACTAAAACAATAATAGGGAAAATTGAAGGTATTGGCTAATCTGAAACAGAAAGAGGAAGTAAGCATTAATTTACAGCTGAAAAAATATGAGGAGCCATGGGCATCTTGGGTAGAATGACCCTCTGACCACTAGTTCGTCATTCTATGCTAGACAAAGTATGCATACACCTCTAACAAATTGCATGTACAAGCCCCTAACTAATGTCTCTAGATTCATTCTTGTCTTTTGCCACCATAAAACTAATCATCTCCATGATGTGTTTCTGTTACTTCCATACGCAGCCCATTGATTTGAACCTGTGCTCTGATCTCTTGCTGTAGTTTCTGTTTGAATCATCTCCAAAAGCTTACATGTTGATGACTTTTTATTTATTGTGGTGTTAATAAGAAGTAATAGATTTTGAGGAGAGTCTTGTAGAAAGTCTCTAAGCATTAAGAGTATATCAGGTGACTGTGGAACCCTGGCCACTTCTTCTTCCTCTCTTACTTTCTGGCCATGCATAAATAGTTTTTCTCAGTCTCGCCATGTACCAAAGCATCAGAGCCAACCACTAAAGTAATTCAAAATAAACTTTTTATACACATTGATTTTTCTGGGTATTTCGGCATAGTAACACAATGATAACCCAGGTGCCCAAATGATCAATAAATTTGTATCCCATACCAGTTTCCACTTTCCTATTACTCCCCAAACTATGTTCTGTGTATTAATAATGGTGGTCCTTCCTACCCTTCCTTATTTCCCACTTACCATACTCCCTGACTACTCATCATGCCAAACTCAGAAGATTTTTTATTAAGATACACTTGTCAGCATCTAGTTCAAATCAAAATAACATTAACTGAATGTCAACACTGTGCAAAGCATTGTGCTATTTGAGGAAAAAGATACATCAAATAAACTCCTTATGAATTAAAAAGCAAAAAAGTTGGCAGCCTGGGGGATTTTGTTCTAAGGATTCTGAGACCTTCCCAAGAATTTTGGTAGGAATGTTGTGACTGGTTTTCAGTATCTACCTGAAGTAAGGAATGAGGGAATGGCATCCAGCACCATGCATACTTGTTGCCCTAGCTGGAGGAAATATACATGTATATTAAGAGAGCTCATGTCCCAAAGAGTCTCTCAATTTAAGCAGAAAGACAGACAGATACAAAAACAATTAAGGCACAAGAAGCACAAGCCATGAGTGAAATATTAACAAGAGTCTATGATAATAATTCAGAGAAAAAAATATATTTTGACAGTGAGGATTGTTAAAAGCCTTGCAGGGTAACCAATTTTGAGCTGGACTTTAAATAGAACTAAATTGTCTGTGAGTACAAATGAAAGTTAGACTATAAGTAACTTTTAGATTTGTCTGTGTATCACCACGTTTTTCTTCTCTTTTATTGCAAACTCTGAATTTCATTTTGTAATTTGTTTTTTAATCACATAGTATAGTTAGAGTTGAGGATTCTAATGTTAAGCATTTTCTCCAAATTCTTCCTCTAATTCCTTTAGAATGATATCCCTACATCCCATACTTTTTATATTCCTACTTTTAACTGGGATCCATGTCCAGGACATATGAACAGAAAAGGATTCCCACTGGATTACAGTACATGGTTGTTACCAGGATATATCTGTTGACTTCCATGAAATATAATTTCTTCCCCCAACCATACAAAATACCTTTGAAATGAAGGAATATTTATAAATGCAATTTGTTACTTTTTTTGCACCAGACACTGTCTGATGAGATACAGGTGTTGGAATCAAAAGAAATTAAATATCCTATTATGTACCTGGCATCCGGGAAAGTAGCTCAGAAAAGTGAAGAGGGGGGTCTCCATTCTGATTTTGCCTCTACTTTCATCTGCATTTCACAAAGAACTTCATTACTTCTGAGTCATCATGTTATCATATGTCAAGAGAGAGAGAGAGTTAGAGAAGATGATCTCTTTGTGGTACTGTGACATCAATTTCTTCTATGTCTATAAAAAAGGGTAATTCTATCCAAGCAAGTTTTATGGTCAGATGAGATGATAGAAACAGAAACTGGGAAGTTGTTTCAAGCCATTTTCTTATTGTCAAATGGGAATTGTGTTATTTCTGCTAGAAATATTGGAGACCTAAGCATGTCTTCCTTTCCCCTTTTTAAAGAGAACACAGGAACTGAAAAATAAGTGTAAGCCTGATCATTGGCCTAGCAGTAGGCTGGAAGGAGAAGAAATGAAATGAATTAAGGCTGGATCAATTCATAAGTCAGCCACTTGGTTTGGAAAGTATGGAAAATAAGTATACATGATTGAACACAGAATACAAGAGGGTACCATGATGGAACTCTGAATTCTTGACCTTAAACTTTCCTACACTAAGAATTGTTGTAATGAATGTTCTAAAAAGATCTAGAAAAGGAATGAACAGACGGGCAGAGGCATAGGAAGGCAAGGTGTCTCCCTGTAGCAGACAGTTTTAAATATTCTCCAGAAATTCAGAGATCTAGCCAGTAACTAAGAACTTGGCAAATTAGGGCTACATTTCATTTTGAAATTAAGTAATAAAAAATAAAAGTAGTCACAAATCAAAACAAAATACTTGGTGAATCAGTTGAGGATAATTAATTAGTAGTCTTTTGACTAATTATAGATATATGTGGAATTCATATAAGAAAGGTCAAATGAACTAGATGAGGAGGATTTGATTTCTTTCTTGACAAATGGGTGCTGTTGAAAATACCAAATGAATAAATAAACTTATAAAAGGAGAAGATAACAGCACATGATTATACATTCTGTTTTAGTAAAGTATCAAGAGACTACATCCTAAGAAAGGTAAAAACAGGCAAAAGCATAGACAGGGGAGCACTCCATGCTTGTTTGGAACTGAGAAAGTTAATTCTGACTTGACAGATCAGCAGGAAATATTAGAACATATTTGAATGGGTGAAATAGAAGATGACTTTGAAAGGCTTTCAAATCAGACAGTGTTATTTGTGGCCTTAGAAGCTTCATTCAGAGTTATTGATAGCAGCAGAGAAAGGGAGTAACAATGTAGAATCTACCAAAATCAAGATCAATGTCAACATGGCAGATGATTCAAATGAATATCAGGACTTTATGAAAAATTGGATGAGTGAGTGACTAACTCAAAAATCAAAAAAAGTCTTTCCAGATACAAATGTGTACCCTAAACAAATTCATATATGTGTCCTCTAGGGAAAAAATTGACATAAAATTCTATTTAAGGATTTTATTTCATTTTGACTCTAATTTAGTAAACAGTGTTTGAGAGTTGATTTCCCAACGCAAGCTTTGATTTTTTCTAATCTCAGGACCCCCCCCCCCAAAAAAAAACTGTTTTAAAAGGTTTTCATTATGGAGCTTGTGTAGTTCAACAGATTCTGTCACCAAATATTTCCCAGGAATGTCACCAAATCTAAGTTATATGAGCAGAAAATCTGAAAAACAGTTGGACTTTCTAGTGTGCCTGCATTTGATTTGATTTGACATTGGGTAATAAGAAAACCACTGTAATCTCTAAATAGTTAAGAGCCATTGATGGGTTTCCCGAAAGAGTATATTGAATGTGTGGGGTGTCTTTAATGTACGTAAAAACACAGAATGCTTTCATTTTACAATGGATAAACTTTCACAGCCTTGTAAGTTCTGTAAATGTGAATGTGTTACCTTGTTAATAAGTATGGACGGCTACAAGAAAAGAGGAAGTTTTTGTTTAGAATTCTTTATATATCAAGAACTGTGACTAAAGTTTGCAATTCTCGTTTCATTTAAACTTTATAACATTTCTGCAGAGTTGAGATATATCTGACTTACAACAGATTAAAAATATTTCCTTTAAAAATGTACCTATTCATTTAGCTATAGATTCATTCACAGCATCATGCATCCCTCTATCTGCCCCCACCATTCAGCCATTAGCTTATTTGTTCGCCCACCAAATATTTCCTAAGCATCTACAATGAAGATACATTGTTAGATATCAGGATTATGTTTGTGAACAAGATGTAATCCATATTCTGGAAGAATTCATGGTCTTGTAAAAATTCAAACTGTGAGGCCCAGATTACAGTTTAGTGGAGAATGTTCTCTGATGTGATTATACCTATGGTGTTTGGAAAGCATGGAGAAAACTCAGTCTCAAAATTTTAGGTGAGAAATGTTATCCAAGTCCTCAAGTGTGTTCTCCAGAGTAGATATGACTTTGAGACACAAATAATCAGGTAAGATTTTCTGTAAACTCTCTGAAAACATGTGACTCCTCTTGACTGAATATCACTGAAGTTTCCCTGCAAAATATGCCACATAAGTGCAAACAAGGCTACCAGACATCAGCTGCCCTCACCTATACCCCTGCCCAGCCTGGAGACAGACTTGTGTGGAAACCCCATGCTCTTGAGACTTTATAAGAACCTTCCCAAGACAGCGCTGAGCTTAATGAGCTGTGCTGTGGCAGAGGGGCACTTGGCACTTCAATTGATAGAAATGGCCCCTCAGGCAACACTAAAAATGAAGTGTGCAGGCTGCCAGCACTTTGGAGCATGGAGCATGAGAGAAAGAAATCTGGACTGAGTGAGGAAGAGCTACTAATTACAATCTTAGCTCTGTACTAAGACTGGTGAGAAGTGCTTCTCCCAAGAAATAACCTCACTTATCTCAGCTGTGTGTGCATAGCCTAAACGGGCCATCCCCTTTGATCAGATTAGTGACCGTCCCAGTTTTCATTCGAAAGTTTCATCCAGTGACTGATGGAGGCAGATAAAGAAACCCAAGGCCAAACCTTGGCTTGTACACAGGGAGCCCTGTTGAGAAGAGGGAGGAGGGATTGTAGAAAAGACAGTGCCCTGGAATATTACAGGAAACCCCACAGAAACCACTAGCCAGCCTGATTCATGTGAAATTACACAGTCGCCAACCAGGGACCTTGCATGGTACTGAATTAGGCCCTCTACATATATGTGATAGTTATATTGCTTGGCCTATATGTGGGACTACTGGAAGTGGGAGCAGGGTCTGTTTCAGGTTCTTTGACTAACTTTTGGGAACCTAGTCCTCATGCTGTAGTGCCTCACCACCCTGAATATAGAAGAGACTTGGTCTTATGGCAGCTTGATATACCAAGCTTTGTTGAAGCCCAGGAAAGAATTGCCCCTTTCTAAGCAATTATGGAGAAGACACAAATTGTGGGAGCAGCAGAAGGAAGAAGAGGGAGAGAGTTGGAGGAGAGGATAGGAGGGCTGCAGCTGGGTTGTAAAACTGGTGAATTAAATAATTATTTTTAAAAAGAGAAGGAAAGAATACAGTCACCTTCTGTTCCATCTCAGAACTGAAAGGGATTGCTGGGACTACATGAACACACACACTCATTCACATGCACGCACACACACACACATCATCTGTATGCAATACACAATTCAATATTAATTAATTCAAATACTAATTAATTGCCAACTCTGCGATGCGGCATTTGCCTTGTGTCTTTCTTTCCATTCATTCCTACAATGGCCTCTTTTGCTGTAACAATACAGTCTTTTCCACTTCATACTTCACATGTTTTCTCCAGACTCTTTGCTGATTTTTAACAAGCCTTTGCAAAAGGGCACGTTACTTAGAAAAGATACTATTTTGCATTGACATATTTCCCCTCTGCTGTGATCCTAGGAAAGGAGCCAGCATTCCTGACTTGCCCTTTGAGGAGAATTATTATACATCATTCATCCTTGAAAACCACAAGGAGGAAAGTATCATGTTTTGTGTGTTTGTTTGTTTTCTTAAGAGGGGTGAAAAGAGTAGCATAGGAGTGCAGGAGGATGTGCGCCTGTGCACACACTTTAGCTGAAGCTAGGAGGTAGACCCTGGTCACTAGGAACCCTGAGCCGAGGAACCAGTATGAGCTTCCCATCTCTGCTCAGTGTGAAAAACTATTATGCAAGGGATCCTTCAGCCTTTTTGCATCATAAAAATTGGTGGCAAGCTCCAATATAGTAGTCAAAGTACCAACTACACAGGAAGACTCTAGTGATTTGAAACAATGTGACCCCCAAAGGGAGTAGCATTGTTAGTAGGTGTAGTCTTGTTGGAGTTAGTGTGTCACTGTGCAGATGGACTTTAGGTTCCTTTTCTCAAGCTTCACTCAGTATGACAGTCAGTCAACTTCCTCCTACTTTATGTCAAGATGCAGTCAGCAGCATGTCTACCTAGATGCTGCTATGTTTTCTGTCACGATAATTGTAGACTGGGACTGCTCTTTCATTCCTAGCTGCTCAGACCTGAATAATCACACAGAAACTATATTAATTACAACTTGTTTGGCCTATTAGCACAGGCTTCTTAACTAACATATCTTAAATTAACCCATTTCTATTAATCCGTGTATCACCAAGAGACTGTGGCTGGAAGAGGTTCAGTGCTTTTCTCCTTTGGCAGCAACATGACATCTGCCTGACTCTACCATTTTTTTCCCTACATTAAGTTTATTTTTCCTGCCTAGCTCTATTCTGCCCTGCCATAGGCCAAAGCAGCTTCTGTATTAACCAATGTTAATAAAACATATTCATAGCATACAGAGAGGAATTCCACATTATAAGATAATGGACTGAACCTCTGAAAATGTAAGCTACTACCTCAATTAAATATTTTCTTTATATTAGTTGCTATGGTCATTATGTCACTTCTTAGCACTAAAAAACTGGAAGACAAAGCCATTGTGCATATTGCAGTGTACTAAGGAATGTTTTTCTCCCCAGTTTTCTAAAGATTACTGCACCTTCAAGGCAGGAAAAAAAACAGCAGGAAAGGGGACATTTGCAAATCTCATAACCATGTCTACAGACACCACTCTTGAAGTTACAAAAATGAGTTAGTCCCTTCAGAGATATAAGCAAGTACAGATCATATTAACTCAGGCTTATACACAGGGCCTTCAACATCTACTCTTGAGCATACATGCACATGCCTGCATGTGTATATATGTGTGTATATTTACAGGTATGCATTTTTGTGAGTGCATTGATTTGGGGACAGGAATGCTGTGGGGCTGTTGAATCTCTTAGATCTTTACATAAAAGTAATGGACTTCTTAGAAACACAAATTCACATTATTGAATAGCATAGAAAAAAAGAATTGAGGAGGGAGAGATGAAGACAGCTAGGAAGCAAAGCCTCCTGATTGAGGGCCAGGATTTTCCTTTTTTTTTTTTTTTTACCACAGGCAGCATCAAGGCCAACATCAGATTGGGTGACTGCCTGCAAGGCATTTTGGAAACCTTATCCCCACTCTAAAGCCTCTCCTCAGCAATTCTGCAGAACCCTGGATCTTCTCCCACATGTCACTCTTTGGGCTGAAGCAAAGTGCTTATGTTTAGAAAGCAGTAGGAAGTGAAATGTTTATGTATTAACTCTTTATGCAGTAAACGAGTTACATCTTCTGCCTAGAGATGGGATTTCATTTTGTTTGCATCTGGGATCATGTTAGTCTGTCTGTAAATGTATTTACCCCTCTCTTTTGGCATCCCAATTCTCGCTTATAAAATGCTTTTGTTTGTCTTAGCTTGTTTGGAATTTTGTGCTCTTATTTTGTGCATATGTCAATATGTGACACGTACAGTGTTCATATATACACTGTGTAATGTATGGATCATGGTATGGTAAAGAGAATTAAATGATATTCAAGTAAAGTGGATACTCAGTTAATTCTGTCAGAATCATCACTATCATCAGCACAGCACCACTGGTCAAGAGCCTATGCATATTGTGTCTGGGGGATTTACCAGTTTCCTAACTGAAGATCATGAAGGATGAACAATATGATGAATTAATTAATTTATGGACAAGAAATAGTAGAAATTTTCCAAAGGCTAAAGAATATTCATACGAAAAAATAAACCTAAGTAGAGCCCTGAGTCAAAGGTGATGAGTCAGAGAACATCCTCACATATGCATGGCTGTGGGGACATAGATCCTGCTGCAGTAAAGAAAATTCCTTTAGTCTTTACAAATTAAACTGAAGAAGATATCATCAAATGACTGATGTGGTAGTCCCCACTGTGTGCTGTGATTACCATTAATGAATGAAGGAATTGCCTTGGCCTATTGATAGGGCAGAACTTGGGTACGCAGAAAAGGACTGGACTGAATGCTGCCAGAAAGAAGGGTGGAGTCAGAGACACCATGGAGCTGCTAGCACTGGAGACAGACATGCTGAAATTTTGTTGGTAGGCCACGATCTCTGGTGATATACAGATTACTAGAAATGGGTTAAACTAAGATGTAAGAGTTAGCCAATACGAAGTTAGAACTACTGGGCCAAGCAGTGATTTAATGAATACAATTTCTGTGTGATTATTTCCGGTGTAAGCTAGCCAGGATGCCAGGAAGAACAAGCTGCCCCCTACCTCCAACAAATAACATCTATTACCTCAATAGTCCCATTCTAAGTTACTACCATAGTCCTCCAATTTTGCAGCCTGTGGGATCACACTGATTTCAATAATAAGCAAAACCAATTCTCTAATGATCCAGAAGAAAACATGTTCATAGAAGGAGGGACCTTAGACAAGTACACAGATAACCAGCACCAGTCTTAGTACTGGAACTCAGCTTATTAGATTCATATTCTAGAGAACATTACATTGCCACATTGTAATAAAGAAAATTTCAGGTCTAACCAGTGACAGAGTGATCTATTACCTTCAGCTCTCTTGAAGCTTGCCTCCGCTTTATTTCTATTTCCCAGTTAACTAGAGAGCAAAGAGGTCCATTCTGCCTCCTGTTATATCATAAATTAGGTAGCTGGTCTGGATGGTTTCTGAGGACTCTCTGGTTTTAATGATCTGTGCTCACCCAGATCACGTGTCATAGAAGCTGTCAGCTGTCCGAGTGGGAGGATGACACAGCATGACAGGTGGTGTCCCTGACTCTAGTAGGGAATTTGGCAGGGCTCTCTCCCCTGTTGGGGACAGGGAGGGCTGGAGCTGACAGGAGAATCTGCCTAATTTGGTCCTAATCTATGTTTCATCAAGAAAAAAAAAAAAGAAAAGGAGGGCACTTCAAGTCAGTGCCATAGGACTCCACAAAAACTGTGATCTTCTGAGCCCAGGGTACCCCAGGCCTCACCATGCACAAAAAGCCTGGAGATGACTCAGGAGAGTCCCAAACTGTATTTCAATGTTCTCACTAAGATTCAAGAAGGACACTATTTTTAAGATAAAAATACAATAAAATTATTCAGAGTTTTAATGACTCAAGTTCTCTATGCCACGGCCAAAAGAATTTTCCCAAATAATAATAAAAAATGGGTCATGGCATTTTATTCTTTAAAATACTTCACAATCCCCACTGTTTCTCCAGAACTCAGGCGGATGTAGACTTTGCAGATCCTATGGCCTTCTCCCAGTGTTTGCTGCCTATTCATGGTAGTTCTTTAATTTCTCAACAGACTTCATCCATTCTCATCTATACTGTTTTCTTCCTCCCTTTGCCAGCTACCACTGGCCTTCCTTCGGAGATGTAATTCATGATTGTGTAGTCAGAATGCCTCTTTTGTCCCTCTGTAGTCTCTATTGTGAGTGTCTCTAATACTCTTTCTCATGAAAACATCATTTTTTCCTGTCAGCATTTCCCTAAGTTTATAATTATATGTTCCTTTGCACTTAAATGCTAAACTCAAATTATCTCCAAGCCTTGTGAGAACAAAAGTCATCTTTATTTGTTCCTTCCCTAAAATGCAAGTTCCAACACAGTGCCTGGAAGACACTTAATATTGAATCAAAGACAGTTCTTTGTTTGAAGAGCAATGTATATTCACTGCGTTCCCACTAAGAATTACCACCTAATATATGCTTCCAAGATTTCTTTCCCAAATGCTTTCATGATGACTTGGACATTTATATAATTGAGGGCATGCTAGCATTTTTCCCAAAGGAAAGCTTCTTCAACTGTATAAAATGCAGAGGTTAGCAGAGGTATGAATGGAACATTATTCTAGCAGTATAAATACTGTTTATTCAGAAGTGAGTCTAATTTCCAGGCAAGTATCTGTTTAAATCTTAAGTTAAATACATGTGAAAACAAAGATTTTGTGGATATTTTGGTTAGATAAGCACAAAAAAAGGAACTTCTAGAGTCTTCACTTTGCTCTACTAAGTTATCTACAAGGGAGAAACAGGAATGGCTCACTTTAGATATAGGCAACAGGGCAGAGTAAATATCTGTAGAAATTTTGAAATACATAATAAACAAGACATAAATATAGTTTCTGTTTCTATTTAAATAATCCTATTTACAATGTTCTTCTATACCAGGATGTAGCCTCCTTCCTCCTTAAGGACAGACTTATTCTACAGATTTCCATATCTTTATCCATGAATGTTTTTCCAAAGTCCTCCTCATTAAAGAAGCTGATCTGGTCAGAC
Organism: Chionomys nivalis; assembly: GCF_950005125.1. NCBI lineage: Eukaryota > Metazoa > Chordata > Mammalia > Rodentia > Cricetidae > Chionomys > Chionomys nivalis. Next base: position 75,324,753 of record NC_080096.1, on the reverse strand, counting down.
TGTAGAACTGACCATGTAATTCAACTTCAGAATAAACCCTCATTCTGAACATGATCTCAAGAGGCCTTACTTTACCCTCTAGGAACACTTAAGACAGAATTTTGTGTGACAGAAACAGAACGTTGGATACAGATGAAAGGCAAAGATTGCTCCTAGACAACCTGGGTTCAGATCTTAGCTTTGTACT